>NW_028270154.1:15000-322708 GCF_037043375.1 Chiloscyllium plagiosum | reverse complement strand
AAGTCACCTTCTTCTCTCTAATGAAAACAGCCTCAAGTTCCTCAGCCCTTTCTCGTAAGACCTTCCCTCCATACCAGGCAACATTCCAGTAAATCTCCTCTGAAGCCTTTCCAAAGCTTCCACATCCTTCCTATAATGCGGTGACCAGAACTATATGCAATACTCCATCTGAGTTAACTTTCTGAAGATAACTTTCTGATGGTTGGATGCTGCTGCTGCTTTATAAGGCTTGTCTAACAAACACTGTGCTTAAAATCGCATCAAGTGTTACAAACTTCACTCATTAAACTAAAAATTAAAACATTGTGATGTTTACTCCCACAGTCCAAAGATGTGCAGGTTAGGTGGATTGACCATGCTAAATTGTCCCATGGTGTTCAGGGATGTGCAGGCTGGATGGGTAGGCATGAGAAATGCAGGGTTACAGGGATGGGGCAGCGGGTTGGGTCTGGGTGGGATGCTCTTTAGAGGGCCGGTATGGACTCAATGGAGCGAATGGCCTGCTTTCATACTGTAGGGATTCTCTGACTCCATGTAGAATCTAGGATTTACAATTGCAATTTCAGTAAGTTCCACTTCATCACATATCATAGCTTAATGTTTGAATTTTTGATTAAGGAGAAGTCATAGTTTCAGAATATGGGTAGCAGATTTAAAGCTGAGGAGAAATTACTTCTTGCAAAATTCAACACCTCAGATTATGGTGGATGCTAGGACATTGAGTACATTTCAGGAAGAGATAGATTTTTAATTTAATAATGATTGAAGGATGGTGGAGAATGGGCAGGAAAGTGGAGTTGAGGCCAAGATAAGATCAGCCACAATCGTGCTGAATGGTGGAGCAGGTTCAATGGCCTGAATGGCCTCTTTCTGCTCCTAGTTCTATGTTCTTAATTGCTTCATGATACAGCTGAAGTGGCTATAACTTAGAGAGGCAGAATGTGAATTGTAAAACCATCAGTTTACTGTAAAAGGCATTTACCACTGCAGATTCTGTTCTTATAGTAGAATTAGTTAGGCTGAAATGCTAAGCCATTTTGTTGAAAAATCACACTATTCCAGTGTAACCTGTCAAAAACATCTTGTAGTGTGTTGTGAATCAGCACTTCTGTTTACCATGTGCTTATTATTTGTCAGTGCAGTGACCAAAGTGACAGATTTTGAAGGCATTCATTCAGTCGAAGAGGTGCCTGATGTGTAGATTCCTTGTTTTTGCTTGTCAATTAAAGACTTTGATTCAGGCTCAGAGTCTCAGGGGAGGGCAGAATATAACAGTGAAGGTCTTTTTACTTCTATCAAATCTCAATCAGTTAGTTATGAGTGGGGCTGAGATTAAACTTCATTTCATTGAGCTGTGGAACATAATATTCTGTAATGAGGCACAGTGGACTCTCTATATGGTCAAAATGGAAAGCAGCATTTGTAGTTACAGTTCATTGTGAGATGAAGTTCCTACACTTAGGGAAAAAATATCAGATTCTGTAACTTATTTTAAAAATAACGACTCTGCATTTATCTTTCAAAAATTTAGGATGTCTGAAACCACATTACAGATATTCACATTCTTTCAATTGTAATTATTTATTATAATTTCAGAAAATGTGATAGTCAATTTTAGGCACTGCGAGATCATACAAAAAGCAAATGTCAATCTGGGAGGAATTCTCATTGAATCTTATATAGCGACCTGAGAAAAATGGGTCAGTGCTGAGTTTGACCGATCATCCAAAAGATTGTACCTTTGACATGGAACTCTCCCTCAGCATTGGCATTGGATTGGCTGCTAATATTTTCTGCACAGCTCCCTAGAGATGGGTCTGAATCTTCCCATAGTGAAACTATAATGGAACCAATTGGCAAACACATTAAAGATCAGCTCCCATCAGACACAGTGACAGTATAAGATGATGCTAGAATTGAAAAAGAACAGTTTTTGTGGTACAGTGATGTCAAGTTTGGCACCTTTTATAACACAAGACCCATTTCTAACCTGGCCAGACAGGTAGAATATCAAAAACAGAAGTGCTGGAGAAACTCTGGCAGCACCTGTGGATTGAAAAATAGCATCACTGTTTCAGGTCAGTGACTTTTATTTAGAATTGAGGAATAGGATTGGAATAAATTTTGATTCAGTGAAGGGGAAAAGAGGGAGGAGGATAAAAGAGAAGATGTGCAAAAGTGGAGGGGAGAGATTAAATGGCAAAAGGTTTCATGGCACAAAGGGTCATGGCATTGAAACAGGGAAACAAGGAGATGTTTCTCGGTGAGGTGCAAATCCTTAGACAGTAGCATTTGAATAGAAAATAAAGCAATAAAGAAAGATTTTTAAATAATTCACTATCAAAAGAGAAACAAGATAGAGCCAGATGTTATGATTTAAAATTGTTAAAATCAATTTGGCAGGAAGAATAATAAAGAATCATATTACCTAAATGGTGAGAGAAAAAGCTGTAGGATTCTGGGTAATCCAAGAGAGAGGATGGGATAAAATTATGGCTGTAACAACTGCTCCTTTTTGGAGGTATTTTAGGTGTTGGAGCTGATTGCCTTGAATTCCAGGAGCAGCAATTGCTGTTTTATGAGCTGTTGCACTGTTTTGGTACTTTGGGGGAAAATATTATCAAAACAACAGCTCTTTCAAAAGGAGGGAGAGAGACAAAGGCAGCGACCACATTGTCAGTGAGAGAGAGAGAGAAGGAAACCTGCACTTCTGTCTGACACAGCAGTGAATCTGCACAGCTACTGCCTTTGCAGTTTGAATTCAAGTATTTCTGGACATTGGAGCTTCTAAGAAAAATTAACAAATATCAAAAATCACAACTGACCTGGAGGAACCTGTGTGGGAGAGTTCACAGCTAAGCAATAGATAAATGCATAGTTTTTAAGAGTAACCTTGCTTTTTATTAATAGTGAATAGAGTGGGTTTTTTTTTGGTTATATGTTTTATTGCGATCTGTCTCTTGATTAAAATTTAAAACTATAAAATATAGGTACTAAGTTGGCCTGGAGCAGTGTGTTTTAGAGCAGTAAAATTACTATTTTCTTGGTCTGTAGATTGTTAAATTGAAAATGTGGCCTGTAATAGAGTGATGTGCTCTTCCTGTCGAATGTGAGCGATTAAGGAGAATTTCCATGTTACTGATGATTATATCTGCAGGAAGTATGTTTGCTTGCGAATCCTATCAGATCGCATAGATCCGTTTGAGTGGCAGTTAGAGGCAAAGAGGAATTTACAGGAGCTAGGGAGTGCGATAGACAGCAGTTATAGGAAGGGAGAAAAACCGCTGATACAGATGGGTTACCGCCAGGAAAGGTAGGAGTGGGAGACAGATAGTGCAGAAGTCTCCTGTGGCTATCCCCATCTCAAACAAGTACGCTGGTTTGGAAATGTAGGGGGTGATGGACTTTCAGGGGAACGTAGCAAAAACAGCCAAGTTTCTGGTTCCAAGACTGGCTCTAATGTAATGAGGGGAATGTTAGGTTCCAAGTGATCGATTGTGTTACAGGACACTCTAGACAGGGGCACAGACAGACGTTTCTGCAGGCGACAGCAAGAAATCAGAATGGTGTGTTGCCTCCCTGGTGCCAGGGTCAAGTATATCTCCAAGAGGGTGCAGAATGTTCTCCAAGGAGAGAGGGACAAGCGAGAGGTTGTTGTACACATTGGAACTAATAACTTAGGAAGGGGAAGGGAGAATATAGGATGTTAGACAGGACTTTAAAAAAGGAGGTCCTGCAAGGTATAATATCTGGATTACTCCCGATGCTATGAGCTAATGAGAGTAGGAATAGGAGGCTAGAGCAGATGAATGTGTGGCTGAGGAGCAGGTGCAGGGGAGAAGGATCACGTTTTTGGATCATTGGGATCTCTTCTTGGTTAAGAGTGATCTGTGCAAGCAGGATGGATTGCACCTGAATTGGAAGGATACTAATTACTGGCAGGGAAGTTTGCTAGAGCTGCTGGTGACAATTTAAAGGGGGGAGGGAGGGGATATCATAGAAATTACAGAGATGTGGCTCAGGGATGGACAGGACTGGCAGCTTCCAGGATACAAATGCTATCGGAAGGATAGAAAGGGGAGCAAGAGAGGAGGGGGAGTGGTGTTTTTGATTCGGGATAGCATTGCAGCTGTACTTAGGGAGGATATTCCTGGCAATACATCCAGGAAAGTTATTTGCGTGGAACTGAAAAATAAGAAAGGGATGATCACCTTATTGGGATTGTACGATAGACCCCCCAATAACTAGCCGGAAATTGAGAAATGAACTTGTAAGGAAATTCAGTTATCTGTATGAATAACAGGATGGTTATCGTAGGGAGTTTTAACTTTCCAAATACAGACTGGGACTGGTTTAGATAAAGAGGAATTTGCTAAGTGTGTACAAGAAAATTTTCTAATTCAGTATGTGGATGTACCTACTAGAGAAGGTGTAAAACTTGACCTACTCTTGGGAAATAAGGCAGGGCAAGGGACTGAATTGTCTGTGAGGGAATACTTTAGCACCTGGGGCGCTATTTAATTTTTAAATAGTGATGGAAAAGGATAGACAGGATCTAAAAGTTGAAGTTCTAAATTGGAGGAAGGCTAATTTTGACAGTTTTAGGCAAGAGCTTTCAAAAGTTGATTGGGGCGGATATTCAAAACTAGAGGGACAGCTGGAAAATGGGAACCTTCAAAAATGAGATAACAAGAGTCCAGAGAACCTCAATTATTCAAAGGATAAGGGCAGGGAGTATTTCATTTCATTCGATTGATCGAATTCCGGATATTCCAATGCCGGATAACATAGTTTAGCCAAGCATCAGGACCTTGTGATCTTGCCAGATAATCGGATATTTGGATAATTGAATGCTGGATAATCGAAGTTTCTCTGTATTCCTGTTAAGGTGAAATTTACGGCTTGTAGGTATACAGAATATTGGATGACGAGAGAAATTGAGATTTTGGTGAAGAAAAAGAAGGAAGTATATGTCAGGTATAGACAGGAGAGATCGAGTTAATCCCTAGAAGACTATAAAGGCAGTAGGATTACACTTGAGGGAAATCAGGAGGCAAAAAGGGGACATGAAATAGCTTTGACAAATATAGTTAAGGAGAATCCAAAGGGATTTTATAAATACATTAAGGACAGTAGTAGACTTTAAGGACATGTTTTTAGATTACTTACAGTGTGGAAACAGGCCCTTCGGCCCAACAAGTCCACACCGATCCGCCAAAGCGCAACCCACCCAGACCCATTCCCCTACATTTACCCCTGCCCCTAGCACTACGGGCAATTTAGCATGGCCAATTCACCTAACCTGCACATTTTTGGATTGTGGGAGGAAACCCACACAGACACAGGGAGAATGTGCAAACTTCACACAGAGAGTCGCCTGAGGCGGGAAATGAACCCGGGTCTCTGGTGCTGTGAGGCGGCAGTGCTAACCACTGTGCCACCGTGCCACCCAGATTAGAATTAGAATCCCTACAGTGTGGAAACAGGCCCTTTGGCCCAATAAATCCTCATAGACCCTCTGAAGAGTAACCTACCCAGACCCATTCCCCTACCTTATATTTATCCCTTAATAATGCACCTAGCTGTCACATCCATGAACACTTTGGGCAATTTAGCCTGGCCAATTCACCTAACCTGCACACCTTTGGATTGTGGGAGGAAACCAGAGCACACAGAGAAAATCCACGCAGACACGGGGAGAATGGGCAAACTCCATGCAGCCAGTCGTCCTGTGTAATGAGACAGGAATAATTAATTATGTCATAGTTCGGGATCTTCTTGGAAGGAGTGATCACAGTATTTACAGTTGGAAAGTGTGAAAATAAAATGCAATACCAGGATCCCGTGCTTAAATGAAGGAGGAGTTGGCTAAAGTAGACTGGAAACAAAGACTTTATGGTGGGCCAGTTGACGAACAGTGGAGGACTTTCAAAGCAATTTCAAAGTGCTCAGCGAAAGTATAAACCAGTGAAAAGGAAGGACTGTAGGAAAATGGGTAATCCGCCATTTGTGTCTAAGGAAATAAGGGAGACTATCAAATTGAAAGAGAAGGCATACAAAGTGGCCAACATCAGCAGGAAAATAGAAGATTAGGAAAGCTTTAAAGGTCAACAGGAAGCCAGAAAAAGAGCCATAAAGAAAAGTAAGATGGATTATGAGAAAAAACTAGCTTAGAATGTAACAACAGATAACAAAAGTTTCTATAAATGCATAAAACAAAAAAGAGTGGCTAAAGTAGATCTTGGTCCTTTAGAGAACGAGAAGGGGGATTCAGTAATGGGAAATGAAGAAAAGGCAACGCATTGAATAGGTGTTTTGTTTTAGTTTTTTACAGTGGAGGACATGAATAACATTCCAGTAATTGACAAAGAGGCAAAGGTAGATGTAGACCTGCAAACAGTCATTATCACAAAAGAGGTAGTGTTGAGCAAGTAAATGGTGCTAAGGATGACCAAGTCTCCTGCCCCTGATGGAATGCATCCCAGGGTGCTAAAGGAATTGGCGGGAGAAGTAGCAAATGCAATGGTGCTAATTTTCCAAAATTCACTGAACTCGGGCAGTTCCAGCAGATCGGAAAACAGCAAATGTGATCCCACTATTTAAAAAGGAAGGTAGACAAAAAATGGGGAATTATAGACCAGTGAGCTTAACTTCTGTAGTGGGGAAAGTGCTTGAGTCTATTATCAAGGAAGAAATAGCAAGGCATCTGGATAGAAATTGTCCCACTGGACAGATGCAGCATGGGTTCATGAAGGGCAGATCATGCTTAACTAATCTTTAGGAATTCTATGAAGACATTATGAGCACAGTGGATAATGGGGACCCAGTAGATGTGGTGTACCTAGATTTCCAAAAAGCCTTTGACAAAGGTGCCACACAAAAGGCTGCTGCATAAGATGAAGATGCAAGGCATTTCAGGCAATGTATTAGCGTGGATTGAGGACTGACTAACCAACAGGAAGCAAAGAGTGGGGATAAATGAGTGCTATTTTGTTTGGCTATCAGTGACTAGTGGCGTGCTTCATGGATCAGTGTTGGGACCACAATTATTCTCAATTTACATAGATGATTTGGAGTTGGGGACCATGTGTAGTGTGTAAAAGTTTGTGGATGACACCAAAATGAGTGGCAGAGCAAAGGGTGCACAGGACAGTGAAAATTTGCAAAGGGGCATCACTTAAGTGCGTGGACAAAGATCTGGCAGATGATGTATGATGTTAATAAATGTGAAGTCATCCATTTTGGAATGAATAACAGTAAAAAGGACGATTACTTGAATGGTAAGAAGTTGAAGCATGCTGCTGTGCAGAGGGACTTGGGTGTCCTTGTGCATGAATCACAGAGGGTTGGTCTGCAGGTGCAACAGATAATTAGGAAGGCAAATAGAATTTTGTCTTTCAATGCGAAAGGGATTGAGTTTAAAAGCAGGGAAGTTATGTTACAGATGTGCAGGGTGCTGGTGAGGCGACATCTGGAGTACTGCATGCAGTTTCGGTCTCCTTACTTGAGAGAGGATGTACTGGCACAAGAGGGGGTGCAGAGGAGGTTCACTCGGGTGATTCTGGAATTGAGGGGGCAGGTTTATGAGGAGAGACTGAGTAGACTGGGATTATATTCATTAGAATTTAGAAGAATATGGGGAGACCTTACAGAAACACATAAGATTATGAAGGGAATAGATAAGATAGAAGATAAGAGGATATTTCCACTGGCACGTGAAACTAGGACAAGAGGGCATGGCCTCAAAATTTGGGGGAGCAGATTTAGGACTGAATTGAGAAGGAACTCTTCACCAAAAGTGTTCTGAATTTTTGTAAATTCCTGCCCTGTGAGGTGGTTGAGGCTTCCTCTGTAAATGTTTTTGAAACTAAGATGGATACTTTTTTGAACAGAAAATGAATTAAGGGTTATGGTGAGAGGGCGGGTAAATGGAGCTGAGGCCATGAAAATATCAGCCATGATCTGATTGAGTGGCTGAGCAGATGGCCTATCCCTGTACTTAGTTCTTATGTTTTTATGTTATTTTGAAATTGGAGAAAGGCCAATTTTGACGTATTAGGCAAGAACTTTCGAAAGCTGATTGGAGGCAGATGTTCGCAGGTGAAGGGACGGCTGGAAAATGGGACGCCTTCAGCAATGAGATAACAAGAATCCAGAGAAAGTATATTCCTGTCAGGTTGAAAGGAAAGGCTGGTAGGTATAGGGAATGCTGGATGACTAAAGAACTTGAGGGTTTGGTTAAGAAAAAGAAGGAAGCATATGTCCAGTATAGACAGGATAGATCAAGTGAATCCTTAGAAGAGTATAAAGGAAGTAGGAGTATACTCAAGAGAGAAATCAGGAGGGCAAAAAGGGGACATGAGATCTTTTTGGCAAATAGAATTAAGGAGAATCCAAAGTGTTTTTACAAATACATTAAGGACAAAAGGGTAACTAGGGAGAGAATAGGGCCCCTCAAATATCAACAAGGCAGCCTTTGTGTGGAGCTGCAGGAGTTGGGGGAGATACTAAATGAATATTTTGCATCAGTATTTACTGTGGAAAAGGATATGGAAGATACAGACTGTAGGGAAATAGATGGTGACATCTTGCAAAATGTCCAGATTACAGAGGAGGAAGTGCTGAATGTCTTGAAACTGGTAAAGGTGGATAAATCCCCAGGACCTGATCAGGTGTACTCTAGAACTCTGTGGAAAGCTAGAGAAGTGATTGCTGGGCCTCTTGCTGAGATATTTGTATCATCGATAGTCACAGGTGAGGTGCTGGAAGATTGGAGGTTGGCAAATGTGGTGCCACTGTTTAAGAAGGGCAGTAAAGACAAGCCTGGGAACTATAGACCGGTGAGCCTGACCTTGGTGGTGGGCAAGTTGTTGGAGGGAATCCTGAGGGACAGGATGTACGTGTATTTGGAAAGGGAAGGACTGATTAGGAATAGTTGACATGGCTTTGTGTGTGGGAAATCATGTCTCACAAACTTGATTGAGTTTTTTGAAGAAGTAACAAAGAGGATTGATGAGGGCAGAGCAGTAGGTGTGATCTATATGGACTTCAGGAAGGCGTTCTACAAGATTCCCCATGGGAGACTGATTAGCAAGGTTAGATCTCAAGGATTACAGGGAGAACTAGCCATTTGGATACAGAACTGGCTCAAAGGTAGAAGACAGAGGGTGGTGGTGGACGGTTGTTTTTCACACTGGAGGCCTGTGGCCAGTGGAGTGCTGAAAATGTGTTGCTGGAAAAGCGCAGCAAGTCAGGCAGCATCCAAGGAACAGGAGAATCGACGTTTCGGGCATAAGCCCTTCTTCAGGAATGAGGAAAGTGTGTCCAGCAGGCTAAGATAAAAGGTAGGGAGGAGGGACTTCGGGGAGGGGCGTTGGAATTGCGATAGGTGGAGGGAGGTCAAGGTGAGGGTGATAGGCCGGAGTGGGGTGGGGGCGGAGAGGTCAGGAAGAAGATTGCAGGTTAGGAAGGCGGTGTTGAGTTCAAAGGATTTGACTGAGACAAGGTGGGGGGAGGGGAAATGAGGAAACTGGAGAAAAGGATCGGTGCTGGGCCGTCTACTTTTTGTCATTTACATAAATGATTTGGATGAGAGCACAAGAGGTACAGTTAGTAAGTTTGCTGATGACACCAAAATTGGAGGTGTAGTGGACAGCGAAGAGGGTAACCTCAGATTCCAACAGGATCTGGACCAGATGGGCCAATGGGCTGAGAAGTGGCAGATGGAGTTTAATTCAGACAAATGCGAGGTGCTGCATTTTGGGAAAGCAAATCTTAGTTGGACTTATACACTTAATGGTAAGGTCCTAGGGAGTGTTGCTGAACAAAGAGACCTTGGAGTGCAGGTTCATAGCTCCTTGAAAGTGGAGTTGCAGGATAGTGAAGAAGGCATTTGGTATGCTTTCCTTTATTTGTCAGAGTATTGAGTATAGGAGTTGGGAGGTCATGTTGCGGCTGTACAGGACATTGGTTAGGTCACCGTTGGAATATTGTTTGCAATTCTGGTCTCCTTGCTATCGGAAAGATGTTGTGAAACTTGAAAGGGTTCAGAAAAGATTTACAAGGAAGTTGCCAGGGTTGGAGGATTTGAGCTACAGGGAGAGCCTGAACAGGCTGGGGCTATTTTCCCTGGAGCGCGGAGGCTGAGGGGTGACTTTATAGAGGTTTACAAAATTATGAGGGGCATGGATAGGATAAATAGGCAAAGTCTTTTCCCTGGGGCGGGGGAGTCCAGAACTAGAGGGCATAGGTTTAGGGTAAGAGGGGAAAGATATAAAACAGACCTAAGGGGCAACATTTTCACGCAGAGGGTGGTACGTGTATGGAATGAGCTGCCAGAGAAAGTGGTGGAGGCTGGTACAATTGCAACATTTAAGAGGCATTTGGATGGGGATATGAATAGGAAGGGTTTGGAGGGACATGGGCCGGGTGCTGGCAGGTGGGACTAGATTGGGTTGGGATATCTGGTCTGCATGGATGGGTTGGAGTGAAGGGTCTGTTTCCATGCTGTACATCTCTATGATTCTATGACTCTATATACTGGCATTGGAGGAAGTCTTGAGAAGGTTCAGAAGATTGCTTCCAGGCATGAAGAGACAGGTCTATGGGGAAAAGTTGAGATTAGGCCTGTACTTGCTGGAATGTAGAAGAATGTAAGGCAATCTTATTGAAACATACAACATTCTTAGGGGACTTGTCAAGGTATATGTGGGAAGGCTGTGTATGTGTGTACCTGTGCCCCTTCCAATAGAGTCTAGAGCCAGAGAGCTCAGAATAAGGGACACATATTTAAGACAGAGATAAAGAGAGGTCTCTTCTGTAATTTCAGTTACATCAAACTGTAAACTTTTGCTATAAATTCTGTGTCTTACGATTGTGTCCTCCACAATCACCTGACGAAGGAGCGATGCTCCGAAAGCAAGTGCTTCCAATTACACCTGTTGGACTATAACCTGGTGTTGTGTGATTTTTAACTTTGTGCACCCAGTCCAACACCGGCATCAACAAATCATGACTTCTCAATTCAGCCCTACGCCTGCTTTCTCTAATCTTGAGGCTATGCCCTCTGGTCCTAGTTTCACTTGAGATAGACAGATTTTAATCAAGTATTATGCGGAAAACACAGGAAAGTGGAGTTAAAGGTTATCAGGTCAGCATGATCTCAGTGAATGTGTGCCAACTTAGCTAATGTCTAAGATCGTGCAGAATAGGGCTTCAAAGCTGGAGCTCATCTGCTCTGCCCATTTGTTTGCTTCTTTTTCCTCTTTTTGTGTTTTTTTTTCTACTTACCTTCATTCCTTAGATGGCATCAGTGGCAGAGTCAAACCAGTGCAGACTCGATGGACTTCTGGTCTCGCGAAAGCCCAGTGTAGAGCCCTGGGTTCGAGGTAGCCCCCAGAGCGGAGTCCATGCCTTAGAAAGATGGTAATGCTGAAACCTTAACCTTTATATCTTCATGTTTCTAATTTAAACCTCAGATTTTATAACTAGATATCTTTGTACCTAAGACATCTCTTACTTAAGGTTGAGGAAGCAGGATCTGGTACAGCTTTAGACGATTACAGGGTAGCTAGGAAAGAACTCAAAAATGGACTGAGGAAAGCTAGAAAGGGGCACAATAAAGCCTTGGTGGGTAGGATTCGGGAAAACCCAAATTCATTCTACACGTACCTGAGGAATAAGAGAATGATCAGAGAGAGGGCAGTGCCGATCATGAATAGTGGAGGGAACTTGTGCCTGGAGTCTGAAGAGGTAGGGGAGGCCCTAAATGAGTTTTTTGCTTCAGTATTCATTAGACAGAGGGACCTTGTTGATGGTGAGAACATTGTGGACCAGGTTAATAGGCTTGAACAGATTGATATTAATGAAGTGAATGTGCTGGAAATTCTAGGAGAAAGTGAGGACTGCAGATGCTGGAGATCAGAGCTGAAAATGTGTTGCTGGAAAAGCGCAGCAGGTCAGGCAGCAGCCAAGGAGCCTGAAGAAGGGCTCATGCCCGAAATTAAGAGAATTTATATTTGCCAGGATTTGGTGTTGGAGAGACTGTTAGGTCTGAAGGTTGATAAGTCTCCGGGGCCTGATGGTCTGCATCCCAGGGTACTGAAGGAGGTGGCTCGGGAAATCGTGGATGCGTTGGTGATTATTTTCCAGAGTTCAATAGATTCGGGGTCGGTTCCTGAGGATTGGAGGGTGGCTAATGTTATACCACTTTTTAAGAAAGGTGGGCGAGAGAAAGCAGGAAATTATAGACCAGTTAGTCTGACCTCAGTGGTGGGAAAGATGCTGGAGTCTATTATAAAGGATGAAATTACTGCACATCTGGATAGTAGTAACAGGATAGGACAGAGTCAGCATGGATTTAGGAAGGGGAAATCATGCTTGACTAATCTTCTTGAATTTTTTGAGGATGTAACTATGAAGTTGGACGAGGGAAATCCAATAGATGTAGTGTACCTGGACTTTCAGAAAGCTTTTGATAAAGTCCCACACAGGAGGTTAGTGAGTAAAATTAGGGTGCATGGTATTGGGGGCAAAGTACTAGATTGGATTGAAAATTGGTTGGCTAATAGGAAACAAAGGGTAGTGATAAACGGCTCCATTTCGGGATGGCAGGCAGTGACCAGTGGGGTACCGCAGGAAACCGTGCTGGGACCACAGCTTTTTACAATATATGTTAATGATATAGAAGATGGTATCAGCAATAACATTAGCAAATTTGCTGATGATACAACGCTGGGTGGCATGGTGAAAAGTGATGAGGATGTTAGGAGATTACAGAGTGACCTGGACAAGTTAGGTCAGTGGACAGATGCATGGCAGATGCAGTTTAATGTGGATAAATGTATGGTTATCCACTTTGGTAGCAAGAACAGGAAGGCAGACTACTACCTCAATGGAATCAATTTATGTAAAGGGGCAGTACAGAGAGATTTGGGTGTTCTTGCACACCAGTCAATGAAGGCAAGCATGCAGGTACAGCAGGTAGTGAAGAAGGTTAATAGCATGCTGGCCTTCATAACAAGAGGAATTGAGTATAGAAGCAAAGAGGTGCTTCTGCAGCTGTACAGGGCCCTGGTGAGACCACACCTGAAGTACTGTGTGCAGTTCTGGTCTCCAAATTTGAGAAAAGACATTCTAGCTATTGAGGGAGTGCAGCGTAGGTTCACGAGGTCAATTCCTAGAATGGCAGGATTACCTTACACTGAAAGACTGAAGCGACTGGGCTTGTATACCCTTGAGTATTGAAGATTGAGAGGGGATCTGATTGAGACGTATAAGATTATGAAAGGATTGGACACTCTGGCAGTAGGAAACATATTTCCACTGATGGGTGAGTGCCGAACCAGAGGACACAGCTTAAAAATACAGGGTAGACCATTTAGGACAGAGCTCAGGAGAAACTTCTTCACCCAGAGTGTGGTGGCTGTGTGGAATGCTCTGCCCCAGAGGGCAGTGGAGGTCCACTCTCTGGATTCATTTAAGAAGGAGTTGGATAGAGCTCTCAAAGATAGTGGAATCAAGAGTTATGGAGATAAGGCAGGAACAGGATACTGATTAGGAATGATCAGCCATGATTATATTGAATGGCGGTGCAGGCTCGAAGGGCTGAATGGCCTACTCCTGCACCTATTGTCTATTGTCTATTGTCTATTGAAATGTCGATTCTCCTGCTCCTTGGATGCTGCCTGACGTGCTGCGCTTTTCCAGCAACACATTTTCAGTGCTGGAAATTCTGGGAAGCATCAAGATAGATAGATCCACAGGGCTGGACTAGATATATCCAAGGTTACTACAGGAAGCAAGGAATGAGATTGCTGCACCTCTAGCAATGATCTTTGCATCCTCATTCTGCATGGGAGTCGCACCAGCTTTTTGGAGGGCGGCAAATGTTGTTCCTCTGTTCAAGAAAGGGAATAGGGAAATCCCTGGGAATTACAGACCAATCAGTCTTACATCTGTGGTAAGCAAAGTATTGGAAAGGATTCTGAGAGATAGGATTTATGACTATTATGGAAAAACATAGTTTGGTTAAAGATAGTCAACATGGCTTTGTGAGGGGCAGGTCGTGCCTCACAAGCCTTATTGAGTTCTTTGAGGATGTGATGAGACAAGTTGATGAATGTTGAGCAGTGAATGTGGTGTGTATGGATTTCAGAAAGGTAATTGATAAGGTTTGACAGGTCGGCGCAACATCGAGGGCTGAAGGGCCTGTACTGCGCTGTAATGTTCTATGTTCTATGTTTCCCATGGTAGGCTTATTCGGAAAGTTAGGAGGTATGGAATACAGGGAAATTTGGCTGTCTGGGTACAGGATTGGCTGGCTGGAAGAAGACAGTGAATGGTAGTAGATGGAAAGTATTCAATCTGGAGGTTGGTGACGAGTGGTGTGCTGCAGGGATCTGTACTTGGGTCTCTTCTTTTTGTAGTTTTAATAAATGACTTGGATGAAGAAGTGGAAGGGTGGGTTAGTAAATTTGCTGATGACACAAAGGTCAGTGGTGTTGTAGATAGTGTTGAGGGCTGTTGCGGGGTACAGCATGACACTGCCAGGATGTAGAGTTGGGCTGAGAAGTGGCAAATGGAGTTCAGCCTGGATAAATGTGAAGTGATTCATTTTGGAAGGTCAAATTTGGATGCTGAATACAGGGATAAAGACAGGATTCTTGGCAGTGTGGAGAAACAGAGGGATCTTGGGGTCCAAGTGATAGGGTTGTTAAGAAGGCGAATGGTGTTTTGGCTTTCATTAACAGGAGGATTGAGTTTAAGAGCCATAAGATTTTGCAGCAGCTCTATAAAACCTTGGTTAGACCACACTTGGAATATTGTGTCCAATTCTGGTCACCATTATAAGAAAAATATAGATGCTTTGGAGAGGGTGCAAAGCAGATTTACCAGGATGCTGTCTGGATTGGAGTACTTGTCTTATGAAGAGAGGATAAGTGAGCTCAGGCTTTTCACACTGGAGAGAAGAAGGAGGAGACGTGACTCAATAGAGGTGTACAAGGTAATGAGAGGCATAGATAGAGTAGATAGCCAGAGAGACATTTCCCCAGGGCAGAAATGGCTATCACGAGGGGTCATAATTTTAAGATGATTGGAGGAATGTATAGGGGAGATGTCAGAGGTAGGTTCTTTACACAGGGAGTGGTGGGTGTGTGGAATGCACTGCCAGCAGTGGCAGTCGAGTCAGAGACATGAGGGACATTTAAGCGACTGCTGGACAAGTACATGGATGGCTGTACATTGAGGGCTGTGTAGGTTAGGTTGATCTTAGACTAAGATAAATGCTCGGCACAACATTGTGGGCCATAGGGCCTGTGCTGTGCTGTACTGTTCTATGTTCTAAATGGTCACTGTTCACTTTTCGCTGTACTCCAGTATCCCTGAAAACAACCCACTCGAGCACATGTGACAATTAACCTAATTCTAATTCGAATGAATGATGGAGAAAACCTGATGGGCCGAATGGCCTACTTCTTGTACTACATCTTGTCTGAACAAATTTTCTTTCCATGCTCATATGCTACTTCTGCACCGTGAAATCTTAATTTCTGCAGAACCTTTGATGTGGGACCTTATCAAATGCCATTTTTAAGTTTAAGTATGGTACATCCACCAGTTATCTGTTATCCTCTACCTCCTCAAAGGACTCAGAAATATTGATCAAATGTTATTATCCTTTCACAGAATCATATTACCTTGAATCCATCCATCTGTCCTGCTATGACTTCTTTAATAACAGTGTAACATTATCCTCATAACTGATATTTAGCTAATTGGACTATTCTAAATCAATGAACTGCAAATGCTGAAGATCTGAAACCCGAAAGCAGAAATTGCTGGAGAAATTCATTAAATTTGACAGCAT
Source organism: Chiloscyllium plagiosum (assembly GCF_037043375.1). Classification (NCBI taxonomy): domain Eukaryota; kingdom Metazoa; phylum Chordata; class Chondrichthyes; order Orectolobiformes; family Hemiscylliidae; genus Chiloscyllium; species Chiloscyllium plagiosum. Next base: position 306,840 of record NW_028270154.1, on the reverse strand, counting down.
CTTTGGAGAGAACTCAGAATTAATGTTTTGAGTCTAGTGACCCTTCCTCAGAATTTAATTCCTGCTTTCTATCTTCACTTTTGAACTAAGGAGTTAAATTCACTATCTTCCAATCTAAAGAGACTGTTCTCGAATAAAATGAATTATGGAAAATTAAAAGCAATGCATCCTCTATCTCAATGGCCACTCTTTCAAAGATCCTGAGATGAAGTCGATCAGGACTTGGGCACTTGTCAGCCCATAGTTCCAACAATTTACTCAGATCACTTTCTTGAACTCCTCTCTCCCTTCCACTTCCTGATTTATCACTGCTCCTGGGATGTTACTTGCTTCTTCTACACTGAAGACTGATACAAAATACCTCATAGAGTCATAGAGATGGATAGCACGGAAACAGACCCTTCGGTCCAACTCGTTCATGCCGACCAGCTGTCCCAACCCAATTTAATCCTGCTTGCCAGCACCTGGCCCATATCCCTCCAAACCTTTCCTATTCATACCCCCATCCAGATACCTTTTAAATGTTGCAATTGTACTAGCCTCCACCACTTCTTCTGGCAGCTCATTCCATACACGTACCACCCTCTGCATGAAAAAGTTGCCCCTTAGGTCTGTTTTATATCTTACCCCTCTCAGCCTTAACCTCTAGTTCTGGACTCCCCCATCTCAGGGAAAAGACTTTGTCTATTTATCCTATCCATGTCCCCTATGATTTTGTAAACCTCTAAAAGATCACTTCTCAGCCTCTGACGCTCCAGGGAAAACAGCCCCAGCCTGTTCAACCTCTCCCTGTAGCTCAAATCCTCTGACTCTGGCAACATCCTTGTAAGTCTTTTCTGAACCCTTTCAAGTTTCACAACATCTTTCCAATGGGAAAGAGACCAGAATTGCATGCAATATTCCAACAGTGGCCTAACCAATGTCCTGTACAGCTGCAACATGACCTCCTAACTCTTGTACTCAATACTCTGACCAATAAGGGAAAGCATACCAAATACCTTCCTCACTACGCTTTCAAGGAGCTATGAACCTGCACTCCAAGGTCTCTTTGTTCAGCAACACTGCCTAGGATCTTACCATTAAGTGTATAAGTCCTGCTAAGATTTGCTTTCCCAAAATGCAGCACCTTGCCTTTATCTGAATTAAACTCATCTGTTACTTCTCAGCCCACTGACCCATCTGATCAAGATCCCATTGTAATCTGAGGTAACCTTCTTCACTGTCCACTACACCTCCAATTTTGGTGTCATCAGCAAACTTACTAACTGCACCTCTTATACTCACATCCAAATTATTTATGTAAATGATGAAAAGTAGTGGACCCAGCACCGATCCTTGTGGCATTCCACTGGTCACAGGCCTCCAGTGTGAAAAACAACCCTCCACCACCACCCTCTGTCTTCTACCTTTGAGGCAGTTCTGTATCCAAATGGCTAGTTCTCACTGTATTTCATGAGATCTAACCTTGCTAATCAGTCTCCCATGGGAACCTTGTCAAACGCCTTACTGAATTTCAATTTATTGTTCAATTTATCTTGTATTATCTTATTTTCCATTAATAATTCTCCAGTCTCACTTTCTGTAGGACTAACACTCACTTTATTAACTCTTTTCCTTAAATATTTACAGAAGAAATTATTTTGCAAAACATTATTGAGATAGCTCAGTTTGATACTCATACTTTTTCAAGCCCTAATTCATAATCTAAGAGCAGTTTGACGATGAAAGTTCAGTGCTGATGGAGTGCTGTTCTTGCACTGAGGTCTACAAGATAGGATTTCAAGATTTGGGAATAGTCCCCAAGTCCTATTGCACGTTATTCCTCGACAGATTGGACTGAAGGATCGGTTTCCATGCTGTGCATCTCTATGACTCTATGGCTATGAATCAACACAAACAAAGTGAGGGTGACTGGTCATTCATCTCAGTTGCAATTCAGGAGAAACGCTTTTTCATCGACAGAGTAGGCAAAATGTGGAACTTTGAACTTTGCTCTCACTGGAAGTGGCAAGTGAGTAACATTTAATCTGGGGACAGGAATAGAAGGATATTTTGATTGAGTGGGATGATATCAGGTACAGCATGAATACCAGTATGGACCAGCTGAGCTAAATGGCCCAATTCTATGCTGTAAGTTCCATTTAATGTATTGTTTGTGGAATCTTGCTATGTACTATCTGGCCACTCGGCCAGCATAGTAACAATGGGATTCACTTAATGATTGTCTAAACTTGAAAGCTCATGTTTTGAGCTAATGAGCCATAGAAAGGGTGATTGGAATGTACTTTGCTGGATAAACGTTGCAGTGATTTAAATGTCAATATCAGACTGTCTTATTTGTCTCAGGAATGTTGAAGCTAATCTGTGTGTCAGCCAGGAATAAGCAAGAAGCTCTAATCTCCTGGAGTCTGTGTCCTTTTAAAGATAATCTGGTGATATCTGTAATAAAGCCAGGTGAGGGACGGAGACCTGGCTGATGGTAACTGAGTGATTCATCAAGATTCAGAAACACGATGTGCCTTTGCAGCTCCCAGCTCTCACTGTCTGAAATCACACTCACTCAGAACCATCTTTTCCAGCTTTGACAAAGGGTCAGTTAGACTTGAAACGTCACCTCTTTTCTCTCCTTACAGATGCTGCAAGACTTGCTGAGATTTTCCAGCATTTTCTCTTTTTGGTTTTCCTATGAGGTGCTTCTGTCTTCCTGTTCTAAAGTTGCTATATAAATACAAGTTGCTGTTGCTTGAACTTGGATTATTATCAATAACATAGCAAACATAATAAACAAAGAGAACAGATGATGATAAACCTGTAACCATTGTGAGAGTTATCAGTCCCTAGTTGTACTGTTTCTGAACAGAGCTGTTTTAGTTTAGTGTGTGGGTGGGAGAAAGGGAGACAGAGTGTGTGTCTTTTTCCCTTACACTCTTTAGCAATGCTTCAGTCTGTGTCCTTGACATTTTATTGGGATAACCCGACAAAGGCTTGTGACATCATGGGTACAATCCATTAATCTGTTTGTTTGTTGATCCAGGATGTCATTTGCAAATTGATAACTTGAATTTGGCTCACTGTTCCTGAGGGCCAAAGAGAGTTAAACAGCCAAAGGAACAAGTCACTGTATTAGTCACGAATCCATTCCCTTTAGAGTTGAGGGGATAAGGGATGATGAGGGAGGAGCATGATGTTGAAGGTGAGGGTGATGATTTGAGTGGATGATGAGGGACGGAGGGGATGACTGGGGAGGGAGTGGTGGTCAGGGAGGAGATGATGATGATGATGAGGGTGAGAGTGATCAGTGAGAGGATGATGAGGAAGGGAGTGGGTGATGAATGGGAGGTGATCAGGGAGGGGGGAATGAGATGAGTGATGAAAGAGTAAAGTTATGAGATGCTGTGTTCCCAGTGAATTAGGGAAACAGCCGTTTCCTGTGTTGGTTTTGTTATAATGGAAGTAACTTTGAAGCTTCTGTGAAGGAAGTGGCAGAGGTTGAATGAGATAAGTAGCTTTATAAATAGCATGTTGGGAATATATTCTGGTCCTGTCTAATCTTTTGTTTTTCAATTATTCACTGTTCTTTGCCTCTTTGCACTATTGATCTGTAAAGTTCTGTTTTCACCTGACAGTAAAGATTATCTCTGGCCACTATGTGATCCTTAGTCACTGCCTGTTCTTTAAACTCTTCCATGTCCCACTATTTCCCTGAAAATCTGTTTCTAACAAGAGTTGGGTTCAGTTTAATTTCGATCAGAAACCAGTTATGCCGTATTTCATCTATAAGGCATCATGGAGCAAAAAACGTCAGATGCAGACAAAGTGGGAACAGGAATAGGCCAGTCAGCCCATTTAGTTTACTCTGCCATTCAATGAGATCATTGCAGCCTCTCATTTATCTCTCCACCCTTCAGACTCTCTGCCTCTATTCCTGATGAAGGGCTTTTGCCCGAAACATCGATTTTACTGCTCCTCGAATACTGCCTGAACTGCTGTGCTTTTCCAGCACCACTCTAATCTAGACCCACAGAAAGTGGGAACAGGAGTAGGCCAGTCAACCCATTTAGCTTACTCTGCCATTCAATGAGAGCATGGCAGATGTATCATCTGCCTGTCTCCCTATAACCCTTGACTCCCGCGTAACTCAAAAATCTTTCAAACTCAGTTTTGAATTCATTCAATTCTCCATCACTGTCTAAGAGAATCCCAAACAATTAACAACTCTCAGAGTAGAAATTCATCTTTAACTCTGTCTTGATAGCTGACCCCTTGATTTTAAGTTGTGTTGCTAATTCTACACTCCCTGAGCATCATCTCAGCATCAATCCTGCAAAACCCATCTCAGAATCTTTTGCATTCACAGTAAAATCTTCAAAACTGCAACAAGTACATGTCTAACCTGTTCAACCTCTCCTCACACCTTCCATAGCCAAGATCACTTAATGAACTTTTCCCTTTTCCTACCTATGGGCACCAATGACATAGATCTGCTGTGCTTTTCCAGTGCCACACTTTCGACTCTAATTTCCAGCATCTGCAGTCTTCACTTTCACCTTTTAACCTAAATTGTACTCCAGTGTATAGGGGGCTGAGAGTAGTGAGGTCATAAATAAGGTTTCAAGGTTGTAAGAGTGTACCAGCAGGCAGGAAGGTGGTTTGAAGTATGTTTAATTCAACGCCAGGAGCATCCAAATAAGGTGGGTGACCTTGCAGCATGGATTGGTACCTGGGACTTTCATGGTATGACCATTTCAGAGACATGGATAGAGCAGGGACAGGAATGGTTATTGCAGGTTCCAGGATTTAGATGATTCAGTAAGAACAGAGAAGATGGTAAAAGAGGGGGAGGTGTGGCATTGTTATTCAAGGACAGTATTACAGTGGCAGAAAGGACGTTTGATGAGGACTTGTCTACTGAGGTCGTATGGGCTGAGGTTAGAAACAGGAAAGGAGAGGTCACCCTGTTGACAGTTTTCTATAGGCCTCCAAAAAGTTCCAGCGATGTAGAGGAAAGGACTGCAAAGATGATTTGAGATAGCTGTGAAAGTAACAGCATAGTTGTTATGGGGGTCTTTAACTTTCCAAATATTGACTGGAAACACTATAATTTGAGTACTTTAGACGGGTCAGTTTTACTCAATGAGTGCAGGAGGACTTCCTGACAGGCCAACAAGAGGTGAGGCTACATTGGATTTGGTACTGGGTAATGAACTAGGGCAGGTGTTAGATTTGGAGGTAGGTGAGCACTTTGGTGAGAGTGATCACAATTTTGTTATGTTTACTTTAGTGCTGGAAAGGGATAGGTATATAAACGCAGGCCAAGAGTTATAGCTGGGGGAAGGCAATTATGATGTGATTAGGCAAGATTTAGGATGCACAGGATGGGGAAAGAAACTGCAGGAGAGGGGCACAATTGACATGTGGAGCTTATTCAAGGAATAGCTACTGTGTGAACTTGATACGAATATACCTGTCAGGCAGAAAGGAAGTGGACGAGTGAAGGAGCCATGTTTTACTTAAAAAGTTGAATCTCTTGTTGAGATGAAGAAGAAGATTTTTTGTAAAGTTGAGAAGTGAAGGCTCAGTTAGGGTGATTGAGAGTTACAAGTTAGCCAGGAAGGACCTAAAGAGAGAACTAAGAAGAGCCAAGAAGGGACATGTGAAGTTGGTGGCAGGCAGGATCATGGAAAACTATAAAGCTTTCTATAGGTAAATCAGGAATAAAAGAATGACTTGGATAAGATTAGGGCCAGTCAAGGTCAAGAGTGGGAAATTGTGCATGGAGTCCGAGAAGGTAGGAGAAGCACTAAATTAATATTTTTTATCAGTATTCACTTTGGAAAATGACCATGTTGTCAAGGAGAATGCTGAGAATGCTTTCAGGCTAGATGGCATTGAAATTCACAAGGAGGAGGTGTTAGCAATTCTGGAAAATGTGAAATTAGATAAGTCCCTTGGACTGGAGGGGATTTATCCTAGGATTCTCTGGGAAGCTGGGGAAGAGATTGCAGAGCCTTTGGCTTTGATCTTTATGTCATCATTGTCGACAGGAGTAGTGGCAGAAAACTGAAGGATAGCAAATGTCCCTTGTTCAAGAAGAGGAGTAGAGATAACCCTGGTGATTATAGACCAGCGAGCCTCATTTTGGTTGTGGGTAAAGTGTTGGAAAGGATTCTAAGAGATAGGAATAATTTGATTAGTGATAGTCAACATGGTTTTGTGAAGGGTAGGTCATGCCTCACAAACCTTATTGAGCTCTTTGTGAAGTGACCAAACAGGTAGATGAGGGTAAAGTGGTTGATGCGGCGTATATGGATTTCAGTAAGGCACTTGATAAGGTTTTCCATGGTAGACTTTTGCACCAAATACGGAGGCACTGGATTGAGGGTGATTTAGCAGTTTGGATCAGAAATTGGCTAACTGTAAGAAGACAGAAGGTGGTGATTGATGGGAAATGTTCATCTTGGAGTTCAGTTACTAGTGGTGTACCGCAAGGATTTGTTTTGGGTCCACTGCTGTTTGTAATTTTTATAAATGACCTGGATGAGGGCATAGAAGGATGGGTTAGTAAATTTGCGGATGACACTGAGGTCAGTGGAGTTTTGGATAGTGCTGAAGGATATTGTAGATTACAGAGGGACATAGATAAACTATAGAGCTGGGCTCAGAGGTGGCAAATGGAGTTTAAGGCAGAATAATCTAAGGTGATTAACTTTGGAAAGAGTAACAGAAATACAAATTACTGATGGTAAGATTTTTGATAGTGTGGATAAGCAGAGAGATCTTGGTGTCTATGTACATAAATCCCTGAAAGTTGCCACTCGGGTCGATTGGGTTGTTAAGAAGGCATACGGTGTGTTAGCTTTTATTGATAGAGGAATTGAGTTTCGGAGCCATGAGGTCATGCTGCAGCTGTACAAAACTCTGGTGTGGCTGCACTTGAAGTTTTGCGTGCAGTTCTGGTCAGCGCATTATTAGAAAGATGTGGAAGCTTTGGAAAGGGTTCAGAGGAGATTTACTGGGATGTTGCCTGGTATGGAGGGAAGGTCTTATGAGGAAAGGTTGAGGGACCTGAGGCTGTTTTCATTCGAGAGAAGGTTGAGAGGGGACTTAATAGAGACATACAAGATGATCAGAGGATTAGATAGGGTGGAGCCTTTCTCCTCAGATGGCAATGGCTAGCATGAGAAGACAAGCTTTAAATTGAGGGGTGATAGATATAGGAAAGATGTCAGAGGTAGTTTCTTTACTCAGAGAGTAGTAGGGGCATGGAACGCATTGCCTGCAACAGTAGTAGACTGGGCAACTTCAAGGGCATCTAATAGTCATTGGATAAACGTAAGAATGATAATGGAATAGTGTAGGTTAGATGAACTTCAGATTGGTTTCACAGGTCGGCGCAACATCGAGGGCCAAAGGGTTGTTTTTCGCTGAAATGTTCTATGTTCTATGTTGTGGACACACACACACCCAACTCCAGGGATGTATTACCAATGTCCTGTACAAAAGACTGCCCTCATTTCATATGACATCACCTTCGCAGTGTAGGTGAAGATTCCAATGGTTTTCCTAATACTTGCGATACCTGCAATCTACGTTTCTGTGATTGGCTTATTCCTGCTCCTATTTTCTTTGTTTCTCTGTGCAAGGAAAAGCGGACCCCCTGTGCCTCAGTTCTATAATCTTTCTCTATTTAAATACAATACTACTTTTCTATTCTTCCTGCCATAGTGGACAACTTTACATTTTCTCACATGATACTGCAACTCCCAAATGTTTACCCATTCATTTAACTTACTTTACCACTTTGTAGATTTTTCTTGGCAGACCTTTAGCAATAAGGAGAGGTTGGACAAACTTGAATTACTTTCACTAGAGTGTCACAGGCTGAGGGATGGCCTGAGAAAAGTATATAAAATTGAGATATATGGACAGGGTGGATAGTTGGAGTCTTTTTCCCAGGGTGGAAATGTTAAATCCTAGGGAGCATAGGTTTAAAGTGAGAGGGGAATGTTTATATTAAGTGTATTTTTACACAGAGGATGGCATGTGCCTGGAATGTGCTGCCAGAGGAGATGGTGGAGGCAGATACATTAACAATGTTTAGGAGGCATTTAAACAGATACATGAACAGGCAGGGAATAGAGAGATACTGAAATAACTCCACAGAGACCGTATCCCTTCACCAAGTCATCCTTTATTTATGCGTATCTCGTTGAAAAGTCTGGTGCTAGAAAAGCACAGAACATCAGACAGCATCCAAGGAGCAGGAGAGTTGATGATTCTGTCATAAGCTCTTCATCAGCCCACATTCCTGATGAGGGGCCTATGCCCGAAACATCAACTCTTCTGCTCCTTGGATGCTGCCTGACCTGCTGTGCATTTTCAGAGCCACATTATTCGACTCTGCCTCTCCAGCATCTGCAGTCCTCACTTTCTTACAAGTGCAGAGTACCTGACACTGATGCAGCTCCCTCGCAGTCAGCTCTCAGAGTGAATAGAACCTCTGACACTTCTGTTCTTATCTGTCAGCCAGGGCTCCCTGATAGGATCAGATTAACATCCCCAATCAGGGAACTCATATTCGGTGAGGTCCACCTGGCTGACTTTCAATCACTACAGATACGGATCATGTAAAAGTAGATTGATTTAATTTAGAACAGTATCATGGTCAGTACAGACATGGGGGGCTAAAGGACCTGTTGCTGTGCTGTACTGTTCTATGTTTATTGCCCTTTTGAGTGGCATGTTTGGGATAGGAATGTGTTTAATTGGACAGGGAAGTTGTGAATGGGAAGTTCAGCATTTCCTACCTTCGAAACGATTAGGTTCACAATGGGAGGCTGAGGGACAGCATTCCCACCAACCCTGCAGGGGCAGAGTTGATGCCAACTTTAAGGTCTTAACCTATTGCTGCTGGTATTCACTCTGTAGTTGGTGGGGTCTTACAGTCAGGAAGGCTGGAGATAAATCCTGATGGAATTGTTTGTGGGCTCAGTCAAACTGCTTGGTCAAGAGACCAGGAATCAAGGAAAACTGCTGAAATTCTGTGACCACCATCCCACCATCACTCACCATGAACTTGGTCCATTACTGAATTGATGCATCACTGACAGCAACCACCATTGCCCCAATGAGTTCATGTGGGACTTCTGTCTGGAGAAGGGATTGAATGATTTTAATTAATCTGACTGGTAATTAATGGTGGGCTGAAGAGGTGACTCTGCTCTAGCTGGCTATGGTTTGTCAGACTCCTGTTGATTTCATTAAGTTCTTCCCTTTGTGCCCTTCTCAGACATATCTCTGCACCGCCAACAGATTTGACCACAATACAGTCAGTCTCTCCATGCATCTTTTTAATATAGATTATTATGTACCAGCTGTGAGCTGAACTGCAACAATTCACCAAAGATCCTTAGACAGTAGAAGTGGCAGTTGGAATACAATGTGGGAAAATGTGAGGTTATGCACTTTGATATGAAGAATTGAGGCACAGACTATTTTCTAAATAATGAAGGATTCAGAAATCCGAAGCACAAAATAACTTAGGAATCCTAGTTCAGGAGTCTTCTAAGATTAGCATGAAGGTTCCGTTGACAGTTAAGAAGGCAAATACAATGTCAGCGTTCATTTCAAGAACCATAGAATACAAGAGTAGAGATGTACTGCTGAGGCTGTATACAGTTCTGGTCAGACCGCATTTGGAATATTGTAAGCAGTTGGCTCCTTATTTATGGAAGGATGTGCTGCCCTTGGGGGTCCAAAGGAGGTTTGTAAGAATAATCTTGGGGTTAAAGGGCTTGTCATATGAGGAGCACTTGAGGACTTTGGGTCTGTACTCAAAGGAGTTTAGAAGGATACGGGGGATATCCGATTAAAACCTGCAGAATAGCATTTGGATTGGCTCAGGCTTGGAGGGCTGAAGGGCCAGTTCCTGGGCTGTAAACTTTCTTTGCTCTTTTTTAATACTGAAAGGACTGGATAGAGTAGACGTGGAGATGAGGTTTGCATTAGTAGGAAAGACGAGGACCTGAGGTCACAGCCTAAGAGTGAAGGACAAGCCTTTAGAACTGAGATGAGGAGGGATTTCTTCAGCCAGAGAGTAATAATTCTGTGGAACTCATTGTCACAGAGGGCTGTGGAGGACAAGTCATTGAGTGTTTTTAAGATGAGATGGTTAGGTTCTTGATTAGTAAAGACGTCAAGAGTTACAGGGGGAGGACAGGAGAATGGGGTTAAGAAACATATCAGCTACGATCAACTGATGGAGCAAACTTGATGAGCCAAATGACTGAATTCTGCTCCTCGATCTTGTGACCTCACGATCTGATAACAAAAGAAGAGCAGAATATTATTTAAATGGAGGGATTTAAAATCCTCGTCCATGAATCACAAAAAGGTAACATCCAAGTTCAGATGATAATCAGGAAGGCAAATAGAATGGTGGCTTATATTCCCAAAGGAATGGATAATAAAAGTATGGTCCCCTTATTCAAGTAAAGGTGTACTGGCAAAGCATAGAAACACAAAAACAGAAGTAGGCCATTTGACCTCTGGAGCACATTCCATCTTTCAGTGAGATGATTTTAACAAATTTTGGGAGATTTAGGGAGGTTTAAACAATCCTTGGATAAGCACATGGATGATGATGGGATAGTGTAGGGGGACGAGCTGAGAATAGTTCACAGGTCGGTGCAACATTGAGGACTGATGGGTCTATTCTGCGCTGTATTGTTCTATGTTCTGTGATGGCTGATCTGTGGACTAGCTCCATAAACTTGCTTATGGCCCATATCATGGAACCTACCTCTGACATCTCCCATATACATTCCTTCAATCACCTTAAAATTATGACCCCTTGTGATAGCCATTTCTGCCCTGGGGAAAAGCCTCTGGCTATCTACTCTATCGATGCCTTTCATTACCTTGTACACCTCTATCAAGTCACGTCTCCTCCTTCTTCTCTCCAGTTCGAAAAGCCCAAGCCCACTCAACCTCTCTTCATAAGACAAGCCCTCCAATCCAGGCAGCAGCCTCGTAAATGTCCTCTGCACCCTCTCTAAAGCATCTACATCCTTCCTATAACGAGGCTGCACAGTGGCACAGTGGTTAGCATTTCTGCCTCACAGCGCCAGAGACCCGGGTTCAATTCCCGCCTCAGGCGACTGACTGTGTGGAGTTTGCACATTCTCCCCGTGTCTGCGTGGGTTTCCTCCGGGTGCTCCGGTTTCCTCCCACAGTCCAAAAATGTGCAGGTTAGGTGAATTGGCCACGCTAAGTTGCCCGTAGTGTTAGATGCAGGGGTAAATGTAGGGGAATGGGTATGGGTGGGTTGCGTTTCCGCGGGTCAGTGTGGACTTATTGGGCTGAAGGGCCTGTTTCCACACTGTAAGTAATCTCATCTAGTCTAAAAGAGGCAACCAGAACTGGACACAATATTCTAAGTGTGGTCTAACCAGAGTTTTATAGACCTGCAGCAAAACCTGATGGCTCTTAAACTCAATTCCCCTGATTAAAAAAAAGCCAAAACACCATACATCTTCATAACAACATTATCAACTTGGATGGCAACTTTGAGGGATCTATATACATGGACTCCAAGATCCCACTGTTCAAGAATCCTGTCTTTAACCCTGTATTCAGCATTCAAATTAGACCTTCCAAAATGAATCACTTTGCATTTATCCAGGTTGAACTTCATCTGCCATTTCTCAGCCCAGCTCTGCATCCTGTCAATGTCTTGTTGTAGCCTGCAACAGCTCTTGACACTATCTACAGCACCACTGACCTTTGTGTCATTGGCAAACTTACTAACCCACCCTTCCAACTCTTCTTCCAAGTCATTTATAAAAACTATAAAAAGCGGAAGCCCAAGAACAGATCCCTGCGGGACACCACTGGTCACCGACCTCCAGGCAGAATACTTTCCATGCACTACCACTCACTGTCTTCTTTCAGCCAGCCAATTCTGTATCCAGACAGCCACATTTCCCTGTGTCCCATACCTCCTAACTTTCCAAATGAGCCAACCATGAGGGACCTTATCAAATGCCTTACTGAAATCCATATGCACCACATCCACTACGCGACCTTCATCAACTTGTCTCACCATGTCCTCAAAAGCTAGACAAATGCAGAACTTCATATGATTTAGTCAGTAGATTATAAAAAAGGTACAAACCTTCTTTATGACGGGTGCCCATTAAAGCACAGGTATGCTGACACCAACAGATTTTCATGAAAAGAGGGAAGAGGAAAAGATTAAGCAGTAAAATGTTCAACCACAATGGAAATATTTCAGGGACCTTTCTGCAATTAGATTTAAAATTCAATTGTTCCGGAGGTTACAGGGTTACAGAGATGGACATCGAGATGTGAACACACATTGAGAAGTATAACCTTGGGGTTTTGCAAACCATTGTAGGGAAGTGAACACAATGAGGGGTGAACAGGATTGAGTGGGAATTAGGATAGGGCCTTTCTTCTATTATTTTTGCATCCAGACATAATGTCATTGTTTGTTTGAAAGATTATGTGTAATTGTGGACATGGAAATCTTTTAGAAATTTGAGCTGCCAATTTAACATATTTGTGTCCTGTAAAAGGGACGCATTAACCACCATCTTCCTGTACAGTAATAAGGTCAGTATAATGTTTTAATCAAACAGTTTTTACCGCTAATCTTTAGCAAGATCGTTATCAGTACATAAAAACAAGAAACTATTTCCTGCTGAAAGCTCACAGATCATGTCAGAGTTTGTGATAATGAACCGACAGGCAACGATATAGCTGGGCTATAGCTGACCATATTTAGGCAGTGTGAATTTTAGTAAGGTTAGTGCAGCATTTCCATCCACCCATGAGGCTTAGTGTGTTTTTTCATGCTATCATCCCAAAACTGCCTCATTAACTACCCACCCTACCATCCCGTCCGATGCTATCCCCATTCTCCCACTCGCTGTAACTGGAAGAACTTGCCATTGCAAGGAAGTCTTGGAATTGACCGACATCCCTTGTAACTGCTCCATCTTTAAAAGCCAGACAAGCACTGTCAGTCCAGAGCTGCCCAGCATGGTTTGTGACATTCGACCCTTAGTAAATGAAGGGAGGTTGACACCCACTTTATGGGCAGCGAACTAGATGCCTTGGTGTCAGGGCACTACAGAGGGGGGATGTCCACTGTTCCAGGACTGGCATGGACCCAGACCATGCCCAGCCCAGTCCAAGGCTGTCATCAGCTGTCTGGAGGAATGCCCAGCACTGTCGGAAGAAGGTCAATGTCCTTCTCCACTCCACCAGGTTAAGTGACACCATCTTCTCACCCTCACTCTCTCTCTATCACTGCAACACTAATGCTCAAGCTCTACCACTCTTAGTATTGTCAATGAAATCATTCCACAGAGGCTGGTATTCCTTCACTAAGTCATCCTTTATTTACACATGCATTGTACTTGACACTGGTCTGGCTCCCTCAGAGACAGCTCTCAGAGTGAACAGAAACCCTGACACACCTGTGTATATCTGTCAGCCCAGGCTCCTCGATTGGACCAGGATAACAGTCCCAATCAGAGAAATCACATTCTATGAGGTCCATCTGGCTGATCTTGTTACAATCACTACATCCGCAACATCTTCTTTCACACACCCAATCCCTATTGCCACTAATCCAGCATGCCCTCCTTGCTGCCCACTCACTTTCTTGGGATGTCTCCCCACTGTCACCAAAACTGACCACCCTTGGACTGGTGACAGCTATCAAGCTGCAGCTTCATGCCTGTGCTAAACAGTAAGGCAAGGCTGCATGAAAAACCCTTCTGTGTTGGCTGATGTGGCAAAGAGACTAGGCAAGACAGGGTTGCCTTGAGCATCTGGATAGGCTCATAATGAGTGAATGCGATGACAGCAGAGAAACAGCCCTGAGCTGCAGTGGGCTGGAGTCGTGGCTGAACTGCAAGTGTGCCATGATGGTGAAGTGAATTTGGGGGTCTTGTATGCTGGTGTTTATGAACAAGGGGTCTGTGGCCCATGCCCTGGAGTGCCACTGAGATGTGTCAGGTGTCCAAGATGAACATCTAGAGGAGCAAGGAACCTGCTCTGTCTTTCATGTGGGGAATTCTCAACGCTTAGTTTCTATCTGGTGTACAGTGAAATAGCAGTTGCATATTAATGAGCAAAAAATTGATATTGATAAAGGAGATAATGAGCAAAATTCCCTGTAACATACCTCTTGCTCTTCCCTTGTGAGACTCTTGTCTTGACACCTGGAACTCCATTGGAAAATGCCGTGAGTTGCTCCCAAAATCCAGAAGGTGTCACTCAGCCTCTTAAGTAATTTCTTAACAAAGTCCACATCATTCAGTACAAACTGAAGGAACTGTAGATGCTGTATATCAGAAACAAAAGCGGACATTACTGGAAAAACTCAGCACATCTGGCAGCATCTGTGCAGAGATATTAGTGTTAGCGTTTCAGGTGAGTGACCCTTCCTCAGAGCCACCTCATCCAGTGTCTGGTAATATCCCACATAATATGTGTTAATTCTGTGCGTAAACCTTTACATTTCATTCCAAATTGGCACTTAAAGGAAGGCATATTTACTGATTGGCATTTACCTACAAATAATCTTTCATCCGATAGTGTTAAAAACTGAAAGAATAATTCTGAGGAAGGATCACTGGATCTGAAACGTTAACTCTGATTTCTCTCCATAGACGCTGCCAGACCTGAGCTTTTCCAGCAATTTCTGTTTCTGATCCAATATTGTTATTCAGTCAACAACTACTTGTATTTATTTTGCACCTTTAACACAGTAAATGATGTCAAGGACATTAAAAAAAACAGGAAATCACATTGAGCTGCACCAAAGCACAGAATGGTTATGACACAGAAGGAGACTGCACTACCTTAGATGGCAAACCTGGTCTGGGTGGCATGCTCTGGTATTCCTGGAAGAAGAGGACATTCACCTCGATATCACTCCATTCCCCAGGACTTCAAGGTCCCTGTCCAAAAAGTGGGGCATCAGTTTTCTGCTCGGCCAATATCCAGAGCAAATATCATGAAGAGTGCAGGGTAGCACCGGATGACAGGACTTCACCAGGGCGATAACAGACTTTTAAATATCATGCCAGCACCAGGAATCATGGGATATCCCAGCAGTGGTGAGTGGGAGAATCGAGCTGTCATTCAGAGGAACAGGCTGCCATGGGGCATGATACAAAATTCATAACCTGCTTTTGGGATGATAGTGTGAGGAAGCCCACTAGTCCTCACAGAAATAAACTCTAATCTGAGTCTCTTTGTAATGCTGTTTTAGAGCTGATCTTTAATTACATTATTGCATTACCCTTGGAGCTGGATCTTTCTTTGGAAGCAAGGCAGGAGCATAGAAGTTAATAGTGTGTTTTATTTTATTCCAACTGTAAGATTTCCTATTTGTAATGATTATAATGAGGTCAGCCAGGTGCACCTCATTGAATATGAGTTCTCTGATTGGAGATGTTAATCTGGTCCAGTCAGTGACCCCTGGCTGACAGATATAGACAGAAGTGTCAGAGGTTCTGCTAACTCTGAGAGCAAGCTCTGAGGGAGCTGAGTCAGTGTCAAGTTCTCTTAATGTGTCAACAAAGAGTGGCTTGGTGATGGGATCCTGGCCTGTGTGGAGTTATTTCACCATTCTGTCCACTATTGCAGCATATTTTATTTCCCATTCTCTCCCCATTTCTTTGCCTGCTGAGTCTACTCAGTGTGAAGGTGATGAAGCTTCCTCCTTTCAGAGTAGTGAGAACATAGAACATAGAACAGTACAGCACAGAACAGGCCCTTCAGCCCACGATGTTGTGCCGACCACTGATCCTCATGTATGCACCCTCAAATTTCTGTGACCATATGCATGTCCAGTAGTCTCTTAAATGTCCCCAATGATCTTGCTTCCACAACTGCTGCTGGCAACGCATTCCATGCTCTCACAACTCTCTGTATAAAGAACCCGCCTCTGACATCCCCTCTATACTTTCCTCCAACCAGCTTAAAACTATGACCCCTCGTGTTAGTCATTTCTGCCCTGGGAAATAGTCTCTAGCTATCGACTCTATCTGTGCCTCTCATTATCTTGTATACCTCAATTAGGTCCCCTCTCCTCCTCCTTTTCTCCAATGGAAAAAGTCCGAGCTCAGTCAACCTCTCTTCATAAGATAAGCTGTCCAGTCCAGGCAGCATCCTGGTAAACCTCCTCTGAATCCTCTCCAAAGCATCCACATCTTTCCTATAATAGGGCGACCAGAACTGGACGCAGTATTCCAAGTGCGGTCTAACCAAAGTTTTATAGAGCTGCAATAAGATCTCACGACTCTTAAATTCCATCCCCCTGTTAATGAAAGCCAAAACAGCATATGCTATCTTAATAACCCTGTCCACTTGGGTGGCCATTTTAAGGGATCTATGTACCTGGACACACCAAGATCCCTCTGTTCCTCCACACTGCCAAGAATCCTATCCTTAATCCTGTACTCAGCTTTCAAATTTGACCTTCCAAAATGCATCACCTCTCATTTATCCAGGTTGAACTCCATCTGCCACCTCTCAGCTCATCTCTGCATCCTGTCAATGTCCCGCTGCAGCCTACAACAGCCCTCTATACTGTCAAGGACACCTCCAACCTTTGTGTCGTCTGCAAACTTGCTGACCCATCCTTCAATCCCCTCATCCAAGTCATTAATAAAAATTACAAACAGTAGAGGCCCAAGGACAGAACCCTGTGGAACACCACTCACCATAGACTTCCAGGCAGAATATTTTCCTTCTTCTACCACTCACTGTCTTCTGTTGGCCAGCCAATTCTGTATCCAGACAGCTAAGTTTCCCTGTATCCCATTCCTCCTGACCTTCTGAATGAGCCTACCTAACATCTTGATGAAAGTTTTCTCACAGATAACAGGTTCTATGTCACAAACTTGCAAATATTGTTTAACAGTAACTACATCTGCTCAGATCTTGCTTGGACCTAGTTGTTCAAATGTTGATCATTGTAGTCTTGGACCTTCCTCACTCTAAAACTGAATCTGGATGGAGGCCGCCACACAGGATCATGGGGAATGGGGCCAACATTTCAGAGGAAATTACCTCATCCAATCACGATGCCATGGTATTCAGTCTGGTATTTTGTAACACAAGCTTTTTGTCTAAGGTCACTACTATTTGATAAGCATTTTATGTCAAAACTTTAGAGAAGTGAGCAAAAGGTGCAAGTAAGGCCATTGAGTAATCTATTTTACAATGTTCATCTTGCAATATCCGTCTGCTTGGTTTCAACACTGAAGAAGCACAAAACAACAGGAGCCAGAGTTCCTCTTTGGAGATGTGTGCTTTACCATTTACTGAGATTAACTTTCAGAGAATCTAAGATATACAGCAAGAGAATTAAGAACTGGAAGACTGTAAGAGCAGTACATTTTATTGTCAAAAAATGCAGTAATTTTTTTCAGATTGCTTCTCCAGCTCCCTCTTTAAATCTCACCTTGCTTCAAATAACTCTGAACATGCTGAATCTAGCAGGAACATCTTTCCACCATATATTATGCAAGTGACCATTGCACCCATTGAAGATGGTGAGTGCTAAGAGTTTGTTGGACTGTGAAGAGCCTGACAATTAAACCCAACCCAGACACATTCCAACAACCAAGGCCCAGGGCAGCAGTTACATGGAACACCACTACCTGCAAGTTCCCCTCCAAGCTACTCACAATCATGACTTGGAAATACATTCTTATTTGCATAATATGTTTCTTTTTACAGTGTCACTGGGTTGCAATCCTGGAACTCCCTCCCTAACAACATTGTGGATGTATCTGTACCTTAAAAACTGCAGCAGTCAAGAAAGCAGATCACCATATTTTCTCATTTAGGGAAATTAGGGATATGTAATAAATGCTGGCCTGGCCAGAATGCCCACTCTTATGAAAGACTAGAAAGAGTCCACACCCACATATGTGCCAGTGAAGATCACATGATCTGGAATGGCATCCATCTTTCTGATAAGACATTGAGGCATTTGCTCTGTCAGATTGATGCAAAACATTCCATGACATGATTTTGAAGAAGAGCAGAAAAGATCTTTCCAGCATCTTTTCTATTTACCCCTCACTCAACATTACCAAAACAGATGGTCTGCTTATTATCATACCACTATTTGTGGGATCTCTCAGTGGGCTAATTGGCTGCCTTATACCTTGGAATGCAACATAGAAACTCGTAGCAGGAGTAGGCTGTTTAACCCATCAAGCCTGCTTTGCCATTTAGTGTGATCATTGTAGACACTCTATTGCAAAGCCATATTTCTGCTTTCTCTCCATAGCCCTTCATGCCTATAAAATCTAGAATATTTTAGTGGCCTGGCTTTCACAGCATTCCACAGATTCATTACCTTCTAAGTGAAGATTTTTTTTTTCATTTTAGTCCGAAATGTTCTACCCGATATCCTGTGGCTGTACCCCCGGTTCCAAACTCCCCAGCAGCAAAGACATTCTGTCTGCATCTAATCTGTTCTGCCCTATTAGAATTTTAAGTTTCATTCAGATATCCTATCATTCTTCTAAACTCTAGTGAATCCAGACCCAGTCATACCAATCTTTCCTCATAAGACAGACTTGCCATTCCCAGTATCAGCTGAGTGAACCTTTGCTGGAATCCCTTTAAGGCAAGGATATGCTTTCTTAGGTATTGAGACCAAAACAATACACAATATTCCAGGTGTGATCTCACCAAGATTCTGTATAACTGCAGTAGGAATCCCTACTTCTGAACCCATAACCTTTTTCAATGAAGGTCAATATGCAGTTTGTCTTCTTAACTGCTCACTGTACCTGTCTGTCTACTTTCATTAAGAGGTATACGAGTATACCCAGATCCTTTGTGCATGAACATTTCTCAAAATATCACCATTTAAATAATACTCTTCCTTCCCTTTCCACTCCATAATATACAACTTCACATTTCATCATGTTACACAACGACTGCCATGTGTTTGCCTATGCACTCAATTTGTCTAAATCAGCTGGAATCCTCTTTGCTTCCTCCTTACATCTCACAATCCCATGCAGTTTTACATCATCAGCAATCTTGGAAATTATGCTTTTGGTTCCTTTATCCAGGTGATTTATAACATGAGTAGCTGGGGTCCAAAGAATGGACACACATTAAAAATACTAAATTTGATGTCATGAGATTTGGAACATTCTGTGATTATAAAAGATTTCATGAAAAATGCTAAGTCTGTATTTCTTTCTGGAAGTAATAATATTTCCTGATTTTCCTTTACGTCCTCTCACCTGTTTAGGACACAGTGACATTTTCAAAATAAATTGCCATGAAGTGCCAACTGAAACTGGGGAGCGGGTCCATGTTTGAACCAACTGGACAAGCCTTAGTATAAATTCAGTGAGTTCAAGTCTGTGTTGGAAACATGAAGGGTTTTTCAGTGATTGCAGAGTTTTCTGCAGTCATATAAGTGGTCTTACTGGTGCAAGCTAAAGGTTAGCAAAGCATTTATCCACAATGCAGATGTACTGAAGTGCTTAAACTGTGCAATTAATCCTGGTATTTTGTTATAATTCAGAGAAACATAGAACATAAGAGCAGGAGTAAGCCATTTTTCCTACAAAAACCATAAGAAATTGTAGCAGGGGTAGGTTGTTTGACCCTCAAGCGTGCTACATCATTCAATAGAATCATGGCTGATCCAACATTCCTCACATCCACATTCCTGCCCTTTCCCCATCATCCTTAATTCCCCGAATGACCAAGAATCGACCTATCTCAGTAATAAATACACAAGGTCTTACAGAGACTATGATCCACAGATCTCAGTGGCAAAGAGTTCTAAAGACTCTCAACCCTCTGAAAGAAGAGATTCATCCTCATCTCAGTTTTAAATTGGTGTATCTTTATTCTGAGGCTGTGCCCGCTGTTCCTCTCCCACAGGCAAACATCCTCTCAGCATTTACCCTGTCAAGTCCCTTAAGAATCTGATATATTTCGATGAGATTACCTCTCATTCTTCTAAATTCCAGTGCACAGACTCCCAATCTGTTTAGCCTTTGCTCATTAGATAATCCTGCCAAAATGGGGATTACCCTGGTGAACTTTCTCTGAACTGCCTCCAATGACATTTTTTAAAATCTTCATTGGATGTTACATCATTGGCTGGCCAGCATTTATTACCCTTCCCTAGTTGCCTGTGAGAAGGTTGTGGTGAGCTGCCTTCTTGAACTGCTACAGTTCATATGCTGTAATTTGACATACAATGCATTTAGGGAGGGAGTTACAGGATTTTGACCCAGCAACAATGAAAGAACAGTGATATATTTCCAAGTCAGAATGGAAAGTACCTTGGAGGGGAATTTTCAGGGGTGGTGTTCCCATATATCTGCTGCCCTTGTCCTTCTAGTTGATAGTGGTTGAGAATTTAAAAGATGCTGTCTAAGGAGTCTTGGTGAATCTTTACATGAGAAATTTTATCTTCCCACAATACCAATAGGGTCCCCCATGTCCTTGCCTACCATCCCACCAGCATCCACATCCAGTGGTGCCATTTCCGCCACCTCCAGCAGATTTCCCTCCCCTCCCTTGTCAGCCTTCCACAGAGAACATTCCCTCCTGGACACACTGGTCCACTCTTTCTTTAGTCCCAGCATGTCCTCACAGTCTATGGCACTTTCCCTTTCAACTGCAGAAGGTATAGCATTTGCTTGTTTACCCCCTCCCTCCTCAGTATCCAAGGACCCAAACATTCCTTCCAGGTAAAGCAGCACTTTACCTGCATTTCACATACCCCAGTCTACTGCATTCGCTACTCACAGTGTGGTCTTCTGTACATTGGGAGACAAAACACAGGTCATGTGACTGCTTCGCAGAACACCTAAGTTCTGTCCGCAAAAAAGACCCTGAGCTTCCAGTTGCCTGCCTGTTCAATGCACTACATTATTCTCAGGCCAGTATCTCTGTCTCAGGCTTGCTCCAGTGCTCCAATGAAACTCAGTACAACCTGGAAGAACAGCACCTCATTTTCTGCCTGATAACCTTGCAGCCTTCCAGACTCGATATTGAATTCTAGGAGAAAGTGAGGACTGCAGATGCTGGAGATCAGAGCTGAAAATGTGTTGCTGGAAAAGCGCAGCAGGTCAGGCAGCATCCAAGGAGCAGGAGAATCGACATTTCGGGCATGAGCCCTTCTTCAGGAATGATTCCTGAAGAAGGGCTCATGCCCGAAACATCGATTCTCCTGCTCCTTGGATGCTGCCTACCTGCTGCGCTTTTCCAGCAACACATTTTCAGCTCAGTATTGAATTCAACAATTTTAGGGCTTGTGTACCTTTCCCCATGCTTTACCCACCTCCACACATCAGGCTTTGTCATTACATGGGTTACGGTCACATATTGCCCATTGTCAGCCACTAATACTCCCTATTAACAGCTATTCATTCTCCCAGACTGACCTTTAACCACTCCTTTGTCTGTCCAACTGTTCTTTTCTCTCTCTGGATTCTATCTCCATCGACAACTTAATCCCCATTCCCTCCCCCCTCCCCACCCTAACCACCATCATCACCACCATTTTCTGTATAAAAAACATCCTTTTCCTAGCTACTATCAGTTCTGAAGAAGGGACACTGGACCTGAAACGTTAACTCTGATTTCTCACTATGGATGCTTCCTGACCTGCTGAGATTTTCCAACAATTTCTGTTTTTCTTGTAGTATCTTCAGTTCCTGGTCGTCTTTGTAATGATGACTAACTAGTCACTACAGCCTTCAAGAATACCACTGATCCACAGATGACATGCACTGTCAATATTTAACTTGAAGCAGTGATTATGATTGACCTTTTGAATAGAATAAACTACTTCAGTATCTTAATATTGAGCTGCATAAACTGCAAAGTCCAGCATGGGACTAAACAGATCAAAAGATACGAGGTGCAAGTGGGAACAGGAGAATGAGTTAAATGATCATATTGAATGGCAGAACATGCTCGAATGGCTGAATAGTCTACTCCTGTTGCTAATTTCTATGTTTCTATGATTCAGTCTGTGGCTGAGGTGACAGAGTGTTCATCACATTGTGAATGTATGTGGCCTGCAGGCCTACACATATACACGCACCTACACATGCACATAGACACATGCACATATACATGCACACACATACACACATATGTACACGGACACAGACATACACATGCACACGGACACTCGCACTCAGACACTCACACATACACACATATGTACACGGACACAGACATACACATGCACACATACACTCGCACTCAGACACTCACACATACACACATTGTAAATAACGTATGTTCTTACTTTTCTTGGTTTTGAGTGCGGATTGAAATGGGAAATGGACTGTTCAAAAACCAAGGATTGTGGAAGTATTGCTTTTCTTTTTTAAAGAAAATTACCTGACACTCGTTGTCAGTGCTGTTTACACAGCTACTGGGGCAAGCAATGCTAGAGGCCAAGCTTGCAGATGAACTGGAAGCAAGGGATGTACAAATGAAGCTTTGGCTGACAACAAGTAACAGATATGATCAGTTACTAATGACAAAGGTTTTCTGCCTGCCATCAGTGATGTGATTGGCTGTCAGAGATCTGACTGGCTTGTGAGTGTGAATGTTTTGGCAGAAGCAATTGGATCTCTGAAAAAGTAGAAACACTCTTTTCTCTCTGGTCAAAGAAAAATTCCTGCCTGAAAATTCCAGTTTATTTCCCCTTTCCAGCAACTTTTAATTGATAAACTATAAGTGACATTTATAATTCTGAACCAGTCACCCCGAGGCTCCTTCAAGCAAATGAAAGCATCTGGAGAAGAACAATCAGGAAACAGTGTCTGATCCACACAAGAATCATCTCAGCAAATCATGTGAACAGGGACGACTGAATTGTCTTCCCAGTATTGCCCACTTTCCATAATAGGTAAAAACAATGACTGCAGATGCTGGAAACCAGATTTTGGATTAGTGGTGCTGGAAGAGCACAGCAGTTCATGCAGCATCAAAGGAGCAGCGAAATCGACGTTTCGGGCAAAAATCCTTCATCAGGAATAAAGGCAGAGAGCCTGAAGCGTGGAGAGATAAGCTAGAGGAGGGTGGGGGTGGGGAGAAAGTAGCATAGAGTACAATAGGTGAGTGGGGGAGGGGATGAAGGTGATAGGTCAGGGAGGAGAGGGTGGAGTGGATAGCTGGAAAAGGAGATAGGCAGGTAGGACAAGTCCGGACTAGTCATGGGGACAGTGCTGAGCTGGAAGTTTGGAACAAGGGTGAGGTAGGGGAAGGGGAAATGAGGAAACTGTTGAAGTCCACATTGATGCCCTGGGGTTGAAGTGTTCCGAGGCGGAAGATGAGGCGTTCTTCCTCCAGCCGTCTGGTGGTGAGGGAGCAGCGGTGAAGGAGACCCAGGACCTCCATGTCCTTGGCAGAGTGGGAGGGGGAGTTGAAATGTTGAAACTCCTTTTGCCATTACTTGGCCAACTTCCCCAGCTGATCAAGGTCCTACTGCAATTTCTGATAACCTTCCTCACTGTCCAGCAAACTTACTGATCATGCCTTGTACATTTTCATCCAAATCATTGATATAGATAACCAAATTAGCCTAGTTAGACTAGTTAGACAATTTATTTGTAATAAATATGAATTCTTATTCAATACAGAAACTTGGTCCAAGCCTTCTCTCGACCTAGTTGGAAAACCTAGTAAATTAAGGAATTCTGCGCACTAAGTTCTTTAACTTTTGTGATGAATCGGGGATGTACCACACACTCAGTTACATACACACATGCGCAAACACACACACATGCACACATATGTGCATACACCCACATAAACATATTACTGCATGCATATACATCCATTTTCAGACACACACACACACATGAAGACACACGCACACAAAAACACCATGGTTGCCCAGTTTTTATTTAGACTTGTAAACGTGCAAGATCTCACACAACAAGGTTGATTTCATTATGTTTGCTTTTTTCCATCACCTCCATTTGGTAAGGAAATTCTTCTAATTCTTAATCTTGTAGTTCAGCTCTTTCAGGCCAGGGATTGGTGCTAAATCCCCCTGTGGTGCCTGAATGAACCTTGGTAGTTTTGATTTGCTCAGGATTTGGTTTTGAGCAGTCTGCTCTGTTTGGGCATATCCCAAGATGGTCAATCACATGCTGCCATCCAGTCTTTTATCTTTATCTCCAATAGTGAAGTGTTTGAGGAATTAGGTCACTAACCATCAGTCTGTCTATTTGGGAGGAAGCCAATTTACATTGTTAGATCTTGTTAAGTGGCACTTTTTCCATTTGCAGTTTGCTAGCCTTGAAATTTCCCCATGTCTCCCCATCTGCACTGTTTGAGTGTAATCTTAAATACTGACTGAAAGGGCCAGAGAAAACTGATTCATTATAAAAGAATCAAGAAAAAATTGATCAATACTCAAAGATATATGGGAAAAAAGAGCGATGAAGTGGGATTAATTGGACATCTTAATGAGACAGCACAGGCTCAATGGGCCAAAAGTTCTCCCTTTATTTTTTTTTGTCCTGGTGAAAGTCTTTATTTTAACTCCAGTACAATACAGTGAGTTGCTGCACAAAGTTGATGTAGTTTCAAGACAGATCAGCAAAGCAATGTATAGTCCCAATAGCTATAGGGGAGGGGGGGGTGGGGAAGTTCTCCCTTTATGCTGTAATGTTCCATTTTATAAGTTACTTCAAAGCTATTTGATCTGATGTGTTTGCACAACTGTCACCTTTACCAATTAAACTATTACAGACAGAATCGTTATGAAAACAGACAATGGAAATTAGAACCTGTTTGCTATTTTAGACAGCAACAGGGGATAGCAATCATTTCTTACCAGTTCCTTAAAAAAACACAGAAATCCCATAGCATTGCAAATTATAACTTGTCATAACTGAGTTGACATTTGCACAAGCATTGACTGAAATAGATAGGTGAAAGTGAGGACTGAAGATGCTGGAGATTAGAGTCAAGATTAGAGTGGTGCTCAAAAAGCACAGCAGGTCAGGCAGCATCTGAGGTGCAGGAAAATCAATGTTTCGGGCAGGAGCCCTTCATCAGTAATGCCATCAGGAATGAAATAAACAGGCCTTCCTACTGAAAAAAACCTCACTCAGGAACGAGTTCATGCACTGATGTCATCCTAAACCATGCAAACCAGAAAGTTGTCTGATTCCTGTTTGAACTGAATGAGCACATTCCAGACGTTTGTGTGGTAATGGCTGTTCCAGGGCGTGGGAGATAAAGCTCCCAGTCGTGACTATGCTGCCTAATTTTGGTGTTCAGACATCTGGCCAGACCCTGATTCTGATGCTCACAATAGTTGGTGAGTCTGACAGTGCTCACTGGCTGACTTCTTGGGGCTGCTGAGGCTGCTGGGACTCAATCCTAGCCACAATTCTAACTGTCAAGAAAGACAGAAAAGTTAATGGTATAAGTGAGCTATGGTTTGAATTGGAGCAGTATTTGGTGAGTGAGACAGAGAAGTGAAGATCTGGATGTTGAGCTACTTTGATGGAATTACTATTGTTAATGAGCTTTATGTGTTTTTTGTGTCCTGCACTGGTTTCAGTTTAGCAATAAGGTGTGGACCTGTTAATGCTACATCAACATATTGCCGCAGGCTGGAGGTTAATCTAGACGTCGTCAGGAGTGGCTTAATAGTGTTGTGGGTGGAAGGTATTGTCATTTTCAGTGCCAGGATGGTTTGTTGCATTTGGATTAAACCAATTTGATGGTTTTGCAAGGGAAGATGTGCTCTTCCTGGACAAGTGTATGAACTAAAAGACGAAGGGGAAGGCTTCAAATCACAGAAATGGATGTGAACCAGTAAGTCTGTGCTAGCTCATTGACAAAGCTATCTAATTAATCTCACAGACCATTGGTGATGTTTTTGTGGTAATTACTGGGATGTGGTCTGTATTTGTGCTGTTACTTTATTCCTGATGAAAGGCTTACGCTCAAAACATCGATTCTCCTGCTCCTCGGATACTGTCTGACCGGCTGTCCTTTTTCAGCACCACACTCTTCAACTCAGATCTTCAGCATCTGCAGCATCTGCAGTCCTCACTTTCTCCCATTAATTAAGCCACCTCATCACACAACACCAAATCCAGAATAGCCTGTTCCCCAGTTGGTTCCCCAAAGTATTGCGCCAAGGACCAATCTCTAACACGTTCAATGAATTCTCCCTCGAGGCTATCATTGCCAATTTGATAATCCAGTCTTTATATAATTTAAAATCACCCATGATTTCTGATGTACCTTTCTTGCAAACTGGGAGAAAGTGAGGACTGCAGGTGCTGAAGATCAACTCCTGATGCCCGAAACGTCAATCCTCCTCGGATGCTGCCTGACCTGCTGTGCTATTCCAGCAACACACTTTTCGACTCTTTCTTAGAAACCCCCAGTATTTCTGAGCCCCACTATGGGACTTGTACTGTTGTGACTTGGGATTGTTTGGGGACATATAGGTAAGTCCCATCAGGGACTTCTTCACCTTGCTATTTCTGATTCCTACTGAGACTGATTTGACATCATGATCTCCAATGCGTGTATCATTTCTCACAACAGCACAGAACACATCCTTTATGAATAAAATGACAGCACCTACTCTTCCTTCCTGACTATACTTCTGAAACACTGAATGCCTTTGGATATTCAATTTTGAAACCTGGATTCCCTGCAACCACATCCAAGTAATTGCACAAAATCATAACCAATTGTCTGTATTTATGTTGTTACTCATTAATTTTATATCAATGTTTTGTGCATTTGGGATACAAAGCCTTCAAATTTGTTCAATTACTTATTTTCCCTCCTCTTGTATGATTCCTTGATGTACTACAAAGTTCATAATTTATGTCCCAACTTTTTATTTTCTGGAAACAATCAGCCTCATCATTGACCTGCACTCCCACTTTCCCTTTTAACTTTAAATTTTTAATTTTCCATGTATGCCCCAACAAGTTTCAAGTGGAGCCACCCATCGGAATAGCCTCCTCCTTTCCCAATCCTGGCTGAAGGGTCTTGTTAAGGGTGTTGAGTCTCCTGCTTCTCAGATGCTGCCTGACCTGCTGTGCTTTTTCTAGTGCCACATTCTATCTACTCTGACAAGCCAGCATCTACAGTCCTCACTATCTCCCAGCTGAAGGTACATCAACTGTCGTGAAACCAGGCACTGTGAGCAGTCATATATGGCTAAACTGTTCCATTAAACATCTATTATTTGGTGATCATAAATGAATCAAATACCTGAAATGTTTCAAAATTTCACCTCAAGAAAAGCAAATATGACAGTGAATTTGAGCTATCTCTATTTAATTTTTAATCTCTAACTTTTACATACAGTTGGTTCTGGTATAATGCATGTTTCCTCAACGCGAGTTAGCTTTATGCAGTTGGAGAATTTAGAACATAGAACATAAAACATAGAACAATACAGCACAGAACAGGCCATTCGGCCCATGATGTTGTGCCGAACATTTGTCCTAGCTTAAGCACCCATCCATGTACCTATCCAATTGCCGCATAAAGGTCACCAATGATTCTGACTCTGCCACTCCCACAGGCAGCGCATTCCATGCCCCCACCACTCTCTGGGTAAAGAACCCACCCTGTCATCCCCCCTGTACCTTCCACCTTTCACCTTAAATTTATGTCCCCTTGTAACACTCTGTTGTACACAGGGAAAAAGTTTCTGACTGTCTACTCTATCTATTCCTCTGATCATCTTATAAACCTCTATCAAGTCACCCCTCATCCTTCTCCGTTCCAATGAGAAAAGGCCTAGCACTCTCAACCTATCCTCGTACGACCTATTCTCCATTCCAGGCAACATCCTGGTAAATCTTCTCTGCACCCTCTCCAAAGCTTCCACATATTTCCTAAAGTGAGGCGACCAGAACTGCACACAGTACTCCAAATGTGGCCGAACCAAGGTCCTGTACAGCTGCAACATCACTTCACGACTCTTGAATTCAATCCCTCTGCTAATGAACGCTAATACACCATAGGCCTTCTTACAAGCTCTATCCACCTGAGTGGCAACTTTCAAAGACCTATGAACATAGACCCCAAGATCCCTCTGTTCCTCCACCTCACTAAGAACCCTACCGTTAACCCTGTATTCCGTATTCTTATTTGTCTTTCCAAAATGGACAACCTCACACTTGGCAGGGTTGAACTCCATCTGCCACTCCTCAGCTCAGCTCTGCATCATATCCAAGTCCCTTTGCAGCCGACAAGAGCCCTCCTCACTATCCACAACTCCACCAATCTTCGTATCATCTGCAAATTTACTGACCCACCCTTCGACTCCCTCTTCCAAGTCATTAATAAAAATTACAAACAGCAGAGGACCCAGAACTGATCCCTGCGGAACTCCACTTGTAACTGGGCTCCAGGCTGAATATTTACCTTCTACCACCACTCTCTGACTTCGACCGGTTAGCTGGTTTTCTATCCAACTGGCCAAATTTCCCTCTATCCCATGCCTCCTGACTTTCCACATAAGCCTACCATGGGGAACCTTATCAAATGCCTTACTAAAATCCATGTACACGACATCCACTGCTCTACCCTCATCCACATGCTTGGTCACCTCCTCAAAGAATTCAATAAGACTTGTAAGGCAAGACCTACCCCTCACAAATCCGTGCTGGCTATCCCTAATCAAGCAGTGTCTTTCCAGATACTCATAAATCCTATCCCTCAGTACCCTTTCCATTACTTTGCCTACCACCGAAGTAAGACTAACTGGCCTGTAATTCCTGGGGTTATCCCTATTCCCATTTTTGAACAGGGGCACAACATTCGCCACTCTCCAGTCCCCTGGTACCACCCCCGTTGATAGTGAAGATGAAAAGATCATTGCCAATGGCTCTGCAATTTCCTCTCTTGCTTCCCACATAATCCTAGGATATATCCCATCAGGCCCGGGGGACTTGTCTATCCTCAAGTTGTTCAAAATGCCCAACACATCTTCCTTCCTAACAAGTATCTCTTCTAGCTTACCAGTCTGTTTCACACTCTCCTCTTCAACAATACGGTCCCTCTCATTTGTAAATACTGAAGAAAAGTATTCATTCAAGGCCTCTCCTATCTCTTCCGACTCAATACACAGTCTCCCACTACTGTTCTTGATCGGATCTACCCTCGTTCTCGTCATTCTCATGTTTCTCACATACGTATAAAATGCCTTGGGGTTATCCTTGATCCTACCCGCCAAAGATTTTTCATGCCTTCTCTTAGCTCTCCTAATCACTTTCTTCAGCTCCCTCCTGGCTATCCTGTATCCCTCCAATGCTCTTGTTTCCTCTACCTAATGTAAACCTCCTTCTTCCTCTTTACAAGACATTCAACCTCCCTCGTTAACCAAGGTTCCCTCACACGACCATCTCTTTCCTGCCTGACAGGTACATACATATCAAGGACACGTCGTATCTGTTCCTTGAAAAGGTTCCACATTTCCACGACATCCTTCCCTGACAGCCTATGGTCCCAACTTATGCTCCTCAGATCCTGTCTTACAGCACCGTATTTACCCTTCCCCCAATTGTAAAACCTACCCTGTTGCACGCACCTATCCCTCTCCATAACCAAGGTGAAAGTCACAGAATTGTGGTCACCATCACCAAAATGTTCACCCACTAACAAGCCCATCACTTGTCCCGGTTCGATACCGAGTACCAAATCCAAAATGGCCTCCCCTCTGGTCGGACAATCTACATACTGAGTTAGAAAAGCTTCCTGGACACACTGAACAAACACCGCCCCATCCAATCTACTTGATCTAAAGAGCTTCCAATCAATATTTGGGAATTTGAAATCGCCCATGACTACTACCCTGTGGCTTCTGCACCTTTCCAAAATCTGTTTCCCAATCTGTTTCTCCACATCTCTGCTGCTATTGGGGGGCCTATAGTAAACACCCAACAAGGTGACTGCTCCTTTCCTATTTCTGACTTCAGCCCATACTACCTCCAAAGGCAGATCCCCCTCGAACTGCCTTTCTGCAGCCGTTATGCCATTTCTAATTAGCAACGCCACCCCCCCTCCTTTTTTACCACCCTCTCTAATCTTACTGAAACATCTGTAACCAGGAACCTCCAACAACCATTCCTGTCCCTTTTCTATCCACGTTTCCGTGATGGCTACAACATCGTAGTCCCAGGTACCGATCCACGCCTTAAGTTCACCAACCTTATTTCTGATACTCCTTGCGTTGAAGTATACACACTTGAACCCATCTCTGTGTCCGCAAGTATTCCCTGTCAGTGCTACCTTCTCCACAGCCTCCCTACATTCTTGGACATCCTGACAAACAGCTAGCCTACTTGCAGGACTACAAGTCCAGATCCCATCCCCCTGCCAAATTAGTTTTAACCCCCCCGAAGAGTGCTAGCAAACCTACCTCCCAGGATATTGGTGCCCTTCTGGTTCAGGTGCAACCTGTCCCACCTTCCCCAGAATGCAGTCCAATTGTCCAAATACCTGAAGCCCTCCCTTCTACACCATCCTTGTAGCCACGTGTTCAACTGCACTCTCTCCCTATTCCTTGCCTCACTGTCACGTGGCACCGGCAACAACCCAGAGATGACGACTCTGTCCGTCCTAGCTTTTAGCTTCCAGCCTAACTCCCTGAGCTCTTGAATGACCTCCCCACCCCTCTTCCTACCTATGTCGTTGGTGCCAACGTGCACCACGACTTCTGGCTGCACACTCTCCTTCTTAAGGATTCTGAAGACACGGTCTGAGACGTCTCGGACTCTGGCACCCGGGAGGCAACAAACCATCCGAGAGTCTCGCCCATGTCCACAGAACCTCCTGTCTGTCCCTCTAACTAAAGAGTCTCCTATAACTAGCGCTCTCCTCCTCTCCCCCTTTCCCTTCTGAGTCTCAGAGCCGGACCTCGTGCCAGAGACCCGGTCACTGCAGCTTACCCCTGCTAGGCCGTCCACCCCAACAGTATCCAAAGCGGTATACCTATTGTTTAGGGGAACGATCACAGGGGATCCCTGCACTGCCTGCTTCCTCCCCTTCCCACCTCTAACTGTTACCCAGCTACCTCTGTTCTCTGGCGTAACTATATCCCTCTAGCTTCTATCTATCACCCTCTCAGCCTCTCGAATAATCCTCAGTTCATCCAACTCCAGCTCCAGTTCCCTAATGCGGTCTGTGAGGAGCTGGAGCTGGCTGCTCTTCCTGCAGATGAAGTCGGCAGGAGTATCGGTGGTCACCCCTACCTCAAACATCCTGCAGGAGGAACATTCCACTGCCTGCGTTGCCATTACTCTATACTTAGTCTCCAAAACAAGAACACTGAGTAGCTTACCTGTGGACTTTAAAGTTAGGTTAGAGGAGGAGGGTGGGAGGGAGGCCCTACTATGTATGGCCTGGGGTCTACACACCCACTCAAATATCAATCACTTACCTCCCGACCAACTCTGCGCTCCAACTTCACTTCCGCCCAGCTCCCGCCGCTCTCTGCTATGAAAAAAATTTAGATTGTTATTTGTAGAATGCAAACTTTCCTTATTTGTATTGGCTATGACGTGTTTCCAGCCCCATTAGTTTTTAAATGGCCTGGTTATTGCACGATTTGTTTATAACACAAGTTTGCACAAGATCAGAAATATCACATTATATCAGAACCTACTGTTATGGCTTTTTTTGTCATTTGTTATTGGCTGGTCCAACAAGTGTTGCTCATCCCATGCAGTGGTGGTGTCCCAAGTATCTGCTACCTTTACCTTTCCACATGTAGAAGCCATGAGTTTAGAAGACGTGAGGGAAGGATCCTTGGTGGTTTCCTGCACCTGAAAGATATATGCTCCTACCACTATGTATCAGTGGTGAAAGGAGTTAATGTGTACCGTGTTGTTCATCCAGTGTAGGAAATTGTTGCAACTGTTTCAGTCTTCTCTTTTGCACGTATGTGCTGGGCCCCCTATTACTGAGGATGTAGCCACCTCCTGCAGTGAGTTGTTTAATGTTCCAGCCTGTTCCCAGTTTGATGTGACAGGACCGCAGAGCTTGGATCTGATTTGTTGGATGTGGATTCATTGAGCCCTCTCTATCACTTGCTGCCTCTGATGTTTGACATGCAACTAGTCCTGTTTGGTAGCTTCACCAGGATGACACCTTGGTGCTGCACCTAACATGCCCTCTTGCACTCTCCATTGAACCAGGATTAATCCCCTGGCTTGATGGTAATGGTAGAGCAGGAGCGATGGCAGGCCATGAGGTTGAATGTTGTGTTGATGTATGATTCTGCTGCACTTGATAGCCCACATTGCCTCATGGATTTCCAGTTTTGAGTTGTTTGATCTGTTGAAAGTCTATCTGATTTAGCACAGACATAGTGCCACACAACACAATGGGGAGTATTGTCACTGTAGAAATGGTACTTTGTCTCCACAAGAACTAAGCAGTGATCACTCTTCCCATACTTTCAAGGACAGATGCATCTGCAGCTGGCAGATTGTTGAGGGTGAGGTCAAATATGTTTTTCCCTCTTGTTGGTTCCCTCACCAACTGCTGTAGGCCCATTCTAGCAGCTACGCCCTTTAGGACTTGACAGCTCAATCAGTAGTATTGCTGCCAAGCCACTCCAGGTGATGGACATTGAAATCACCCACACAGAGTACATTTTGCACCCTTTCCACTCTCAGTATTTCTTACAATTGTTGTTCAACATGAAGGAGTACTGATTCATCAGCCGAGGTATATAGTGATCAGTAGGATCCATGTTTGGCCTGAAACCACGAAACTTCATGGGGCCTGGATTCAAACATAGGTACAGTGAGTGGAAGTTTTTTTTTATTCATTTGTGGGATATGGTTTTCACTGATTGGCCAGCATTTATTGCTCATCCCTAACTGCCCTTGAAAAACTGCTGATGAGCTGCCTTCTTGAACAGCTGCAGTCCATGTGCTGCAGGTTGACCCACAATGCCCTGAGGGAAGGATTTTGACTCAGTGACACTGAAGGAACAAATTTCTAAGTCAGGATGGTGAGTGGCTTGGCGGGTAATTTGCAAGTGATGGTGTTCTCATGTATTTACTGTGAATACATTTTCAGTGTTGAGCAAGAAACATTAATCTTTCTTGCTCAACACTGAAAAGCTGTCAGACCTGCTGAGTCTTTTTTCGAGAAACTTCCAATTTTGTTTTTGATTTCCAACATCCATAGTTCTTTGTTTTTTTTTGTTTAATCTTCTAGAGTTCAAATCCTGTCATAGTAGATGATAAAATTTGTATTCAACAAATTTCTACAATGAAGAATCTATTGATGAACCTGAAACTGTTGTCAACTGTCAGGAAAGAAATCCATTTGGTTCGCTAATGCCCTTTAGGGAAAGAAACTACTGCCCTTACTGATCTGGTGTACACATGACTCTAGACCTACAGTGATGTTGGTTGGAGCCAGGGTAAAATGAAAATCAAACATTGTAAAGGAAGTACAGGTACCACCAGTGAGTCTGTCAACCATTCTGAAATACAAGGCAATTGTCTGAAAACAGATTGATGTGAGGTTTCCTCTCCAGGAAGGGCAGCAAGATGTTGGATGGAGCTGAAAAGCTGCTGCTACTTGTATATGTCCAAGTCAGATTACTTGGCAAATGTTAAGACATTACATGCAACATGAGGCTAATAAAACCACTTGATGACACTAGCATTTTTGCATCATGGATCAAGAAAGTACAGAAAATATGCTCAATGGAAGAAAATGAGGATTATCATCATTACAGGCCACTGCCCCATATAACCAGACATCATTGATCCCAAAAGTGTTAAGCTATCTTCTAACACCCTTGTCAAACTCTGGCCCAATGAAAGGTGGCCAGAAACCTAAAAATGAACTACCAAGAACAGTTAAACTCATGAGTTATCAGGGTATTAATAAGAGGCAGAAAATCAACCCAACTGTTCTCCAAGCCACTTCATGAGAAAGAAGTATGGAAAATGGTGACAGAAGCCACAATCATCAACTGGTTCTAAGTTCCAACAGGCTTCAACCATGAAATACATAAAGAATAAGGAGTTTATCCAGATTGAAAGAAGAGAAAGAATCGAGGTTAGTTATAAACAGGTGTTATCAATTCTAGAAGTAGTGAAAGTAGACAAGTCCCCTGGACTGGGTGGGATTATCCAAGGATTCTCTGGGAAGCTAGGGAGGAGATAGCAGAGCCTTTGGCTTTGATGTTTGAGTCGTCATTGTCTACAGGTTTAGTACCAGAGGACTGGAGGATCGCAAATGTTGTGCCCTTGTTCAAGAAGGGCAGAAGAGATGACCCAGGTAATTATAGACCAGTGAGCCTCACATCTTTTGTAGGAAAGGCTTTGGAAAGGATTATAAGAGATAAGATTTAAAATCATCGAGCAAGCAACAATTTGATTTCAGATAGTCAACATGATTTCATTAAGGGCAGGTTGTGTTTCACAAACCTCATTGAGTTTTTTGAGAAGGTGACCAACATGTAAATGAGGGTAGGGCAGTTGACGTGGTATACATGAACTTCAGTAAAGCCTTTGATAAGGTTCCACATGGTAGGCTGTTGGAGAAAATCCAAAGGCATGGAATTGAGGGTGATTTAGCAGTTTGGATTAGAAACTGGCTTTCTGAAAGAAGGCAGTGAGTGGTGGTTGATGAAAAATAGTCAGCCTGGAGTCCAATTAGTAGTGGTGTGCCACAAGGATCTGTTTTGGGACCACTGTTGTTTGTCATTTTTATAAATAACTTAGACGCAGGCATAGGTGGATGGGTTAGTAAATTTTCAGACGATACTAAAGTCGATGGAGTAGTGGACAGTTTGGAAGAATGTTACAGGTTGCAGGGGGACTTGGATAAACTGCAGAATTGGGCCGAGAGGTGGCAAATGGAGTTCAATGCAGCTAAATGTGAGGTGATTCACTTTGGGAAGAATAACAGGAAGGCAATGGAAAGATTCTTGGTAGTGTGGATGTGCAGAGGGATCTTGGTGTCATATACATAGATCCCTGAAAGTTGCCACCCAGGTTGATTGTGCTGTTAAGAAGGCGTATGGTGTGTTAGGTTTCATTCGTAGAGGGATTGAGTTCCAGAGCCACAATATCATGCTGCAACTATACAAAACGCTAGTGCTGCCACATTTGGAATATTGTGTACAGTTCTGGTCACCATATTTCAGGAAGGATGTGGAAGCATTGGAAAAGGTGCAGAGGAGATTTACCAGGATGTTGCCTGGTCTGGAGGGAAGGTCTTATGAGGAAAGGCTGAGAGACTTGGGTCTGTTCTCATTGGAAAGAAGAAGGCTAAGGGGGGATTAGAAAGAGACATACAAGATGATCAGAGGATTAGATAGGGTAGACAGTGAAAGTCTTTTTTCCTAGGATGATGACATCAGCTTGTACGAGGGGACATAACTACAAATTGAGGGGTGATAGATTTAAGACAGATGTCAGAGACAGGTTCTTTACTCAGCGAGTGGTAAGGGCGTGGAATGCCCTACCTGCCAATGTAGTTAACTCAGCCACATTAGGGGGATTTAAACAATCCTTGGATAAGCACATGGATGGTGATGGGATAGTGTAGGGAGACGAGCTGAGAATAGTTCACATTTCGGTGCAACATTGAGGGCCGAAGGGCCTGTTCTGCGCTGTATTGTTCTATGTTCTATGTAAGTCCTAAATACCTCAGTGTCTTTTACTATACATCAGGCCATTGTCAGGTGTCAATAAATTGAAAAATAACAATCTTATACTACACAGTTTTCACTTTTTACTTTGATATAGGTGGCATGAATAGGTGGCGAGCAGTGGGATATAGATCCTAAGGATTTGGGCGATAGGTTTAGACAATGGATTTGGATTGACTCAGACTCAGAGAGCCAAAGGGCCTGTTCCTGGGCTGTAAATTTTCTTTTGTTCTTTGTTCTTTATAGAATACTGTTGTAGTCAAATCAGCTGACATAGGGGCCTCCTCAGTTATCTCATAGCCCCACTTTACATTAATTTGTCATTAAGCCCCCTGTGAATCAACTCACTGAGACACTGTACATTTCTGTACAAACTGGGAGAAAATCTTTCACTGACCGTTAACAGCTTTGTACACCCCTGCCGCTGTAATTCTGACCCTATGTCGACCTGTTAAATCTGCAAATCTGTTATGAGATACTTCTGACATATGTCTTTTTTAAAGTCCTTTACACTTTCATGGCAATTGAGTTGCCCTACATGTTTCGTTGTCCTGGTGTATGTTCAGAGTCGAGAATGTGTTGCTGAAAAAGGCAGCATCCGAGGAGCAGGACAATCAACATTTCAGGCATATGCCCTTCATCAGGAATGGGGATACGCCTGAAACGTCGACCCTCCTGCTCCTCGGATGCTGCCTGACCTGCTGTGCTTTTCCAGCAACATACTCTTGATTTTGATCTCCAGCAACTGCAGTCCTCACTTTCTCCTGGTGTACGTTCAGACAACTGCATCTGAATAGTGTTGTGGGGAGAAACATCAGTCTCAGAGTCAGAATCGGGGTTCAGTGACACAGTTTATTGCACAAGGAAATACCAGAACTCCAGGGAGAGGAAGACACCAACAGCACTGTGGTCAGCCTCGATTCTTCTCTCAACCCGGAGCACGTCAAGAAACTTTTATATGTCTTGTGTTACAATAGGACAACGATGAGTTTATTGTCTTTGTAGCATGGTTTGTTTATGGCAATCATTGCAGAATCGTTGATAGCTTCGATACAGTCTTTGTCAGTTCCAGCGCAGCCTTTGTTAATTTCTGCGTGGTCATTGTCAGTTTCAGTGGAGATATTGTCCGTTTCAATGTCTGTATGGAAATCCATTGCTGAAGTAATGGGTGCTAACTGCTCTTCCTGAGAAGGACGATTATTGCAGCCCAGGCTATTAGCATTTCATATTGCGTCTGTATCATGCTGTTAGCATTTCTATAAGAGGTGTTGGCCTGACCAGATATTTCGGCAGGCAGTGTTTGTAATTCATGTGTATTCTCTCCCCCACCCGCCTTAAACTAATCAACTGTGTTGTGAGTGCATTATGCTGGCATTCTGGTGGCCCCAGGCAGTGTCTGTATCTGCTCTGCTGTTTCTCTCCATATTGTGATCCAGCAGCCATCTTGTGTGTCAAGTTGGCCAACTGATGGCTCAGCGGCCATCTTGTGTGTCTGTGAGCATAGTGTCACCCTGCCCCATGCCATCTCCCTCTTCAATAGGAAGTATTTTCATTCCCCAGTGTGGGAGAAGGAAGTGGTTACTTGACAGTAACTTCCCTTATTTCTTGCTTCCTTTGTCTTTCAGATGCAGTAAGTCTGGTTCATAGTCTAGTTACAGCATGTGCTGGAGTTTTGAGAAAGACATACATCCAGTATTCAAAGGATTAGGATCACAGCAACTGAGGAAATAGGAGCTGGAATGGGCTGTTCAGCCGTAGAAGCCTTGTCTGCCGTTTAATTAAATAAGATTTATTTTCAACTTCATCACTATTTTTCCAAATAATCCACATAACTTTTGATGTCTATAATAATCAGAAATCTATTAATTCCAGTCTTCAGCATACTCAGTGACTGAGTTTACACAGCCTCTGATTAAGCACTTCCACAGATTCGCTACCATTGGAGTGAAGAAATGTCTCCTCATCACAGTCCTAAGTTGTCTCTCTCTTATTCAAAAGCTGTGCCCCTACTTCCAAAAGTACACATCCAGCCAGAGGATACATCCTTCCTGCATTGACCCTACTGAGAGCTGCCAGAGTTTTATGTGTTCCTGTTTCTGCAGTTTCTGTTCTCAGATGGATGAATATTATTGAACACTGTGTACCAAGGAGATTCTTCAAATAGCCAAGAGCATCCTTTTCATTGATTTTAGGAAATGAGTATCACTAGATGCACCAGCATTTGTTGTCCAAATCTAATTGCCTTGGAGATCATGGTGGTGAGCTGTCTTGTCAAACCACTGCAATTCTTTGGGTGTAGATGGGGAACTCAGAATCTGTTAGGGAGGGAATTCCAGGATTTTGACAGTGACTCTGAAGGAACAGCATTATATTTCCAAATCAGAATGGTAAGTGGCTTAGAGGGCAACTGCCCTTGTTTCTCTGGATGGCGGTGGTAGTAGGTTTAGAAGGTCCTGTCTAAGGAGCCTTGGTGAATACAAGTGCATCTTGTAGATGGTGCACATTGCTGCTACTGAGCGTCGTTGATTGAGGGAGTGGATGTTGGTGGATGTGGTACCAATCAAGTGGGGGCTGCTTTGTCGTTGGATGGTGTCAAGCTTCTTGAATGTTGTTGGAGCTGCACCTATCTAGGCAAATGGGGAGTATCCTGATTTGTGCATTGTAGATGGTGGACAGGCTTTTGGAAGTCAGGGACGTGAGTTAATCACTGCAAGATTCCTAATCTCTAACTTGCTTTTGTAGCCACAGTATTTATGTGACAGGTCCAGTTCGGTTCCTGGTCGATGCTAATCTAAGCATATTTGTACTGAGGGATTTAATGATGGTGATGCCATTGAATGTAAAAGGACAATGGTTAGATTGTCTCTTATTGGAAATGGTCATTGCCTGGAACTTATGTGGTGCAAATGTTATTTTTTAAACCAAGCCTGGATATTATCCAGATCTTGTTGCATTTGAACATAGATTGCTTCAGTGTCTGAGGATTCATGAATGGTGCTGAACATTGTGCAATCATCAGTACTTTCTGTCATTATGACAGATGGAAGATCATTGATGAAGTAGCTGAAGATGGTTGGGCCAAGAACACTATCCTGAGACCTCCTGAGTCTCTGGCACAGATGGAAGCCGTTTCAACCCATTGGCTCCACATCTGACTCATTAGAATATTAATGTCAGTATATTCCAGAATTAACCAGGGACAATATGGACATACGGAACTGAAATAAACACAAGGAAATGAAATAACAATGAGGGAAGTTAATTCATTTAGTAAGCAAATAATTAACAATTCTGAAGTTTTGAAAAGTCCAAGAACTATAGTGAGCATTATTAAAATCAGCTCATCCATGCCAGCAATAATATTCAATACCAGAATGGATAAGCAAATGTTTGGAGTTATCCATCTCATATATGTACACCATGAAGCTCACTGTCTCTTGTGTTGCGCTCTTGTTTGATAAATGCCGGGTTATTCAGCAGCAAAGAGGCTCTTTCTGACTCAATGTGCTCATTTTGTTCTGTGTAAATGATGTAATCTCACACATAGCTAATTTTCTTTACAATTTATTAAGAGCCAAAAGAGACCACATTTAGAAGCAAATAGCCAAGTTAAATTGTATGATCCAACAGATAGTATTGATCTCGTGTTACTGTTGGTTCCTATGTTAAATAGTTAATAGTATTCTATGAAGCTATCTGAAACATTTCTACATTATAAATTGAAGTCTAGCTTCTCTAATAGTTAAACATGTAGTATGTCATGTATGATATCAAGATCATAGTTTTGCCCACATCCAGAGGATCATTATTCTATGACATTATTTTCACAGAATCACCGGATTGTTACAAAGCAGAAGGAGGGCATTCAGCCAATCATGTCTAAACTGGCTTTCTGAATGAGCAATTCACCTCGTATTATTCATTTGCCATGATGTGGAGGAACTGGTGTTGGACTGGGGTGGGGAAAGTGAGGACTGCAGATGCTGGAGATCAGAGCTGAAAATGTGTTGCTGGAAAAGCGCAGCAGGTCAGGCAGCATTCAAGGAGCTGGAGAATCGACGTTTCGGGCATGAGTCCTTCTTCAGGAATGAAGAAGGGCTCATGCCCGAAACGTCGATTCTCCTGCTCCTTGGATGCTGCCTGACCTGCTGCGCTTTTCCAGCAACACATTTTCAGCTTGGACTGGGGTGGACAAAGTTGAAAATCATACAACACCAAGCTATAGTCCAACAGGTTTATTTGGAAGTACTAGCTTTCAGAATGCTGTTCCTTCATCAGGTGGCTGTGGAGTATAAGATCATAAGACACAGAATTTATAGCAAAAGATTACAGTGTCATACAGTGATACATTAAACAAAGTTGGATTGTTAAGTCTTTCATCTTTTCAAATGCAGGTTTTGGTTCATTAATATGTAAATCTCAGAACTTCTTTTAAGTCACCTTCTCAAGATAACTTAAGGTTTTATAACAAAAGGTGACATTTCAGCTCAGATAATGCATTAAGGGTGTGAGGTCAGAGTCTGTCTGTATCCTGATCATGAGTCAGACTGGTTCTATTTCCAAAGTGGAATTTACCCTCATACTCACACCCATACACACACACCCTCGCAGGCTTATACTTCAGCACAAACACACACACACACACACTTTATCAAGCTTTCACAAACACAAACATGCACTCTCTCACATGTACTCACACTCACATACTCTCTCTTCCTCAGGCACGCCACACACAAACAAGTCTATGTGATGAATTTGTATTTGCAGAATTATATTTCCAGATACATTCTATTTTGCTCAAAAAATGCACAATCTGCAGGCAGTCAATGCAGGCAGTCAATACATGTAATAGTTTGTAAATTCCACTTTGGAAATAGAACTTATCTGACTCAAGATTGGGATACAGACAGACTCTGACCTCACACCCTTAATGCATTATTTGAGCTGAAATGTCACCTTTTGTTATAAAACCTTAAGTTATCTTGAGAAGGTGACTTAAAAGAAGTTCTGAGATTTACATATTAATGAACCAAAACCTGCATTTGAAAAGATGAAAGACAGAAATGCGGAGGCATTTCTTCAGCCAGAGAGTGGTGGGCCTGTGGAATTCATTGCCACGGAGTGCAGTGGAAGCCGGGACGCTAAATGTCTTCAAGGCCGAGATTGATAGATTCTTGTTGTCTCGAGGAATTAAGGGCTACGGGGAGAACGCTGGTAAGTGGAGCTGAAATGCGCATCAGCCATGATTGAATGGCGGAGTGGACTTGATGGGCCGAATGGCCTTACTTCCACTCCTATGTCTTATGGTCTTATGGTCTTAACAATCCAGGTTTGTTTAACATGTCACTGTATGACGCTGTAATCTTTTGCTATAAATTCTGTGTCTTATGATCTTATACTCCACAACCCCGCATTTGATAAGGTTCCCCATGGTAGGGTCATTCAGAAGGTCAGGAGGAATGGGATACAGGGAAACTCAGCTGTCTGGATACAGAATTGGCTGGCCAGCAGAAGACAGCAAGTGGTAGAAGACTGGAGGATAGCAAATGTGGTTCCCTTGTTCAAAAAGGGGAGTAGGTATAACCCTAGTAACTATAGGCCGGTGAGTCTCACTTCTGTTGTGGGCACAGTCTTAGAGAGAATTGTAAGGGATAGGATTTATGCACATCTGGATAGGAATAATGTGATCAAGGATAGTCAGCATGGTTTTGTGAAGGGCAGGTCGTGCCTCACAAACCTTATTGAATTCTTTGAAAAGGTGACGAAGGAGGTTGATGAGGGGAAAGCGGTAGATGTGGTATATATGGATTTTAGTAAGGCGTTTGATAAGGTTCCCCATGGTAGGCTACTGCAGAAAATACGGAGATATGGTATTGAGGGTGAGTTGGAGGTTTGGATTAGGAATTGGCTGGATGGAAGAAGACAGAGGGTAGTAGTTGATGGCAAAGTTTCTTCATGGAGTGCCGTCACTAGCGGTGTTCCGCAAGGATCTGTTTTGGGACCATTGCTGTTTGTCATTTTTATAAATGACCTGGAAGAGGGGTTAGAAGGTTGGGTGAGCAAGTTTGCGGATGATACGAAAGTCGGAGGAGTTGTTGACAGTGAGGAAGGATGTGGCAGGTTACAGCAGGATATAGAGAAGCTGCAGAGCTGGGCAGAAAGGTGGCAAATGGAATTCAATGTAGCTAAGTGTGAGGTGATTCACTTTGGGAAGAATAACAAAAAGATGGGGTACTGGGCTAATGGTCGGATACTTGGTAGTGTGGATGAGCAGAGGGATCTTGGTGTCCATGTACACAGATCTCTGAAAGTTGCCACCCAGGTAAATAGTGCGGTGAGGAAGGCATATGGCGTACTGGCTTTTATTGGTAGAGGAATTGAGTTCCGGAGTCCTGAGGTCATGATGCAGTTGTATAAGACTCTGGTGCGGCCGCATCTGGAATATTGTGTGCAGTTTTGGTCGCCATACTATAGGAAGGATGTGGAGGCACTGGAACGGGTGCAGAGGAGGTTTACCAGGATGTTGCCTGGTATGGAAGGAAGATCGTATGAGGAAAGACTGAGACACTTGGGGCTGTTTTCATTAGAGAAAAGAAGGTTTAGGGGTGACTTGATTGAGGTGTACAAGATGATTAGGGGGTTAGATAGGGTTGACAGTGTGAGCCTTTTCCCGCGTATGGAGTCGGGTATTACAAGGGGGCATAGCTTTAAATTAAGGGGGGGTAGATATAGGACTGAAGTTAGGGGTAGGTTCTTCACTCAGCGAGTCGTAAGTTCATGGAATGCCCTGCCAGTAGCAGTGGTGGACTCTCCCTCTTTATGGGCATTTAAGCGGGCATTGGATAGGTATATGGAGGATAGTGGGTTAGTATAGGTTAGGTGGGCTTGGATCGGCGCAACATCGAGGGCCAAAGGGCCTGTACTGCGCTGTATTCTTCTATGTTCTATGTTCTATGTTCTATGGTAGTAGAAGGAAAATATTCTGCCTGGAAGTCTGTGGTGAGTGGTGTTCCACAGGGCTCTGTCCTTGGGCCTCTACTGTTTGTAATTTTTATTAATGACTTGGATGAGGAGATTGAAGGATGGGTCAGCAAGTTTGCAGACGACACAAAGGTTGGAGATGTCGTTGACAGTATAGATGGCTGTTGTAGGCTGCAGCGGGACATTGACAGGCTGCAGAGATGGGCTGAGAGGTGGCAGATGGAGTTCAACCTGGATAAATGAGAGGTGATGCATTTTGGAAGGTCAAATTTGAAAGCTGAGTACAGGATTAAGGATAGGATTCTTGGCAGTGTGGAGGAACAGAGGAATCTTGGTGTGTCCAGGTACATAGATCCCTTAAAATGGCCACCCAAGTGGACAGGGTTGTTAAGATAGCATATGCTGTTTTGGCTTTCATTAACAGGGGGATTGAGTTTAAGAGTCGTGAGATCTTATTGCAGCTCTATAAAACTTTGGTTAGACCGCACTTGGAATACTGTGTCCAGTTCTGGTCGCCCTATTATAGGAAAGATGTAGATGCTTTGGAGAGGATTCAGAGGAGGTTTACCAGGATGCTGCCTGGACTGGACAACTTATCTTATGAGGAGAGGTTGACTGAGCTCGGACTTTTTTCATTGGAGAAAAGGAGGAGGAGAGGGGACCTAATTGAGGTATACAAGATAATGAGAGGCATAGATAGAGTCGATAGCCAGAGACTATTTCCCAGGGCAGAAATGGCTAACATGAGGGGTCATAGTTTTAAGCTGGTTGGAGGAAAGTATAGAGGGGATGTCAGAGGTGTGTTCTTTACACAGAGAGTTGTGAGAGCATGGAATGCGTTGCCAGCAGCAGTTGTGGAAGCAAGGTCATTGGGGACATTTAAGAGACTGCTGGACATACATATGGTCACAGAAATTTGAGGGTGCATACATGAGAATCAATGGTCGGCACAACATCGTGGGCTGAAGGGCCTGTTCTGTGCTGTACTGTTCTATGTTTTTTGTTTTATGTTCTATGTTCTAACCACCTGATGGAGGAACAGCACTTCGAAAGCTATTGCTTCCAAATAAACGTATTGGACTGTAGCCTGGTGTTATGTGATTTTTAACTCTATTCTCTTGCCATCACTTTGTTAC
Organism: Chiloscyllium plagiosum; assembly: GCF_037043375.1. NCBI lineage: Eukaryota > Metazoa > Chordata > Chondrichthyes > Orectolobiformes > Hemiscylliidae > Chiloscyllium > Chiloscyllium plagiosum. The sequence goes on along the minus strand of NW_028270154.1, from coordinate 262,974 downwards.
CCTATGAAATGTTCCTGTTGAAATAACCATCTATTTCCATTTTGAAATCTTGAGTGAACCTGCCTCCCCCACACTCTCAGACAGTGCATTCCAGACCCTAATGACTTACCAAGTTAAACAAAATTTCCTTTTTATGTGAATTACTTTAAATTCATGCCCTTGGGTTTCTTGATTATTTCATGAGTAGGAACATTTTATCCCTATTTACTCTGCCCATACATTTCAAGCTTTTGAAAACTGTACTCAGATCTCCTGACAGCCTCCTTCTTTAGAGTGAACTGTCCCAGCTCCTTTAATCTTTCTTCAAACTGACGTTCCTCATCCCCGGAACCATTTTCATAAATCTTACGTGCTCTGTCTCTGATGCCTTCACATCCTTTCTACTGTCTTGCTAATTAAAAAGATGAGAAAGATTGTGTGACACGTGAGGCCTAGCAAAGAGCACTCTCGTCTCACAATCACACTATTTAGTTTTGAAGTCCAACCCAAGGAATGAGCTGTTATTCCTGTAGAGTATTAATGAATTTGAATCTTTGAATGCTTAGTAGTGTGCCTACAATATATGTAGATTCATTTGATTTAATGTAGCTAAGCAACTTACAAAGGACACAAAAATACAAGGGAAGGCAAATGCTGAGAATGACACATAAGGGGTATAGATAGGTTAAGCAAAAGGAGGTAAACTTAGCAGATGGTTGATATTGTGAGAAAATGTAAAGTTATGCACTTTGACGGGAAGAATAGAGGAGCTGAATATTATTTAATTGGGGAAAAATTGCAGAAAACTAAAAAACAGAAGGATTTGGGATTCCTCATGCATGAATCATAAAAAGCTAACACCCAAATTCAGATGGTAAAATTTGAGGCAACTGGAATGTTGGCCTTTATTGTAAAGGGACAGGAGTACAAAAAAAGGGAGGTTTTGATAAAACCATAAACAGCACTAGTAAGGTCACAGTTGGAAATGTGTGAACAGTTTAGACTCATTAGATTCCCTACAGTGTGGAAACAGACCCTTCGCCCAACCAGTCTTCCTAAGAGTAACCCACCCAGACCCATTTTCCCTATGACTAATGCACCTAACACTATGGGCAATTTACCTGACTTGCACATCTTTGAACGGCTGGAGGAAACCCACACAGATGCGGGGACAACGTGCAGACTCCATACAGACAGTCGCCCGAGGCTGGAATCAAACCTGGGACCCTGGTGCTGTGAGGCAGCAGTGCTAACTACTGAGCCACCGTGCATTATTAAAGGAATGATATCCTAGCATTGAAGGTAGTCCAGAGAAGGTTCATTAGGTTGATCCTGGGGATGGAGGGAGTGTTCTGTGAAGAGAGGTTGAATGGGTTGGGCTTGTACTCATTGGAATTTAGAAGAATTAGAGGAGATACTATTGCCATATACAAGATTCTTAGAGAACATGACTCAAGGTATTTGTTTGAAGAAGAAGATATGCATTTCCTCTGAAGTTTTGACCAAGATATGTCTTTGAAGTGATGACAGAACAAAACAGAGGCAGTAATTGCAGGTCCCAAACATAGCTATGAGCCTGAATGGTGAACATTCTTGAGCTGTTGTACCAGAATAGGAAACATCCTGATCCTGTTCACTAGGAGAAAGTGAGGACTGCAGATGCTGGAGATCAGAGCTGAAAAATGTGTTGCTGGAAAAGCGCAGCAGGTCAGGCAGCATCCGAGGGGCAGGAGAATCGACGTTTTGGGCATAAGCCCTTCTTCATTCCTGAAGAAAGGCTTATGCTCGAAACGTTGAATCTCCTGCTCCTCGGATGCTGCCTGACCTCCTGCGCTTTTCCAGCAACACATTTTTCAGCTCTGATCCTGTTCACGCCTAGCTTGCATCTTGAGCTTTGAATAGAAATCTGAGTAAGAGCACTGACTGGTTTTGTTTCACTCCATTATACGGACATGTCAGCTGAAATTAGTTAATTCACTGAAGGCTGGTGGGTGTTAAGTGAGACTTGCTATATCCATGTACATAGATCCCCTGAAAGTTGCCACCTAGATTGATAGTGCTGTTAAGAAGGCAGACGGTGTGTTAGGTTTTATTGGTAGAGAGATTGAGTTCCGGAGCCATGGTGTCATGCTGCAATTGTACCTAAAATGCTAGTGTGGCCACACTTGGAATATTGTGTACAGTTCTGGATGCCACATTACAGGAAGGATGTGGAAGCATTGGAAATGTTTCAGAGGAGTTTTACCAGGATGTTGCCTGGTCTGGAGGGAAGGTCTTATGAGGAAAGGCTGAGGGACTTGCGTCTGTTCTCATTGGAGAGAAAAAGGCTAAGATTGGTTTAATAGAAACATATAAGATGATCAGAGAATTAGACAGTGAAAGTCTTTTTCCTAGGATGATAACGTCGTCTTGTACAAGGAGGCATAGCTGCAAATTGAGGGACGATAGATTTAAGACAGATGTCAGAGGCAGGTTCTTTACTCAGCGAGTGGTAAGGGTGTGGAATGCTCTGCCTGCTAATATAGTTAACTCAGCCACATTAGGGGCATTTAAACAGTGCTTGGATAAGCACATGGATGAGGATGGTATAGTGTAGGGGAATGGGCATAGATTAGTTCACAGTTTGGCGCAACATCAAGGGCCAAAGGGCTTGTTCTGCGCTGTATTGTTCAATGTTCTATGTTCTATGTTGGTAAGGTTGAATTGTATTCGCCAGCCACATTCACAGGGCAGTGGATCTGAAATAAAATGTTATCAACTTTACACTTAGTGTGATATGATCTCATGTATAGCAACACATGTATAGGGACAGAGAATAAAGATAACAGTTCAGTCTTACTTCATATCAATCATTATAATAATGAAAGTATATTCAAAGTTTGTGAGAAGATTTGTAGCTCGGGTGCTCGTTGTTGTGGTTCTGTTCACCGAGCTGGGAATTTGTGTTGCAGATGTTTCGTCCTCTGTCTAGGTGACATCCTCAGTGCTTGGGAGCCTCCTGTGAAGCGCTTCTGTGATCTTTCCTCCGGCATTTGTAGTGGTTTGAATCTGTCGCTTTTACATATTTTTACTGTGGGAGTCACTGGTGATACTAGATTAGAGTGGTAATGGAAAAGCACAGCAGGTCAGGCAGCATCTAAGGAGCAGGAAAATCACTGGTGATACAACAGCTCATGTGTGGCTCGCACTGTGACGCTGAGAGGAACTAGCAGAGATGTTTGATTAAGACGTCTAAAGGGGACCTTCAGTAACTGAGTAATGTTGTTGCTGATTCTCCAGAGCCCAGAAGAAAAGCACAAAAGAGTAGCATCCAACAAATAAAGAATCATCACAAAGTGCTTCACAGAGGTACATCAAGCAGAAAGAGATTTTAGGCTGCAGGAGGAGATGTCCGGAAGCTGTATCAACATCTTGTTCTAAAGAAGGTTTTGAAAGAAGAGATGTAGATGGGGAGATGATCAGTTTACTTTAAATGGTATATAGTGCAAACTATATTGGTACAGGTTTTTTAAAAAGTACATGAAAACGTGGAGATTGAACCATTACTGAACTTCCGGATGTGTATTCTTATTTCAATTGCAGGTTGCCATTAGTAGATCCTGTTGAAAGCTATTCATTTCCTTATTTAAGGAAAGATACAGGCATTGGAGATAATGTTCACTCAACTGATACTAGGTTTGGAGGGATAATCATATAAGAAGAGGTTGATTAGGTTAGGTCTGTACACTTTGGAGTTTAGAAGAATGCAAAGTGATCTTATTGGAACATACAGGATTCTTAGACTTGACATGGTAGAAGCAGAAACGTTGTTTCCCCTCATGGGAGACTCCAAATTCGGAATAGAGTTGCATATTTAACACAGAGATGAGGAAACATTTCTTTCCTTAGAGAGTAGTGAATCTATGATATTCATTGTGGAGAGTGGAGAAACAGAGGGATCTGGGTGTGCAAGTACATGGGTCCCTCAAAGTTGCCACCCAAATAATTTGGAGATGCCGGTGTTGGACTGGGGTGTACAAAGTTAAAAATCACACAACGCCAGGTTATAGTCCAAGAGGTTTAATTAGAAGCACTAGCTTTCAGAGCGCCGCTCCTTCATCAGGTGGTTGCGACCTGATGAAGGAATGGCGCTCCGAAATCTAGTGTGCTTCCAATTAAACCTGTTGGACTATTTCCTGGTGTTGTGTGATCTTTAACTTTGGCCACCCAAGTGGATAGGGTTGTTAAGAAAGCATAGGGTGTTTTGGCTTTCATTAACAGAGGGATCGAGTTTAAACTGAAAATGTGTTGCTGGAAAAGCACAGCAGGTCAGGCAGCATCCAAGGAACAGGAGAATCGACATTTCGGGCATGAGCCCTTCTTCAGGAATCTCCTGGATCGAGTTTAAGAGCCACAAGGTTTTGCTACAGCTCTACAAGTCCCTGGTGAGACCACACTTGGAATATTATGTCCAGTTCTGGTCACCCGACTATAGGAAAGATACAGAGGCTTTGGAGAGGGTGCAAAGAAGGTTTACCAGGATGCTGCCTGGACTGGAGGGCTTACCTATGAAGAAAGGTTGAATAAGCTCAGACTTTTCTCTCTGCTGTGGTTCTGTTCGCCGAGCTGGAAGTTTTTGTTGCAAACGTTTCGTCCCCTGTCTAGGTGACATCCTCAGTGCTTGGGAGCCACCTGTGAAGCGCTTCTGTGGTGTTTCCTCCGGCATTTATAGTGGCCTGTCCCTGCCGCTTCCGGTTGTCAGGCTGGGACAGGCCACTATAAATGCCGGAGGAAACACCACAGAAGCGCTTCACAGGAGGCTCCCAAGCACTGAGGATGTCACCTAGACAGGGGACGAAACGTTTGCAACAAAAACTTCCAGCTCGGCAAACAGAACCACAGCAACGAGCACCCGAGCTACAAATCTTCTCACAAACTTTGAACTTTTCTCTCTGGAGAGAAGGACGAAGAGAGGAGACCTGATCGAGGTATACAAGATAATGAATGGAATAGATAGAGTCAATAGCCAGAGACTTTCCCCAGGGCAGGATTGACTGGTAGGAGGAATCATAGTTTGAAGATATTAGGAGGAATGTACAAAGGAGATGTAAGAGGTAGGTTCTTTACGCAGAGAGTTGTGAATGCATGGAATGCGTTGCCAGTTGTGGTGGTGGAAGCAGAGTCATTAGGGACATTTAAGTGACTCCTGGATGTGCACATGGATAGCAGTGGGTTGAGGAGTGCATAGGTTAAGTTATTATATTTTACTTTAGGATTAAACCTTGACACAACATCGTGGGCCAAAGGGCCTGTTCTGTGCTGTACTTTACTATGTTAGACAATAGACAATAGATAATAGGTGCAGGAGTAGGCCATTCTGCCCTTCTATGTTCTATTACCACAGATGGCTGTTGAGGCTGGGCCATTAAGTGTATTCAAGGCTGAAACAGACATTTTTTAACCAGTCAGGAAATCAAGGGTTAAAGGGAAAAGGTGAGAAAATGGAGTTGATGATTATCAGATCAGTCATGATCTCACTGAATAGCAGAATAGACTTGATGGGCTGAATGGCCTACTTCTCCTCCTGTATCTTATGGTCTTAAGATCACTATCTTTTACATGGACCTCCTAAGCTTCATCACAGAGAAGGAGGTTTGTAAATCACCAACTACTGTTGATTGTTCTATAACTCCACATTTCATTGGGATTTGTTTGACCACAAGGGGGGGAATCAAGGATATAACAAGACAAGGTGTGACATTTTCCCTTATCTGTGGTCCTCCAGAGACACTTCAGTGAAAACCATTCATGATGTTCCAAGGCAGAAATTCCCAAAAGCACAGATCCATAAGACATAGGAACAGAATTTGGCCATTTAGCCCATAAAGTCTCCTCCGTCATTTCATCATGGCTTGTATGTTTCTCAATCCCATTCTCTTGCCTTCCCGCTGTAATCCTTGGTCTCCTTACTAATCAGGAAACTATCTATCACTGTCTTAAATACTCTCAAAGACTTGACTTCCACAGCTCTCTGTTGCTATGAATTCCACAGATTGACCTCCCTCTAGCTGAAGAAATTCCTCCTCATCTCAGTTCTAAAGAGTTATCACGTCCCTCTGAGGCTGAGCCCCTGGGTCCTACTCTCTGCTACTCATGAAAATATAATCTCCACATCCACTCTATCCAGGCCCTCCAGTACTCTGTAAGATTCAATCAGATTCCCCCAATCCTTCTAAACTCCATCAAGTACAGACCAAAGTCCTCAACTGCTTCTCATGTGAAAAACCCTTCATTTCAGGATCATTTTTGTAAGCATTCTTTAGACACCTTCCAAGGCCAGCACATCCTTCCCTAAATACAGGGTTCAAAGCTGCTCACCATATTCAAAATGTGGTCTGACCACAGCCTTATACAGCATCAGCATTATACTCCTGTTCTTGCATTCTAGCCCTTTTGAAATGAATGCTAATATTGCATTTCCCTTCTTAACTGCCAACTGAACCTGCATGTTAACCTTAAGAGACACCTCAACTAGAATTCCCAAGTACCATACACTTAAGATTTTTGAGGACTTTCTCTATTTAGAAAATAGTGGATGTTCCTCCCAAAGTGCATAACGTCACACTTTCCCACATTGTATTCTATCTGCCACTTACTTGCCAACTCTTCTAGCTTGTTAAGTCCATCTGCAGCCTCCCTACTTCCTCAACACTCCCTGTCCCTCCACCTATCTTTGTGTCATCTGCTAATTTAACAACAATGCTCTCAGTCACTTTGTCCAGATCTTTAATGAATAATGTGAATAATTGTGGTCCCAACAGGACTCCTGCAGAACTCCACTAGTCACTAGCTGCTATCCTAAAAAAAAACTCTTTATCTCCACTGTCTGCCTTCTGTGAGTCAACCAATCCTCTATTCATGGTTAGAGACAAAAAAACTGCAGATGCTGGAATCCAAAATAGACAGGCAGGAGGTTGAAAGAACACAGCAAGCCAGGCAGCACCAGGAGGTGGAGAAGTCGACATTTCAGGTGTAACACTTCTTCAGGACTGGGGGTGGGAATGGGGGGAGCTGCAGATAAAGAGGGTGGTGGGGGAGGGTGGTGAAGTGGGGATAGGTGAAGACAGGTAGAGGGTACGACCTGGTTGGTCAATGGGAGGAATGAATCCGGTTGGCGGCAGGGAGCAGTGGAAGGGATGGGGACGGGCTGATAAGGGAGTTGGGGGATGGGAAGGGAGGTTATTTGAAATTGGAGAACTCAATGTTGAGTCCTCCGGCTGTAGGTTGCCCAGGTGGAAGATGCGGTATTGTTCCTCCAGTTTGCGGTTTGGTTCATTGTGGCAATGGAGGAGATGGAAATGTGTTGCTGGAGAAGCGCAGCAGGTCAGGCAGCATCTAGGGAACAGGAGAATCGACGTTTCGGGCATTAGCCCTTCTTCAGGAATGAGGAAAGTTGGTCCAGCAGGCTAAGATAAAAGATAGGGAGGAGGGACTTGGGGGAGGGGCTTCGGAAATGTGATAGGTGGAAAAAGGTCAAGGTGAGGGTGATAGGACAGATTGGGGTGGGGGCGGAGAGGTCGGGAAGAAGATTGCAGGTTAGGGAGGCGGTGCTGAATTTGATGGATTTGACTGAGACAGGCTGGGGGGAGGGGAAATGAGGAAACTGGTGAAATCCGAGTTCATCCCTTGTGGTTGGAGGGTTCCTAGCCGGAAGATGAGGCGCTCTTCCTCCAACCGTCGTTTCGTTGTGGTCTGACGATGGAGGAGTCCAAAGACCTGCATATCCTTGGTGGAGTGGGAGGGGGAATTGAAATGTTGAGCTACAGGGTGGTTGGGTTGGTTGGTCCGGGTGTCCCAGAGGTGTTCTCTGAAACGCTCCGCAAGTAGGCGGCCTGTCTCCCCAATATAGAGGAGGCCACATCGGGTACAGAGGATGCAATAGATGATATGTGTGGAGGTACAGGTGAATCTGTGGCGGATATGGAAGTTTTCTTTGGGGCCTTGGAGGGAGGTGAGAGGGGCCAAGCATGGTCAGGTTGGACAGGAAGCGGTTAGGGGAATTGAAATGGGCGGTAATTGGGAGGTCCAGTTGCCCCCTACGGACTCGGCTGCGATGCTCAGTGAACCATTCCCTAAGTTTACACTCCCTATGTGATCTTCTCAACACTGGGGAGACTGAAACTTAGGGAATGGTTTGCCGAGCACCGCAGATGTGAATCAGCCTTGGTGTCCTGGGTCTGGAGTCCAAAGTAGACCAGTTTGGGTAATTATGGCAGATTTCAGTCCCTAAATGACATTTGTGAATCATATGAGTTTTTGCAACAGTTATAGTTCTATGGTCACCTTTACTGAAACTAGCTTTATATTTCATCTCCATTAATTAAATTTAACTTCCACTAGCTGATGTGAGAGAGCTTGTAGTCACAAGTCCAAAAAAATCACCTGAGTCTCTGGATTACAGTGACATTAACACTATGCCACCATCACCCCAGATTGTAAGTGAGACCTATGCTCAGAATGAAAAGTCCATATTCATAAAGAATTTAATTGCCAGACCTACCTGGTAAATTGTCAGGTCTGGTGTTGATATGGTGTGCATGGATTTATGAAGGAATTTGATTTAGTGTCACACAACAGACTTGTGAGGAACATTGTAGGTCATAATATAAAAGAATTGGAAGCAACATACACACATACAAAATTGCCTGAGGGATAAGAAACAAGGAGTAATGGTCAATGGGGAGTTTTAAGGCTGGAGGAAGGTTTGTAGTGGAGTTTCCCAAGGGTCAGTATTGGGATCCTTATTTTTCCTGGATCTTATTGTGCAAGGATAATTTCAAAATTTGAAAATAGCACAAATCTTGGAAGAATTGTAAACTGTGAAGAACTCCAGAGCGGGTGGATAGATGGAAAAGGGTTAATGCAGAGAAGTGCATGGTAATACAATTTGGTGCAAAGAATATGGAGACAATGAAATAAGATACTGTTCAAAAGGGCGTGCAAGAACAGAAAGACCTGGGTGTATATGTACACAAATGACAAGACAGGTAGAGAGAGACTTCATTAATAGAGGCCTTGAGTGCAAGAGCAGGGAGATTATGATAAACCTGTATAAAACCAATGATGAACATAAGCTGGAGTATTATGCACAGTTCAGGGTGACACACTGATGGAAGAATGTGAATGCATTGGAAAGATTACAGAAGAATAATTCCAGGGATGAGACATTTTAACAGAAAATATTGGAGAACTTGGGACAGGAGAAGGTAAAGAGGAGATTAGATAGAAGTTGTCAAAATCATGTCGGGGCAGGAATAGGGTAAATAACGAGATAATATTCCCTGTGTAGTGGAAACAGGAACAATTGAGACATTCAATAGGCACGTGATGATTAATTAAATAGAAAGATTTGGCAGGGTTACAAGGAAAAGCAAGAGGTTAGCACTAAGCCATGATGCTCAGAGAGAAAGTGCAGGCACAATGAATTGAATGGCCGCCCTACACACGATGATAATCCTGTAAGCTATAGAGTCATGGATCTGTATAGCACGGAAACAGATCCTTGGGACCAACTCGTCCATGCCAACCAAATATCCTAAATTAATCCAGTCCCATCTGTCAACATTTGGCCCATATCCGTCTAAACCTTTCCTGTTCATATACTCAACCAGATGTCTTTTAAATGTTGTAGTTGTACCAACCTCCACCACTTCCTCTGGTTCCATTCATGCACTACCTTCTATTTGAAAAAGTTGCCCCTCAGGTCCCTTTTAAATCTTTCCCCTCTCACCTTAAACCTACGCCGTCTAGCTTTGGACTCCCCTACCCTGGGGAAAAGACGTTGGCTATTCACCCTATCCATGTCCCTCATGATTTTATACACCTCTGTCAGGTCATTCTTCAGCCTCCTACACTCCTGGGAAAAATAGCCCCAGCCAATTCAGCCTCTCACTACAGCTCAAACCCTCCAATACCAACATCCTTGTAAATGTTTTCTGAACCCTTTCAAGTTTAATAACATTTTTCCCTGGCTGGGAAGCTAGAACTGTACACAGTATTCCACAAGTGGCCTAACCAATGTCTTATACAATATGCAGAGCTGGGCTGAGAGGTGGCAAATGGAGTTTAATGCGGACAAGTGTGAGGTGATTCACTTTGGTCGGAGTAACCGGAATGCAAAGTACTGGGCTAATGGTAAGATTCTTGATTTGGAGATGCTGGTGTTGGTAAGATTCTTGATAGTGTAGATGAGCAGAGAGATCTCGGTGTCCAGGTACACAGATCCTTGAAAGTTGCCACCCAGGTTGACAGGGTTGTGAAGAAGGCATACAGTGTTTTAGCTTTTATTAATAGAGGGATCGAGTTCCGGAACCATGAGGTTATGCTACAGCTTTACAAAACTCTAGTGCGGCCGCACTTGGAGTATTGTGTACAGTTCTGGTCACCGCATTATAAGAAGGATGTGGAAGCTTTGGAAGGGGTGCAGAGGAGATTTACTAGGATGTTGCCTGGTATGGAGGGAAGGTCTTACGAGGAAAGGCTGAGGGACTTGAGGCTGTTTTCGTTAAAGAGAAGAAGGTTGAGAGGTGATTTAATAGAGACATATAAGATAATCAGAGGGTTAGATCGGGTGGATAGGGAGGGCCTTTTTCCAAGAATGGTGACGGCGAGCACGAGGGGGCATAGCTTTAAATTGAGGGGTGATAAATATAGGACAGATGTCAGAGGTAGTTTCTTTACTCAGAGAGTAGTAAGGGTATGGAATGCTTTGCCTACAACGGTAGTAGATTTGCCAACTTTAAGTACATTTAAGTCGTCATTGGATAAGCATATGGACGTACATGGAATAGGGTAGGTTACATGGGCTTCAGATTGGTATGACTGGTCGGCGCAACATTGAGGGCCGAAGGGCCTGTACTGCGCTGTAATGTTCTATGTTCTATGTTCTATGTCTCTACAACTTGACATTCCAACTCCTATACTCAATGCACTGACCAATAAAGGCAAGCATACCAAACACCAGCTTTACCATCCCATCTACAACATTCCCAGGACCTTGCCATTAAGTGTATGTATTCTGCTGTGATTCTGTGAAGTGATCTCTTCAGGAATTTAAATATGAGTTTCTTCACTCAGAGAGTAGTAGGGGCGTGGAACGGCCTGCCTGCAACAGTAGTCGACTCGCCGACATTAAGAGCGTTTAAATGGGCATTGGTCAAACATATGGATAATAATGGATAGGAATCAGATTATTTTCACAGGTCGGCGCAACATCAAGGACCGAAGGGCTTGTACTGCACTGTAACATTCTATGTTGTATGTTCTAATAAATTTATACAACATTAATTTCATTTTAATTTTGTTGTACTTGCTCCATTTAATTCTTAAACAGTAAAACATTCTGTTTAAAATGTGAAGACATTTCAGGAAATAACTGTTGTTTGAATTCCATTTTTAAAAGTTAATGATCTCACTTATGATTGGGCAAACTGGGCCTATATTCTTGAAAGTTTCAAAGCATGAGATGTGATCTCATTGAACCTACAGAATATTTAAAGGACTGGGCAGGGTAAATACAGGTAAGATGTCTCCCCTGGTTGTGGAGTCTAGGACTAAGGGAGCAATTTTTAAAAAAAGAGGATGCCACTTAGAAAAATTATGCAGAGAATTTGTTTTACTCAGAAGTCTGTGAACCTTTGGAATTGTCTGCTGTAGAGGGCTGTGGACACCTAGTTGATACATGTTCGATTATGAATGGTGTGAAGGGTTATGAAAGTACTGTTTGATCAGTCATTATGATCAGCAGGCTTGATGGACGGAATGGCCTACTCCTGTTCCCATGACACTATTTAATAATCTTTGTTTATCTAGTGCTTTAAGAAAGCAAAGCATCCTATAGCCAGTTCAATATTCACTTTCATTCCCTCTTAAATTTTTTTAATACTTCCTCTCTTCAATTATTTATTTTGGTTTTGCTACTTAAATATCTGATTGACTTGGTTCATGTAGCCAGATTTTACAGCTTTTACATTAGAGGTAGAATCTTCTCATTTCTGATTTTACACCTCCTGTATTGATCCAAAGGATTGTCTCCTTGTTACTGATTCTCCAACTTCCAACAGATTCAGGTGAGCGCTTGGAAACAATTCATAGAGTCATAGTTTCTTACAGAGAGAAAGAGCAGCAAACTTTCTGCAAAATTTGCTTATAGATCTTTTGTTTGAAAGCAGTCAGTTTGGAAATAAGTTATTTTGAATATGTAGTAATATTTATGTAGGTAAACATACTCGGTCCTCATAACAGGCCATGATTAGTTGACTTTCGTTCGAAATTGTTGTTTGAAAAAGGATTATTCACTGCAGATCTGTGAAACCTGTTCTTGTTTGAAGAGTGCCAAGAGCTGGTTACCAACCTGAGTTGACTCCCACGGGCATAAGCCTTTCCTGAAGAAGGGCTTATGCCCGAAACGTCAATTCTCCTGTTCCCTGGATGCTGCCTGACCTGCTGCGCTGTTCCAGCAACACATTTTCAGCCTAGACTCCCACGGTCCCTATCAACATTGTTTTTCACTGTTAGAGTTACAGACCTGTACTTGATAGCTTGTTTAGCATATCCAAAAGCCAACACAAGAATGTAATGTCATGGTTATTGGCTATTGTCTATTAGCATGAAATTTTAGCCACTGAAAATTCTTGAAGGCTGCGAGACAATGAAATACAGATGAAAACAGTATTCCAGCTTGGCAGACTGCATCAGAGAGGCTATGTAATCTTCAGCGGCTGGGATGTGACACCCTTGACAGTACAAAAAGAAAACTAGATTTTAGAGATCTATACATATGATAACATGCTATGCATATGATAACGCTCTGTTAGTTTTCTGGATTACTTGCAGCACCTGTATGCTAATCTCCTGTAATTCATGCACTAGGACACCCAGATCTTTCTGTATGTTAGAGGTATGCAACATCTCACCATTTAGATAACATTTCGTAGTATCCCTCCTCTCTCTCAAAATTAGAACTGTGACCTTCCTTCTCAGGTTGACCATGCCTCTTCTGATTGATCCTCCCATAGTCTTATCCCATCTTCAACAGCCCCCAGTAATCCCAGTATTTTTTGACACAACTGGTTACTGAGTGTAAGGTCAGTAACAATTCTACCTTTGACTCAATATAAGTGAAGGCAATTCATCTTAATTTGACAAATGTATTTATTTCATAATTTCAAGAATATTGAAATATTAGAAGGAGTGAGAGCTTATACAAGTAGAATTGCTTGATTTCTTTTTCAGATGTTGGTGTTTGGTTATGCTGATGGATCTGGTTCACCCTCTGTTAAATAAGAGCAGGCTGAAGACACAGAATTACTATGGCATCACTCAGTGAAGAGGAGGGTGACATTGGAGACTGGCTGGCCACCATCCACTTGGAGAAATACAGAGAAAATTTCATCCAGAATGGGTTTTACACACCCAAGGACTCTATCCATTTTAACAATGAATCTCTTCTTCAGATTGGTATCAAAGCCACTGGGCATCGGAAACGCATCTTAAAACTTGTACAACAGCGAAGTCTGACCCCTACAGATGAGCTTTTGAGCACCACCTCTGACGAGCTTGATGGTGATAGAGATCGAATGTTGGAGAGATCAAGAGCTGATGGTGATGGGAAAGATAATTTAAATGTCATTGATGCTGAGCCAGAGGAACCAGTGATAAAGCCTATTCCCAAGCCTCGGACATTGTTCAATAAAAATTCTTCAACACCCAAACATCAAGCAACAACAGGATCAGCATCGGGACATAATTCTAATCTGGTTCTGCCACTGGAAGTATTTACTCCTGCTGAAATAGCTGGAGATAAACCTGATTTGACAGAGAGGCAATACTCATCAAGTGATGAAAATACAGTTTGGACTCCATCAGAGGAAGTGGTTCCCAAGGCAGAGGAGAATATTCCCCCAGTTCCACCACGAAGTAATCGGGGGAAACCTCCTGCCTGCTTTATGCCAAATACAACAACCTCCTTTGATTCCGACCAGTCTGGGACACAGTCTATACCTTCTATGTCCAAGCCTGCTGAAAACCTGAAGGACATGCAGTTTCTTTCGAGTTTTTCTTCACACTCCCTACCCTTGATGTCTTTAGCGGACACAACATTTGCAGGAGAAATGGTTTCCAATGAACTTTACACAGAAGTGGCAACCTCACCTGAGAGGAACCGGAGTCAATCCTTTTCTGTTTCAACAGGGAAGTCATTAAGCAGGAGGCCAGTCCCAGAACTACCGTCCATGTTGACCAGACCAGATATAACAACACTTCCACCAAGGAAAAGGTAAATCAGGGGAGACGTCATTTTTATAATAAATAAAAATCACAGAATTGTAATAATGCAAAAGGAGGCTGTTCAAAGTAAAGCTGGACTGCTTCTTCAAATGGAAGATTTGATCTTTTATATGCACAAACTCTCAATATTTGTTTGTCAGTTACTGTTTTTTTTCTAAAGGAAACATTCTCAACGAATAGTATGGCAGTAATGCAGAAAAGGCATTTCCACACACACATTCCCCGATACTCTCCTAAATTAACTACATCAAGTTAATGCAAAATGACATAAAATAAAGTGTCACAGTTGCTGAAAATCTAATAATCTAAATCTAAATCATGTTGATGGTCTTAGTTCGAGCTTGATGAAAGGTCATCAACCTGAATAATTAACTTTGTTTCTCTCTTCCGATACTACTTGACCTGCCGACACTTTCCAGCACTTTCTGTTTTTATTATCAGTATAAACTGTTTTAGTCTGTACTGCATTTTCATCTTGCTTTTTACGTCTGTAAGACAAGGAAAATGCAGCTGGACTGAAGAATAGAGCAATTTTCTATTCTAACAAAAACAGAATTTGCTGGAAAATCTCAGGTCTCGCAGCATCTGTGGAGATAGAGTCATAGAGATGTACAGCACGAAAACAGACCCTTTGGTCCAACCCGTCCATATATCCCAACCCAATCTAGTCCCACCTGCCAGCACCTGGCCCATATGCCTCCAAACCCTTCCTATTCATAAACCCATCCAGATGCCTTTTAAATGTTGCAATTTTACCAGCCTCCACTATTTCCTCTGGAAGCTCATTCCATACACGCACGTGAAAAAGTTGCCTTTTAAGTTTCTTTTATATCTTTTCCCTCTCACCCTAAACTTAGGCCCCCTAGGTCTGGACTCCCCCACCCCATGGAAAATACTTGTCTATTTAGCCTATCCATGCCTCTCATGATTTTATAAACCTCTATGAGGTCACCCCTCAGCTTACGACACTCCAGGGAAGACAGCCCTAGCCAATTCAACCTCTCCCTATAGCTCCTCCAACCCTGGCAACGTCCTTATAAATCTTTTTTTAACCCTTTCAAGTTTCACAACATTCTTCCTATAGGAAGGAGATGAGAATTGCATGCAATATTCTAAAAGTGGCCTAACCAATGTCTTGTACAGCCGCAACATGACCTCCCAACCCCTGTACTCAATACTCTGACCAATAAAGGAAAGCTTACCAAACGCCTTCTTCACTACCCTATCTATCTGCGACTCTACTTTCAAGAAGCTATGAACCTGCATTCCAAGGTCTCTGTTCAGCAACACTCCCTAGGACCTTACCATTAAGTGTATAAGTCCAGCTAAGATTTGCTTTCCCAAAATGCAGCACCTGAAAAACAACCCTCCACCATTACTCTCTGTCTTCTACCTTTGAGCCAGTTCTGTATCCAAATGGCTAGTTCTCCCTGTATTCCATGAGATCTAACCTTGGGGAACCTTGTCGAACGCCTTACTAAAGTCCATATAGATCACATCCACCGCTCTTTCCTCTTTGTTACTTCTTCAAAAAACTCAATCAAGTTTGTGAGACATAATTTCTCACACCAAAGCCATGTTGACTGTCCCTAATCAGTCCTTGTCTTTCCAAATACATGTACATCCTTTCCCTCAGGATTCCCTCTAACAATTTGCCCACAACTGACGTCAGGCTCACCGGTCTATAGTTTCCTGGCCTGTCCTTACCACCTTACTTAAATAGTGGAACCATGTTAGCCAACCTCCAGTCTTCCGGCACCTCACCTGTGACTAGCGATGATAAAGCAGAGTCAATGTTTCAGTTTGGCGGCCAGGTTCAATTCCAACTTCGTTTATTTCAATCTCTATCACTATCTCCCACACCTGTCAACCACAACAAAACAGGGAATTATTTGTTTCGAGTTTGTAGATTTATGCTATGGAAGATAAGAAAATTGGGCTTATTCTCCGTGGAGCAGAGAAGACAAACAGGTGACCTAATTGAGTTATTCAAAATCATGAACAATTTTGACAAGGTAAAGAAGAATATTCTGTTTCCACTACTTGCTATGTTGATAACTAGGGATCACAGTTTCAAGATTGTCAGCGAGACAGCTATGAGAGTTGTTAGGATTTGGAATACACTGCCAAGGTAGCTGTGGAGGTGGATTCCATAAGAGAGCTGGATACATACTTGAAAGTGATTAAGTTAAGAGGGCTACAGGCAAACGGCTGTAGAGTGGGACTGGAAGGGTAGTTCTTTCAGGAGCCAGTACAGACACAATGTGTCAAATGGCCTCCTCTGTCTACTAAAATCCCATCATTCTATTCTATATGTTTACAGCATCACATCATAGCATTTTTTTGACAATTAAACTGAAATCCTTTTTGATTCCTCAAGCCTTATAATGTTACTGCAATCTTTCATGGAGTTTAATTTAGATAAATGCGAGATGCTGCATTTGGGGAAAGCAAATCTTTACACCTGAATTATGTTTCAAAAATGAAGCAGTTACTTATGGCTTCTGTCAGCTTGGTAATTCTGTACTCACTAATTATTTACCTTGAAGTCAGTGACGTTGTGTTGTTGGCAGCCCTCCTAAACTTATTTGGTGCAAATGTTGCTCATGCTTCAATCTGAGAGGACAGTTGTGTTGTTCTCATTCAGAGAAGTAGCAAATATAATTCGAATTATAACTAGAAATAAAGATTCAATAACTATGTCAGTCTTGTCTGCATTGATGCCAAATGAAAGGAAACTTCATCCAGTTTAGATCAAAATAGTACTGAACATGAAACACAGAACAGGACAGCAGAGGACCAGGCCCTTTGGCCCACCATGTCTGTGCCGACCAAGATGCTATCTCATCTGCCTGCACATGGTCCATATCCCTCTATTCCCTGCCTGTTCATTTCAAAATGCCTCTTAAATGCTGTTATTGCATCTGCTTCTACCACCTCCTCTGGCAACACATTCCAGGCACTTACATCCCTCTGTGTAAAAACTTAATGTGCACATCTCCTTTTAATATTTCCCCTCTCACCTTAAACCTATGCTCCTAGTGTTTGATATTTGATAGACTCTGACTATCCGCTGTATCCATGCCTCTCATAATTTTATACACTTCTATAAGGTCATCCCTCAGTCTCCAATGCTCTAGCAAAAATGAGTTTGTCTAATTTTTCCTTATAGCTAATACTTGCTAATCCAGGAAACATCCTGTTAAACTTCTTGCGTACTCTCTCAAAAGCGTCTACATCCTCTCTGTGGTGTGGCAAATGGTACTCTACACAATACTCCAGTGTGGCCTAATTTAAGTTTTATACAACTGCAACATGACTTGCCAACACAATGTCTCAACCAATGAAGGCGAACATACCATAGACCTTCTTTACTACCTTATCGACTTACGTTGTCACTTTCAGTGAGTTTGGGACTTACACCCCAATATCCCTCTGTCTATAAATACTGTACACTTTCCTCTTGCATTTGACCTCCCAAAAAACATCTCTTTACACTTGTCTTGGTTGAACTCCATCTGTCATTTCTCTGCCCAACTTTCCAGACAATTTTCCTTGCTATCCACAATTCCACCAATTTTCATGTCATCTGCAAACTTACTAACTGGACAACTTCCATTTTAATCCAAATCATCTCCATATATTGCAAACAATAGAGGTCCTAGCACTAATCCTTATGGAAGACCATTGGTCACAGACTTCCAGTCAGCAAAAAACACTTCCACAGCTACCTTCTTCTTTTATGACTGAGCCAATTTTATATTCACTTACCAACTCATCATGTATTCCATGTGATTTAATTTTCTGTGTAAAGTGCATGCAGACAATATCCACTGCCCTACTCTCATCACTACCTCAAAATCTCAAACAAATTGATGAGACAGACCTCCCCCTCACAAAGCCATGCTGGCTATCTCTAATAAGTCCACTCCTTTCCAAATGTGAGTAATTCATGTCCTTAGGAATCTTCTCCAATAATTTTTAGGGATCTCCCACTGATGTAAGGCTCGCTGACCAATAATTCTTAAACAATGGAACATTGGCTATTCTCCAGTTTTCTGGGACCTTGCCTGTGGCTAAGAAGGATACAAAGGTCTTTGTCAAGACCCCAGCAATCTCCTCCTTTGCTTTCCCTGATATTCTGGGATAGATTGTATCAGGCTCTGGAGACTTAGCTACCTTAATGTTTTTCAAGATACCCAACACCTCCTCCATCTTAATATTTACATAGCCTAAAATATCAACATACCTCTCCCTGATCTTACCATCATCCATGTCCTTCTCCTTGGTGCTCATTAAGGACCTCACCCACTTACTCTGTATATGTACCATGTTTATATTCCCTCTTTGAGTGGACCTACCCTTTCCCTAGCTACCCTCTTGCTCTGAATCAAAATACAAAATGTCTTGGCAATGCTCCTTAATTCTAGTTAGGATTCCTGAAGAAGGGCTCATGCCCGAAATGTCGATTCTCCTGCTCCTTGGATGCTGCCTGACCTGCTGCGCTTTTCCAGCAACACATTTTCAGTCCTTAATCCTCGTTGCCAAGGTCACTTATATACCTCCTAATCTTTGTTTAAGTTCTTTCCTGCTTTCTTTATATTCCTCAAGGACATTGCCTGATTTCAGCTAACCTTTCACATGATCCTTTCACTTTTTGACTAAACTTTCAATATCCTGTGCCATCCAGGGTTCCTACATTTTGCCATCCTTATCCTTCATCATTGCAAGAACATTATGGTCCTATTGGAGATGACACGAAATCCAGCTGAATCATAAAAGATTCAGCAAAGGGTTACCTCTTTAGGGACATGAAACCCTCGTGATCCTAAGACCCCAGTAGTGTTCTGGGGAGTTGTGTTTGGATCCTGCCATGTCAGACAATGGAATTTGAATTTTAGATAATGGCCATGAAACAATTTTCATTTAAAAAATCTGATTCACTCATGCCCTTTGGGTAAGAAATCTCCCATCCTTACCTGGATTGACCTTCATATGACAGCAATGTGGTTGGCTCTTAACTGCCCTCTGAAATCACAGCAGAACTTATTCAGTTCTATCAAACTGTTTAAAAACCTCAAAATAAGCATTTAACCATATTGATCTGGGCACTAGCAATGACAACAACAATTTTGCAAAACCCTCCTTACTAACTCGTTCCAAAATTGGGAGAGCTGTCTCAGAGACTAGTTGAACATCAGCCTTATTAATTAATTATTTTTTCTTGCAGTTCCTGGTGTCTGCATCTCTACACTACAATAGCAGCCACTCACATGTCAAGCTGTCAGAGGAGAGAACTCAATAAGATGGCGACTGAGAGCTTTATGCATTAGGTCATATACCATGATGTGGTGATGACATCATGAGCATGTTCCTCAAAGATTAATCACACATCTCTTGTGAGACCTGGCACAACAATTCCTGGGCATGTTCTGTCCTATGGGCTAACTTACTTAATTCTGGCACTGCTTTCTCAGCCATGACTAGTGAAGACTTGCCAAATGCTCCTTTTATATTTTCCTCATTCTTAAAGATGGTTTCAGCTACCGAACACTTGCTTATCGTATCACTGTCACCTCTGATAATGGACTTTGTTTAGCCATTGCTATGCTCATTATACTCAATGGGAAAATACCCTGACTACCACTCATTCAGAAAACCAATTACATTCCAGTTGGACTTTGTATAATTGAACTAGGTTTTACTCTTCACCATCCGATTTAAGAACATTTCAGCTTTCATTAAACTCTCTGGGGGGAAAAATGCAGCAAGAGAGTTTGACTAGCTCTGTATCCCTTAGAATAGAACATAGAACATAGAACATAGAACAATACAGCACAGAACAGGCCCTTCGGCCCACGATGTTGTGCCAAACATTTGTCCTAGCTTAAGCACCCATCCATGTACCTATCCAATTGCCGCTTAAAGGTCACCAAAGATTCTGACTCTACCACGCCCACAGGCAGCGCATTCCATGCCCCACCACTCTCTGGGTAAAGAACCCACCCCTGACATCTCCCCTATACCTTCCACCCATCACCTTAAATTTATGTCCCCTTGTAGCACTCTGTTGTACCTGGGGAAAAAGTTTCTGACTGTCTACTCTATCTATTCCTCTGATCATCTTATAAGCCTCTATCAAGTCATCCC
This sequence comes from Chiloscyllium plagiosum, assembly GCF_037043375.1. Classification (NCBI taxonomy): domain Eukaryota; kingdom Metazoa; phylum Chordata; class Chondrichthyes; order Orectolobiformes; family Hemiscylliidae; genus Chiloscyllium; species Chiloscyllium plagiosum. The sequence continues at coordinate 242,520 of NW_028270154.1, read as the reverse complement.
TCATCCTTCGCCGTTCCAATGAGAAAAGGCCTAGCACTCTCAACCTATCCTCGTACGACCTATTCTCCAATCCAGGCAACATCCTGGTAAATCTTCTCTGCACCCTCTCCAAAGCTTCCACATCTTTCCTAAAGTGAGGCGACCAGAACTGCACACAGTACTCCACATGTGGCTTAACCAAAGTCCTGTACAGTTGCAACATCACTTCACGACTCTTGAATTCAATCCCTCTGCTAATGAACGCTAATACACCATAGGCCTTCTTACAAGCTCTATCCACCTGAGTGGCAACTTTCAAAGACCTATGAACATAGACCCCAAGATCCCTCTGTTCATCCACCTCACTAAGAACCCTACCGTTAACCCTGTATTCCGCATTCTTATTTGTCTTTCCAAAATGGACAACCTCATACTTGGCAGGGTTGAACTCCATCTGCCACTCCTCAGCCCAGCTCTGCATCATATCCAAGTCCCTTTGCAGCCGACAAGAGCCCTCCTCACTATCCACAACTCCACCAATCTTCGTATCATCTGCAAATTTACTGACCCACCCTTCGACTCCCTCATCCAAATCATTAATAAAAATTACGAACAGCAGAGGACCCAGAACTGATCCCTGCGAAACTCCACTTGTAACTGGGCTCCAGGCTGAATATTTACCATCTACCACCACTCTCTGACTTCGACCGGTTAGCCAGTTTTCTATCCAATTGGCCAAATTTCCCTCTATCCCATGCCTCCTGACTTTCCACATAAGCCTACCATGGGGAACCTTATCAAATGCCTTACTAAAATCCATGTATACTACATCCACTGCTCTACCTTCATCCACATGCTTGGTCACCTCCTCAAAGAATTCAATCAGACTTGTAAGGCAAGACCTACCCTTCACAAATCCGTGCTGGCTGTCCCTAATCAAGCAGTGCCTTTCCAGATACTCATAAATCCTATCCCTCAGTACCCTTTCCATTACTTTACCTACCACCGAAGTAAGACTAACTGGCCTGTAATTCCCGGGGTTATCCCTATTCCCTTTTTTAAACAGGGGCACAACATTCGCCACTCTCCAGTCCCCTGGTACCACCCACGTTGACAGTGAAGATGAAAAGATCATTGCCAACAGTACTGCAATTTCCTCTCTTGCTTCCCACATAATCCTAGGATATATCCCATCAGGCCCGGGGGACTTGTCTATCCTCAAGTTGTTCAAACTGTCCAACACATCTTCCTTCGTAACATGTATCTCCTCTAGCTTACCAGTCCGTTTCACACTCTCCTCTTCAACAATACGGTTCCTCTCATTCGTAAATACTGAAGAAAAGTACTCATTCAAGACCTCTCCTATCTTTTCTGACTCAATACACAGTCTCCCACTACTGTCCTTGATTGGACCTACCCTCGTTCTCGTCATTCTCATGTTTCTCACATACGCATAAAATGCCTTTGGGTTATCGTTGATCCTATCCGCCAGAGATTTTTCATGCCCTCTCTTGGCTCTCCTAATCCCTTTCTTCAGGTCCCTTCTGGCTATCCTGTATCCCTCCACTGCTCTGTCTGAACCCTGTTTCCTCAACCTTATGTAAGCCTCCTTCTTCCTCTTTACAAGACATTCAACCTCCCTCGTCAACCAAGGTTCCCTCACACGACCATTTCTTTCCTGCCTGACCGGTACATACATATCAAGGACACGTCGTATCTGTTCCTTGAAAAAGTTCCACATTTCCACGACATCCTTCCCCGACAGCCTATGCTCCCAACTTATGCTCCTCAGATCCTGTCTTACAGCATCGTAATTACCCTTCCCCCAATTGTAAAACCTACCCTGTTGCACGCACCTATCTCTCTCCATAACCAAGGTGAAAGTCACAGAATTGTGGTCACCATCACCACAATGTTCACCCACTAACAAGCCCATCACTTGTCCCGGTTCATTACCGAGTACCAAATCCAAAATGGCCTCCCCTCTGGTCGGACAATCTACATACTGTGTTAGAAAAGCTTCCTGGACACACTGCACAAACACCGCCCCATCCAATCTACTTGATCTAAAGAGCTTCCAGTCAATATTTGGGAAGTTGAAATCGCCCATGACTACTACCCTGTGGCTTCTGCACCTTTCCAAAATCTGTTTCCCAATCTGTTTCTCCACATCTCTGCTGCTATTGGGGGGCCTATAGTAAACACCCAACAAGGTGACTGCACCTTTCCTATTTCTGACTTCAGCCCATACTACCTCCAAAGGCAGATTCCCCCTCGAACTGCCTTTCTGCAGCTGTTATACCATTTCTAATTAGCAACGCCACCCCCCCCTCCTTTTTTACCACCCTCCCTAATCCTACTGAAACATCTGTAACCAGGAACCTCCAACAACCATTCCTGTCCCTCTTCTATCCACGTTTCCGTGATGGCCACAACATCGTAGTCCCAGGTACCTATCCACGCCTTAAGTTCACCGACCTTATTTCTGATACTCCTTGCGTTGAAGTATACGCACTTGAACCCATCTCTGTGTCCGCAAGTATTCCCTGTCAGTGCTACCTTCTTCACAGCCTCCCCACACACTTGGACATCCTGACAAACAGCTAGCCTACTTGCTGGACTACAAGTCCGGATCCCATCCCCCTGCCAAATTAGTTTAAACCCCCCCGAAGATAGCTAGCAAACCTACCCCCCAGGATATTGGTGCCCTTCTGGTTCAGATGCAACCTGTCCTGCTTGTACAGGTCCCACCTTCCCCAGAACGCAGTCCAATTGTCCAAATACCTGAAGCCCTCCCTCCTACACCATCCTTGTAGCCACGTGTTCAACTGCACTCTCTCCCTATTCATTGCCTCACTGTCACGTGGCACCGGCAACAACCCAGAGATGACGACTCTGTCTGTCCTAGCTTTCAGCTTCCAGCCTAACTCCCTGAGCTCTTGAATGACCTCCCCACCCCTCTTCCTACCTATGTCGTTGGTGCCAACGTGCACCACGACTTCTGGCTGCACACCCTCCCCCTTAAGGATTCTGAAGACACGGTCCGAGACGTCTCGGACCCTGGCACCCGGGAGGCAACAAACCATCCGAGAGTCTCGCCCATGTCCACAGAATCGCCTGTCTGTCCCTCTAACTCGAGAGTCTCCTATAACTAGCACTCTCCTCCTCTCCCCCTTTCCCTTCTGAGTCTCAGAGCCAGACCTCGCGCCACAGACCCGGTCACTGCAGCTTACCCCTGCTAGGCTGTCCCCCCCACCAGTATCCAAAGCGGTATACCTATTGTTTAGGGGAATGACTACAGGGGATCCCTGCACTGCCTGCTTCCTCCCCTTCCCACCTCTAACTGTTACCCAGCTACCTCTGTTCTCTGGCGTAACTATGTCCCTGTTGCTTCTATCTATCACCTTCTTAGCCTCTCGAATAATCCTCAGGATACTTATGGATTTGGAGGATTCATCTGAAGAAGATATGATCTTTTCTTTCTACCCTAGGGAAGTCCAAAACTAGAGGGCACAGGTTTAAGATGAGAGTGAAAAGGTTTAAAAGGGACCTAAAGAGAATGCGATACATGTATTGAATGAGATGCCAGAGGAGGTGGTGAAGAATGGATTTAAAAGGCATCGCGGTGTCTACATAAATTGGAAGGGTTTAGAGGGTTATGGGCCTGTTTCAGTGCTGTACATCTCTGTGAGTCTACTTCTATTGTACTCAGCCGTGACTGCTTCCAGTGTCTACATATAGATAAAATTAAGGTCTGATGCATGGCCTTTTCCTTCTGAGTTTCCTTTTCAAGCATTATTCGTATACATGACAAGAATCCCCATGGATTTCCTTCTTAACTTCCCACATTCGGAATGAGTTTCCCATCTTGTTCAATGGAAAGGTCTTGGCTTTTAATTTTTACTGTCATCATCATTCCTTTCTGATCTGAGGAGGAGATGTTTGGGCATTCTCAGCCATCCATTCCTTGCCTCCCTTTCACTCTCTCACTTTCTATCCCTTTCAAATTTATGAGTGTGTTGGAAAAAAGGGATTAGTTTTATGGATTAGTTATGATTGTTAGTCATTATTGCTGCCTGTCTTCCAGTTGCAACTGTTTGTTCCTCAACATGGGTGGCAGAAAGGTGGCAGATGGAATTCAATGTAGCTAAGTGCGAGGTGATTCACTTTGGGAAGAATAACAAAAAGATGGGGTACTGGGCTAATGGTCGGATACTTGGTAGTGTGGATGAGCAGAGGGATCTTGGTGTCCATGTACACAGATCTCTGAAAGTTGCCACCCAGGTAAATAGTGCGGTGAGGAAGGCATATGGCGTACTGGCTTTTATTGGTAGAGGAATTGAGTTCCGGAGTCCTGAGGTCATGATGCAGTTGTATAAGACTCTGGTACGGCCGCATCTGGAATATTGTGTGCAGTTTTGGTCGCCATACTATAGGAAGGATGTGGAGGCATTGGAACGGGTGCAGAGGAGGTTTACCAGGATGTTGCCTGGTATGGAAGGAAAATCGTATGAGGAAAGACTGAGGCACTTGGGGCTGTTTTCACTAGAGAAAAGAAGGTTTAGGGGTGACTTGATTGAGGTGTACAAGATGATTAGGGGGTTAGATAGGGTCGACAGTATGAACCTTTTCCCGCGTATTGAGTCGGGTATTACAAGGGGGCATAGCTTTAAATTAAGGGGGAGTAGATATAGGACTGATGTTAGGGGTAGGTTCTTCACTCAGCGAGTCGTTAGTTCATGGAATGCCCTGCCAGTAACAGTGGTGGACTCTCCCTCTTTATGGGCATTTAAGAGGGCATTGGATAGGTATATGGAGGATAGTGGGTTAGTGTAGTTTAGGTGGGCTTGGATCGGCGCAACATCGAGGGCCCAAGGGCCTGTACTGCGCTGTATTCTTCTATGTTCTATGTTCTATGTTCTATGGGTGCTTATCACAGCAGGTAGCAAGTTTTCAAATCCTTCTCAGAGAATAATTTCTCTCGTCTATACACAATTTAAACTTCTAATAATCTTATCCACCTGTCACAATTAATTTGCTTAACCCATTTCAATTTAAGAGAGTTTTGCTCAACTGTTTCTGTCAACTCCAAAATCTTCGCCCTTTTTCTTTTGGGCACAAACACATCTGCAACTAATAGCATGAGAAACATCCTCTGACATTGAAGCATATATGCCCTGTGATTTATCTGTCAACTTATCCTCTGTGAAGAATGTTACTATTGTGTCTGCTTCTACCACCTCCTCTGGCAGTGCATTCCAGGCACTCACCACCCTTTATGTGCAAAACATGCCTTGCACATCTGTTTTAAATTCCCCCCTTTCTCCACCCCGCACTTTGAACCTTTTTTCTCTAGTAATTGACCTCTCCACTCTGGGAAAAATCCTCATACTTTCCACTCTATCCATGCCAGATGGCCTCTCAATCTTCTGAGTTCCAATGATAACAAACCCAGTCTATCCAACTTTTCTTCATAACTAAAATCCCCACGTACCTGGTAACATTCTGGTAAACCTTTTCTATACCCTCTCCAAAGCATCCACAAACCTCTGATAGTGTGATGACCAGTACTGTATGCAATATTGTAAGTATAGCCTAACTAAAGTTCTATAAAACTGCAGCATAACGTTTCTGTCCTTATACTCAATCCCACTTCCAATGAAGGCAAGTATGCCATGTCTTTTTTGCTACTTTATCTACTTGCACTGCTACCTTCAGTGATTTGTGGACCTGCACACCCAAGATCCCACTGCACATCAATACTATTAAGGATTCTGCCATTCACTGTATAATTTCCACCTGTACTTGACCTTCCAAAATGCATCTCCTCGTATTTGTCTGGATTAAACTCCCACTGCCATTTTTCTGCCCATGCCTTCAACTGACCTATTTCCTGCTGTGTATTCTGACAATCCTCCTCACTATCCGCAATTCCACCAATCTTTGTATCATCTGCAAACTTACTAATTGGACCAACCACATTTCCTCCAAATCATTTATGTAGATCATGAACAGCAGAGGCCCCAACACTGATCCCTGTGGAACACCACTAGTCAGAACATTCCATTACAAAAAGCATCCTTCCACCACTAACCTCTGTCTCCTATGACTAAGCCAGTTCTGTATCCATCTTACCAGCTGACCCTGACACCAAGTGACTTCACCTTTTGTACCAGTCTGCAATGAGGGGCCTTGTCAAATGCTTTACTAAAGTCCATGTGGAGAACATCAACCACTTTTTCCTCATTAATCGTCTTCACCACCATCTTAAAAAACTCAATCAAGTTAGTGAGGCAGGACCTCTCCCACACAAAACCATGCTGTCTGTCATTGATAAGTCCATTTGTTTCTAAATGCATAGAGGTCTTGTCCCTGAGAATCTTTTCCAATAATTTCCTGACACAGAACTGGCAGGAGGCTGTCCTTCATGAAGTTGGACATGAGCCATGTTGCTGTGATTCTGTTCGCCGAGCTGGAAGTTTTTGTTGCAAACGTTTCGTCCCCTGTCTAGGTGACATCCTCAGTGCTTGGGAGCCTCCTGTGAAGCGCTTCTGTGGTGTTTCCTCCGGCATTCTCACAAACTTTGATGAGCCATGTGTATTATCGTTACATGAGAATTCCCAGAAGTAATTAATAGCCATAAAGATTTGTATCAATACACGAGACTGCCATTTGGGATATCGTCAGCTGGTACTATTTCTCAGCGGATGATGGACAGCATTTTACAAGGTCTATCCAAGGTTGCCATTTACCTAGATAATGTGCTAATAACAGGGAAAACGAATAAGAAGAACTTAGAGAACTTGGACATAGTGCTTAGATGTTTCTCCAAGATTTCTATATACTTTAAAAGGGAAAAATATGTGTTTCAGGCACTCCAAGTGACTTACTTGGGCTACAGAGTCAACAAGACTAGGTTACACTCATTGGAAGATAAAAAGAAGGCAATCAAAGGTGCCTCAGCTCCCACACCTGTACCAGAACTTAGGTTTTCTCTCGGACTGGTGAATTATAATGGAAAGTTCATACATAACCTGGTCTCCATCCTAGCACCATTACATCTGCTATTGAAAAAGGAAATGGTCTCGTAGTCAAGATGTAGTCTTTAGGGAAGTGAAAAAGCAGCTATCATCATCGGTGGTGTTGGCCCAATACAATCCCAAGTGAGATGTGGTGTTGACATGCGATGCCTCCCTGTATGGTCTCAGGGTCATAATGGTTCACAGGTGGCCCAATGGACAGGTACACCCAATAGTGTATGTTTCCCAGACTTTGACTGATGCAGAGTGCAAGTACGGCCTGATAGAGAATGAAGCAGTCATGTTTGGTGTGATAAAGTTCCACCAATCTCTTTACTCATGTAGGTTTGTCATAGTAAAGGACCACAAACCCCCTGCTAGGACCACTCAAAGAGGACAAGACTGTGCTGCCCGTAGCTTCAGGTAAAATTCAACAGTGGGCCCTCATTTCAAGTGATTACAATTGCAAGTTGGGACACTGTTCAGGAGGCAAAGTAGCAAATGCGCATGCCTTGCGCTACCTCCCACTGGCAGATACACCACTGGTGGTGCCGCCACTAGAAGAATCTGTTTTAGTTTTAAATTTTCTGGACTCCCTTCCAATTGCCAGAGATCCAGTCCTAGCAAAACTAAACCGCTAGTGGCGATGGAGGAAGCAAAAGGGCCATCACATCCTGAGCTGAAATCTTTCTCAATCCAGCAAGATCAGATCACTGTATAAGACGGCTTTTTATTATGGGGAGCGAGAGTGATTATCCCGAGCAAAGGTTGCCACTAAATACTGGCTGAATTCCACCAGGGTCACTCCAGCCCAAGCAACATCCATGGTGAACCTCCATCGCAATTCCTCCAGTCTAATTCTTTCCATGGTGCAGTGATCAGAACTGCAAATAGTATTTCAGCTGTAATGTGGTTTTACTAATGCTCTACACAGCTCCATCATAACCCCCTTGCTCTCATATCTAATACTGAAAATGTGTTGCCGGAAAAGCGCAGCAGGTCAGGCAGCATCCAGGGAACAGGAGAATCGACGTTTCGGGCATAAGCCCTTCTTCAGGGCTTTTCCAGCAACACATTTTCAGCTCTGATCTCCAGCATCTGCAGTCCTCACTTTCTCCTCATATCTAATACCATGACTCATAAAAGGTAAGTATCCAATATGCCTTGTTAACCATCTTAACCACCTGTCGGGCTGCCTTCAAGGATCTATAGTCTGTTGTATATCTATAGTCTGTTGTGCTACCACTTTAATGATATCTGCCTTCCCTGTTCCACCTCCAATTTACAGACCAACCGGTAGCATCCTGGCTTTTATACTTTTACTTCAGATGCTCACGGACAGCTCTGCCCCCTGCAGGCAATATTTTGCAATTTCCAGTGCCACTTAATGCAGAGCAGAACTTGGTTTCCTTTACCTTCATCCCTTACTAATAACTCACCCAAATCCTCATTGTCTCTGTTTAAAGTAATCCTAACAAGAGCCCCCACTTGTTTGTTAAGATCCATTTGGGAAAATATGCTGGTTCTCAATTCCCACAATTCTGGGGAAAAGCTTCAAACCTCACAGGTTTGAACCTGTGACTCTCATTGAACCCATTGAGCCTCGGTTTTGTCATCATATCTTGTGACTTTGAGTCAAATTGATCCCTGGATGAGTTTCAATTGTACAAAATTGAAGAAGACTGTTTCAGATTTCCTTTCACTAATTTTGTTGAGTTATATCTAAGCTTTCCTAGGAAATTCTAAAACTTTCAGGAGGATTGTATTTGGGGTACATTATAACTGACAATGTATTGTGAGAAGGACAACTGTCATGTTTATTGAAAATGTTTTTAATTTAATCTATATTACTGCAATAATAAAATAATTAATTATGTGAACTGCATGTGGAGATTTACTCTTACAGTTGTATTTTGCTGGAGAGTGGATCTTGTAAATAGAAATCTTCAAATTAAAGAGTAATATAGAACACAGAACAGCATAGTACAGGACCTAAACCTTCATTAACCATGTCTCTGCTGACCAAGATCCCATTGTAATTGGGGACAAAGTTTTTACACAGAGCGCGGTAGGTGCCTGAAACACGCTGCTAAAGCTAGTGGTGGGGATATACGATAGGGCATTTAATGAATTTTAGGTAAGCAAGGAGTGGAGGGATGTGGGCCATGAACAGGCAGAAGGGATTATTTAATTTGGTGCCATGTTCGGCACAACATTGTCGGCTGAAGGGCCTGTTCCTGTGCTGTACAGTTCTACATTCTGAACTAATCTGATTTGCCTGCACATGGTCCATATCCCTTTGTTCCCGACCTGTTCATGTGTCTGTCTAAATGTCTCTTAAATGTTGTGATAATATCTGCTTCTGTCACCTCACCAGGTGATGCATTGCAGGTACCTACCACCACCTGCATAAAAGAAACTTACCTTGCACATCTCTTTTAAACTTTCCCCCTCTCACCTTAAAACTGTGTCCCTCCAGTATTTCACATTTCCAACCAGGGAAAAATACTCTGACAATCCACCCTATCCATGTCTCTGATAATTTAATATACTTCTGTCAGGTTGTCTCTCACCCTTCGACGCTTTAGGGAAAACAATCCCAAGTTTATCCAACCTCTCCTCACAGCTAATACACTCCAGTCCAGGCAACATCCTGGTAACCTCTTTAGCACCTTCTTGAAAGCCTCTACATCCTTCTTATGGTGTGGCAATGAGAACTGCACACAATGCAAACTAAATTGGCCTAACTAAAGTTTTACACAGCTACAGCATGAATTGCTAACTTTTATACTCAGTACCCCGACCGATAAAGGCAAGCATGTTGAATGCTTTCTTTCTCTCATCATACACTTGTGTTGCCACTTTGAGGGAGGTATAGGCTTGCATCCCAAGATCTCTCTGTCCATCAATGCTCCTAAAAGTCATGCCATTTAATGTTTATTTTCCTCTCGCATTTAACCTCTCAAAATGTATCACCTCATGCTTAATCATAGAATCCCTATGTTGTAGATAAAGGCCATCCAACCCATCAAGTCTATACCGACTCACTGAAGAGCACCCCATCCTATCCCCCCATAACCCCACATTTATCACAGTCAATCACCCAGCCTGCACATTCCTGAACTTTACAGGGCAATTTAGCAAAGTCAATCCACCCTAACCTGTACAGCTTTGGACTGTGGGAGGAAGCCAGAACACCCGGAGGAAACACACGCAGACACGGGGTGAACGTACAAACTCTGCACAGTCACACAAGGTGGAATGAAATCTACGTCTCTGGCATTGTGAGGCAGCAGTGTTAACCACTGAGCCACTGTGTCCCCAGTCTGGATTAAACTCCTTCTGCCATTTCTCTGCCAAATTTTCCAACTGATCTATATCTTGCTATATGTCTTGTCAACCTTCGTCGCTATCCACAACTCCACCAATTTTTGTGTCATCTAAAAACTTACAAATTGAACCATCAACATTTCAATCCAAACCATTCATATCTATTACAAACAACAGAGGTCCCAGCACTTATCTTTGTGGAAGTCCATAGATCACAGACCTCCAGTCAAACAAAAACACCTCCACAACTGCCCTCTGTCTTCTATGACCTAGTCAATTTTGTATCTAAGTCATTGGTTCCCATGTGACTTAATCTAATGCCTTACCTTCGTCAATCATCTTCAACACTTCCTCAAATTTGTGAGACAAGCCATGCTGACTATCCCTAATGAGTCCATTCTTTATCAAATGCTAGTAAATCATCTCCATGACAATCATTTTCAATAATTTCCCTGCCATTGATGTAAGGCTCACCGGCCAATAATTTCCTGGATTATCCCTGTTGGTCTTCTTAAACAAAGGAACAGCACTGTATATTCTACAGTCTTCTGGACCATGCATACAGCTAAAGAAGATACAAAGGTCTCTGTCAATACCCCAGCAATTTCCTCCCTTGCCTCCTCAATATCCTGGCATTGATCCCATCAAGCCCTGGTTTTTCAAGAACTCCAACATCACCTCCTCCTAATATCGACATGCCCTAAAATATAAACAGATTCCAGCCAATCTTACCATCATCCACGTCTTTCTTCTTGATGAACACTGATGTAAAATACTAATGAAGGACCTCACCCACTTCCTCTGACTCCACACAGAAATGCTCTCCTTTGTCCTTGAGTGGACCAATTCTTTCCTTAGGAACCCTCTTGCTCCTAATATGTGAAAAAATATCTTTGAGAATAACTTGATCTGATTTTTAGATAGAAAATAGTATAGGATGTGAAAGTGATCTGTTTGTACTTCCTGTCAAGAGTGTGGTGCTGGAAAAGCACAACAGGTCAGGCAGCATCTAAGGAGCAGGAAAATCAACATTTCAGGCAAAAACCCTTCATCCGGAATGATTTCAGATTTATTCCTCATGAAGTACATTTGCCCAAAATGTGATTTTCCTGCTCCTCGGATGCTGCCTGACCTGCTGTGCTTTTCCAGCACCACACTCTTGACTCTAATTTCCAGCATCTGCAGTACTCACTTTCACCTGTTTGTGCTTCCTTTCAGGCTCTGTCTGAGCTGGATGGTTAGGATTCCGACAGTGACCTTTAGGATCTATAGGTCTCAAACACTGGCCCAGCCCAACATCTAAATCTGAACTTTCGTAGGTCAGGCATTTGGTTATTAAGTTCACAGTTTCATTGATCATGACAAAAGAACAGTCTTTGATTAGAAATGGAATTGCTGGCCCTCAGATGATGTGAGGGTGACCACAATGATAGCCTGGAGGAATGATATGCGGGGACGTTTCTTTTCGACTTTACTGCAGTCTGGATTTTACATGAAAACATGCAAACAGTCTGTCCCATTGATAGAAAGATTGAGAATCAGAGGGCATGGATTCAAGGTAATTGGCAAAGGAATAACTAGCAACTTGAGTGAAATATTTTCACACAACAATGCACAGATTTTGGGGTAGAAAAGTTCAACTAAGAAACTCAAAAGGGAATGAGATCATCTTCTGAACAGGAGCAATTTGCAGGGCTACAAGCAGAAAGCAGAGTAGAGGTTCTAGGTGAATTACACCTCCCTGATCATCAATGAACTGAGAACCAGAGTACAGACTTCAAATGGTTTATAGAATAAGCAAATGTGATGGGAAAAAGGGAACCTTTTCAAACTGCGAGGAATTAGGGTATGGAATACACTGCCTATGAATGTCATCAAGTCAGGTTCCATTGAGGCACTGAAGATGTATTATTTATTTATATAGAAACAATGGGCAGTTTTATGGGCAAAAGGCAGGAGAGTGGCACTGAGTTAAAATGCTCAGAGCCAATGCAGACATTGTGGGTTGAATGGCCTCCTTCTGCATTGTAACAGTTCTGGGTGATTCTATAATTCTGAGCCATGTAATAGATGATATTGTGAATTTGAGGGTGCTGTATCTTTTTGACCAATACCATTATTTTGAGCACGTTTTAAGCATAAGATTTTCAAAAGAAGATTTAGAAAAAACTTCCAATCAAAGCAATCTTGTTATGTTTTATCCACAAATTAAGATTTTTGAAACTGTTCTGACAGAATCTACACCATTGAACTATTGCATTTTGTCAAAAGGAATTTCTGGTTTCCTTTCCAAATATTTAACATTCTTTTGATGCTAGTGATCTGACTCATGTGACATCATATTTTGTAAAGCACAAATTCTTCACCAAACAGAACTCCAATTGATCGGTGGAACTTTCTTGTGAAAGAACTCTGCATCCTTCCCACTGCTTTTATTCTCTGTTGAAAGCATTCTTTCTTTTCAAAAACCTCACCCTCCTATATTTTAACTGTTTAGATTAGATTCCCTACAGGGTGGAAACAGGCCCTTTGGGCCAACAAGTCCACACCAACCCTCCGAAGAGTAACTCAACCCCTTTGACTAATGCACCTAACAACTATGGACAATTTAGCATGGCCAATTCACCTGGCCTACACATCTTTGGAATGTGGAAGGAAACCCACGCAGACACGGGGAGAATGTGCAAACTCCACACAGACAACGTCCCAACGCTAGAATCAAACCTGGGACTCTGGCACTGTGAGGCACAGTGCTAACCACTGAGCCACCGTGCTGCCCAATATTTCCCTCCTCCTGCTGCCACCATCTACATTTCCTGATCACAGCATGCTCTGAATTATTCCACATTAAAGATGCTATATAATTGAAAGTTGTTGTTGCAACCCTGTTATTGTAGGTATAAGCCATGTTCTGCTGAGCTCACAGTGAAATAAAGATTAAACAGGAACCTTGTTTATGTGAATCTTTCATAATGAGAAGAATGGATTCTTCCTCGAGAATGCCCTTGCCAATTTGATTAAGCCAGTTTATATGCATATTATAATCATTTATGATTATTGTTGTAGTTTTCTTACAATTTCCTGGTTTAGGGGATCCATAGTGTATTCCCACCAGGGACTTTCTTCGCTTGCTATTCTTTATAGCTCCCTCCTTCCCCACTACTGGTATCAATGTCCCATGAATTCAAACCCATTTCTCCCACACCAATCCTTGAGCCGTTGGTTTACCTCTTTAATCTTGTTGACCCTGTACCAATTAGCTCTTGGCTCAGGGAGTAATCCAGAGATTATCACCTTTACGCTTCTGCTTTTTTAGATTTAGCCCCTAGTGCTCATATTCCCTCAGTAGAACCTTCTTTCCTCTTTCTATCCATATCGTAGCTACCTACATAGACAACAATAACTAGATCTTTCCACTCCCACTTCAAGTTCCTCTGCCTGAACCCAGCCACCAGGCAGGTAACACAGCCCTTGGATCTCTCAATCCGGGCCACGGAGAACAATATCAATTCCCCTCACTATATTATCTCACTGTACAACTACATTTCCATTTTCTCCCCCATCTTGAATGGCTCTCTGTACCACAGTGCTCAGCCTCCTACAGCCCCCACTCTCATCCACACAGGGAGCAAGAATTTCAAACCTGTTAGATAAGCTCAAGGTCTGAAGCTCCTTCAGCACTACCTCCTGGATCCCTGATCCTGCCTCACTCGTACTCACACCAGCCTGTCCTTGACCAAATTTATCAAAGGGGTATGAATGTCCCCTGAAACCGGTTTTTTTAAGTTTCAAAAATATACTTTATCATAAAAATATATTTATATACATACATAGTCACTAAAACAGTTCTGTTCTGTATAGTAGCAGATGAAGAAACAAAACAAATATTGGAGTTTGACTCTATCTATGAAACAAACAAACTAATATCATATCCTACTTGTACAAAACTATATGTACATGCATTTGAGGCACCGGGCTGTCGATAACTGAATGGACCCCTATTTAATAGAGGTAAAAACAATGACTGCAGATGCTGGAAACCAGATTCTGGATCAGTGGTGCTGGAAGAGCACAGCAATTCAGGCAGCATCCGACGAGCAGCAAAATCGACGTTTCGGGCAAAAGCCCTTCATCAGGAATAAAGGCAGAGAGCGTGAAGCATGGAGAGATAAGCTAGAGGAGGGTGGGGGTGGGGAGAAAGTAGCATAGAGTACAATGGGGGAGGAGATGAAGGTGATAGGTCAGGGAGGAGAGGGTGGAGTGGATAAGTGGAAAAGGAGCTAGGCAGGTTGGACAAGTCTGGACAGGTCAAGGGGACAGTGTGGAACTGGAAGTTTGAAACTGGGATGAGGTGGGGGAAGGGGAAATGAGGAAGCTGTTGAAGTCCATATTGATGCCCTGGGGTTGAAGTGTTCCGAGGCGGAAGATGAGGCGTTCTTCCTCCAGGCGTCTGGTGGTGAGGGAGCGGCGGTGAAGGAGGCCCAGGACCTCCATGTCCTTGGCAGAGTGGGAGGGGGATTTGAAATGTTGGGCCACGGGGCGGTTTGGTTGATTGGTGCGGGTGTCTCAGAGATGTTCCCTAAAGCGCTCTGCTTGGAGGCGCCCAGTCTCCCCAATGTAGAGGAGACCGCATCGGGAGCAATGGATACAATAAATGATATTAGTGGATGTGCAGGTAAAACTTTGATGGATGTGGAAGGCTCCTTTAGGGCCTTGGATAGAGGTGAGGGAGGAGGTGTGGGCACAGGTTTTACAGTTCCTGCGGTGGCAGGGGAAAGTGCCAGGATGGGAAGGTGGGTTGTAGGGGGGTGTGGACCTCACCAGGTAGTCACGGAGGGAACGGTCTTTGCGGAAGGCGGAAAGGGGTGAGGAGGGAAATATATCCCTGGTGGTGGGGTCTTTTTGGAGGTGGCGGAAATGTCGGTGGATGATTTGGTTTATGCGGAGGTTTGTAGGGTGGAAGGTGAGCACCAGGGGCGTTCTGTCCTTGTTACGGTTGGAGGGGTGGGGTCTGAGGGCGGAGGTGCGGGATGTGGACGAGATGCGTTGGAGGGCATCTTTAACCACGTGGGAAGGGAAATTGCGGTCTCTAAAGAAGGAGGCCATCTGGTGTGTTCTATGGTGGAACTGGTCCTCCTGGGAGCAGATACGGCGGAGGCGGAGGAATTGGGAATACGGGATGGCATTTTTGCAAGAGATAGGGTGGGAAGAGGTGTAATCCAGGTAGCTGTGGGAGTCGGTGGGTTTGTAAAAAATGTCAGTGTCAAGTCGGTCATCACTAATGGAGATGGAGAGGTCCAGGAAGGGGAGGGAGGTGTCAGAGATGGTCCAGGTAAATTTAAGGTCGGGGTGGAATGTGTTGGTGAAGTTGATGAATTGCTCAACCTCCTCGCGGGAGCACGAGGTGGCGCCAATGCAGTCATCAATGTAGCGGAGGAAGAGGTGGGGAGTGGTGCCGGTGTAATAACGGAAGATCAACTGTTCTACGTAGCCAACAAAGAGACAGGCATAGCTGGGGCCCATACGTGTGTCCATGGCTACCCCTTTGGTCTGGAGGAGGTGGGAGGATTCAAAGGAGAAATTGTTAAGGGTGAGGACCAGTTCGGCCAAACGAATGAGAGTGTCGGTGGAGGGGTACTGTTGGGGACGTCTGGAGAGGAAAAAACGGAGGGCTTGGAGGCCCTAGTCATGGCGGATGGAGATGTAGAGGGATTGGATATCCATGGTGAAGATGAGGCGTTGGGGGCCGGGGAAACGGAAGTCTTGGAGGAGGTGGAGGGCGTGGCTGGTGTCTCAAATGTATGTGGGGAGTTCCTGGGCTAGGGGGGATAGGACAGTGTCGAGGTAGGTAGAGATGAGTTCAGTGGGGCAGGAGCATGCTGAGACAATGGGTCGGCCAGGGTGGTCAGACTTGTGGATTTCCACCTATCCACTCCACCCTCTCCTCCCTGACCTATCACCTTCATCTCCTCCCCCACTACCTATTGTACTCTATGCTACTTTCTCCCCACCCCCACCCTCCTCTAGCTTATCTCTCCATGCTTCAGGCTCTCTGTCTTTATTCCTGATGAAGGGCTTTTGCCCGAGACGTCGATTTTGCTGCTCGTCGGATGCTGCCTGAATTGCTGTGCTCTTCCAGCACCACTGATCCAGAACCCTATTTAATAGAGCTGAGTCCATAAAAAGGTCTGTCATGATCTTATTGAATGGCAGAGCAGTTTTGATGGATAAGATGGTCTACTCCTGCTACTATTTCTTATGTTCTAATGTCCTTAACTTCAGCAGAAAGACCTTAGATGATCTTTCGCACTGCACCTTGACAGAGGCTGATCTAAGCTTTAGCGTGTCCCTCAGCACATAATCTAGAACGTTGGAATGTGCCAGTCTGCAACACTAAGTCAAGGTCAACTCCTTGCTCTGGAAGACCAACAAGTTTTGGGTCGGCCAAAGAGCACCTTTCACTGAGTTGATGACCGTCCAGATGCAGTTGATGTGTGTCCGAGGAACAGACCGTAGAGCACAGAGTCCCACGTTATAAGCTGCTCAGGACGAATCTCTACAAAAACCTCTGCAACTTTCTGCAGACTCCCTTTGCAAAGGCACATACCAGAAGGAGATACGTGACAGTCTCGATCCTCCTGCAGCAGCTTCAAGGGCAGCGTGCAGTGGTGCAGTCCATTGGGCGTCTCATCACCAGCCAAGCAATGTCTTGGTGCTCGTTGGAAAATTCTGGTGATGAGGCATTCTGCCAAATGACTTTGACAGTCTGCTCAGAGAATAAGGAGAAATTCTGAGGACTGCAGATGCTGGAGATCAGAGTCGAGAGTGTGTTTGTGGAAAAGCACAGCCAGTCAGGCATCATCCAAGGAGCAGAAGAATTGACGTTTCGGGCTGGAGCCCTTCATCAAGAATGAGGCCTTCTCCATTCCTGATGAAGTGCTCTGGCCTTGCTCCTCGGATGCTGCCTGACCTGCTGTGCTCAGAGAATAACCCAATAGGATCCACCCTCACCTTTTCCCTCAGCATCTGGAGGATGCTACATGCTGACCACTTCCTGATGAATTTGTGGTCAAAGGTGTTTTCCTTTACAAATTTCTCCATGAAGGACAGGTGGCATGGAATGGTCTAACTACTTGGAACATTCTGCAGCAACGAAGCCAGTCACAAGTACAGGTACAGGTAGAACCTCAATATGGAGTGAAACTTGATGTTTGTGTACCGAGGGTCTATGCACAGCTTAATGCAACCACACACAAAGGTGGCCATCAGGATATTGGCAGCATTTGATACATTCTAACCTCACTTATTCAGAGTTTCGTATGAGTTGTCCCTGCAGACACGTTCCATCTTCAACCTCCAGATGAAGATTGCTTGAGTGACTGCAACACCACAGGTTCTCGAAATGGGCCAGATCTGCACCACACACAATATTGAGATTGCCTCACACCTGTTGACCAGTTTTTACCTGCAATAGACATGTGCGGTACACCCAAAAGCACAGGCTTTGCCTCACGTTGGCAATACAGGCCTCCCCAGTATTTAAGCACACCCTGGCCCCTCTGAACCATATCCTCAGCACCTTCAGGTAATCTGTCCTGACAATAAAGGGGATAAAGGATCAGTCAGTCAAGGTCCCAAAGAACATGGTCTCTGTCTTGTTTCAATTTACCTTGGCTCCTGAGACCAGTACAAATTGGTCGCAGATGCTCATGAGTCTGCGCTCTGACAGCAGATCTGAGCAGAAACAACGTCCCAGGCTGCTGTGAGGTGAGGCTTGAAATTGCAAAGGGTCTGACACAAATTTTTAAATCCTCTCTGACCATGGAGAAGTACCAGTGGACTGGAGGATGGCTAATGTGGTTTCATCTTTTAAGAAGGTTGGCAGAGATGAACCAGGAAATTACAGAACAGTGAGCATCATATCATTGATGGGGAAATAATGGAGAAGGGTCTGAAGGAATGAATTATTACCCACTTGGAAAGGAATGGGTTAATTAGGGGAAGTCAGCATGACTTTGTCAGAGGTAGATCATGCCTAACAAATTTGTTAGAATTTTTTTAAAATGTGATCGAGTGTGTGGATGAGGGAAGTGCAGCTGATATTTTTTTTGGAGTTTAGCAAAGTTTTTGACAAGGTTCCACATGGGAGATTGATTGAGAAGTTTAAAGCACATGGTATTGTGGAGAATGTGCTGAGATTCATCAGAAATTGGCTTAGTAATAGGACAGGAGAAAGTGAGGTCTGCAGATGCTGGAGATCAGAGCTGGAAATGTGTTGCTGGAAAAGCGCAGCAGGTCAGGCAGCATCCAGGCAACAGGAGAATCGACGTTTCGGGCATAAGCCCTTCTTCAGGAATGAGGAAAGTTTGTCCAGCAGGCTAAGATAAAAGGTACATAGAACATAGAACATAGAAGAATACAACGCAGTACAGGCCCTTTGGCCCTCGATGTTGCGCCGATCCAAGCCCACCTAACCTACACTAGCCCACTATCCTCCATATGCCTATCCAATGCACGTTTAAATGCCCATAATGAAGGAGTGTCCACCACTGCTACTGGCAGGGCATTCCATGAACTCACGACTCGCTGAGTAAAGAATCTACCCCTAACGTCTGTCCTATACCTAACCCCCTTAATTTAAAGCTATGCCCCCTTGTAATAGCTGACTCCATACGTGGAAAAAGATTCTCACTGTCGACCCTATCTAAACCCCTAATCATCTTGTACACCTCTATCAAGTCACCCCTAAACCTTCTTTTCTCCAATGAAAACAGCCCCAAGTGCCTCAGCCTTTCCTCATACGAACTTCCTACCATACCAGGCAACATCCTGGTAAACCTCCTCTGCACCCGTTCCAGTGCCTCCACATCCTTCCTATAGTATGGGGACCAAAACTGCACACAATACTCCAGATGCGGCCGCACCAGAGTCTTATACAACTGCAACATTACCTCAGTACTCCGGAACTCAATTCCTCTACCAATAAAAGCCAGTACGCCATATGCCTTCTTCACCGCACTATTTACCTGGGTGGCAACTTTCAAAGATTTGTGTACATGGACACCAAGATCTTTCTGCTCATCCACACTACCAAGTATCCGACCGTTAGCCCAGTACCCCATCTTTTTATTACTCTTACCAAAATGAATCACCTCACACTTAGCTACATTGAACTCCATTTGCCACCTTTCTGCCCAGTTCTGCAGCTTATCAATATCCCGCTGTAACCTGCCACATCCTTCCTCACTGTCTACCACTCCTCCGACTTTCGTATCATCCGCAAACTTGCTCACCCAACCTTCTAACCCCTCCTCCAGGTCATTTATAAAAATGACAAACAGCAATGGTCCCAAAATAGATCCTTGCGGAACACCGCTAGTGACAGCACTCCAAGATGAACCTTTGCCATCAACTACTACCCTCTGTCTTCTTCCAGCCAGCCAACTCCTAATCCAAACCTCCAACTCACCCTCAATGCCATAGGGTAGGGAGGAGGGACTTGGGGGAGGGGCGTCGGAAATGTGATAGGTGGAAAGAGGTCAAGGTGAGGGTGATAGGTCAGACTGGGGTGGGGGCAGAGAGGTTGGGAAGAAGATTGCAGGTTAGGAAGGCGGTGCTGAATTTGATGGATTTGACTGAGACAGGGTGGGGGGAGGGGAAATGAGGAAACTGGTGAAATCCGAGTTCATAGTAATAGGACATAAAGGATAGAGTTACGACACAGGGTAAAGATTCCTGCTAATTTAAACCAGACTCACAGTAAAGCTCACCTTGCAACGTAATCTGTTACATTTCGAGAGGCAAAGAACTATTCAAATACCACTGTCTAAAGAAAAGATTTTAACAATTTTAATTTTTAAGTCCAAACAAGAACATTAACCAGTAACTATTTATAACTCTTTTCTCTTAAACCTGTTTCTAACTCCCACTCTACAATACTGGTGCGATAACTTCCCTCTTAAATTTACGACAAATCACTTTCGAACCCAGTTTTTGTCTTCGGGTGACGAACCTTCACTGTAGATATCTCTAGGTTGGCTTTAGTGTTCTGCTGCGCAGATTTCTCATGGACAGGTACCTTCCAGCAAGCTATTCTGCTGGCTGTTATGTTGGTCTTTGCCAGCTCCTTGCTGTTCTCCCCCTAACTGTTCAAAATGTCCAATTTTATACCCCAAAACATCAGATCATTTCATTGGTTTGATGTCATCCAAAACAGTAAAATTCAAATTTGATTGGATTTTGGTATCTGGGGCATAATTTAAACTGATTGGCCAAATTTGAATTTATTTTGTACCATAGCACTGCAGCTCCAGCCATTTGTATCAACCAAATGTTACACTTTTAAATCTTTCAGCGCACTCTGTGCCAGCCATAAATTTCAGCTCCCTTAAAGGTAAAGTACACGTCTACAACTTCATAACACCTCCTCCCCTAAGAAGAAATGAGCCACCATAACGAAAAGATGGCTTCATTTTGTTTCTCTATTCCTGAACCACATTACCATGACATACATATAACTTTAATCTAAGTTCATCTTAACTTCTTCCCTTATATATCGAAAACATTGGATAGGTATCAGTCTCATCTAAACTTTATCAGTTAAATCCCCGATAACGCATCTGTGATTACATTCTTCAAACCTGCAACATGTATAATATGTAAATTAAAAGTCTGTAACATAAGACTCTTACAAAATAGTCTTATATTCTTGACTTTTAAGCGTTTCAAGAATGTAAGAGGATTGTGATCCGTGTACACAACCATCTCCAACACATTGTTCATGATATATACATGAAAATGTTGTAAGATCCGTACCAAACTCAATAGTTCTTTTTAGATCATGGAGTATTTCCTCTGGTGGATGTTGAGTTTCTTCAAAAATAACCAACTGGCAGTTCAATCCCATCATCATCTTCCTGTAACAGTACAACTCCAATTCCCATCTCACAAACATTGCTGGCAACTTTGAAGGTGTTTGTAAAGTTTGGTGTAGTTAAAACTGGTGCGGTGGTTAATATTGCTTTCAAATGGTTGAATGCCTCCTGGCATTATTCTGACCACTAAATCTTTGTTTTCTTCTTCATAAAATCTGTTATCTGCCACTACACTGCTGAAGTTTGAAACAAACTTCTTATAGAGTCCGCTTAGTCCCAAAAATCGAAGCACTTCTTTCTTCAAGTTTGGTCGTGGAAACTCCTCACTGGCCTTCATCTTTCTGTTATGTTTGGTCAACCTTCCATGACCCAAGTTATGTCCCAAGCACACCACCTCTGCTTTCACAAATGCAGTTTTGTTTAGGTTTATTACCAGTTTTGTTTCTCATAGTCATTCAAAGAGCTCTGCCAACTGTACCATGTGATCTTTCCAGGATTTACTAAAGATCACGACATCATCCAAATAGACTGCACAGTTTGTTAACCAAGCCACAACTCTGTTCATGAGTCTGTGGAATGTAGTGGATCTATTCCAACAGGCATCACTTTGAAATGATAAAGCCCATTTGGGGCTACAAATGCAGAAATACCTTTCGCTGTCTCTGACAAAAGTACCTGCCAGTAACCACGCATTAAGTCCAACTTGGTGAAATAACTGGCTTATCTATCCTTCTCGATACAGTCCTCCAATCACGGTATTGGATATGAGTCCGATATTGTAGCGGCGTTGATCTTCCAATAATCCACACAAAATCGTTGAGTCCCATGAGGTTTGGGAACTAAGACGATCAACGAACTATACTCTGGCTCGGTTTGATGATATCCACATTGAACATGGCCTCTACCTCCTTCTGGACCTGCCTGGCTTTGAAAGGATTAAGCCGATAGTGGAATTGTTTTATCGGAACAGCATTCCCTACATCTACTTTATGTACAATATCATTAATCCTCCCCATCTGATTCCTACATATGTCCTCACATTGCAGTAACAAACCTTTCAACTGTGTTCTGTACACATGAGACAGATAGTTTACTAACCTATCCCACTCCTCAAGGACTTTTTCATTTTTTAACATATTTTGAGGCACATCAAAATCCGCACCATCTGGATTTGGTTCCTCACCCTGCGGGCAGTAACTAAAACCTGTTTATCCAGTTCTTTCAGATAAGAACCCTCAGGAATATCCTCTGCATCCTTTCTGGAATACGCATCAACATGTATATCTTGCATTGTCTCCTCTCTCTGTTGCAAACCCATTAGCCTCTCAGGACTAAACACTTTTGTCTGACCCACTGCCTGTTCAGATTTTTCTTTCATCATTACGTCAAACAGGGTGGCCACTAACTGAACCACAACTCCTTCCTTTTTCTCTTTAGTTTTTGCTTCGTGCTGTGACTTATGATAGTGGGATTTTGTTATTAAACAGTCTGTAAAATACCAGGATATTTGCTGTGGTTCTGTTCGCCGAGCTGGAAGTTTTTGTTGCAAACGTTTCGTCCCCTGTCTAGGTGACATCCTCAGTGCTTGGGAGCCTCCTGTGAAGCGCTTCTGTGGTGTTTCCTCCGGCATTTATAGTGGCCTGTCCCTGCCACTTCCGGTTATCAGTTTCAGCTGTCCGCTGTAGTGGCCAGTATATTGGGTCCAGGTCGATGTGTTTGTTGATGGAGTTTGTGGATGAGTGCCATGCTTCTAGGGGGAGAAGGACAAGAAGTTATAATTTTGAGTAATGGGAGTAATTTCGCTTGCCCTACATGAGCAAAACTAATGTAGTGTACAAAAAAAAATCCTATGCAAGGACTGCACAAAACACTATATAGGACAAACAGGAAGACAGCTAACGATCCGCATCCACGAACATCAACTAGCCACGAAATGACACGACCAGCTATCCCTAGTAGCCACACACGTAGACGTCAAGCAACATGAATTTGACTGGGACAACACTACCATTATAGGGCAAGCGAAACAAAGAACAGCCAGGGAATTCCTAGAAGCATGGCACTCATCCACAAATTCCATCAACAAACACATCGACCTGGACCCAATATACCGGCCACTACAGCGGACAGCTGAAACTGACAACCGGAAGCGGCAGGGACAGGCCACTATAAATGCCGGAGGAAACACCACAGAAGCACTTCACAGGAGGCTCCCAAGCACTGAGGATGTCACCTAGACAGGGGACGAAACGTTTGCAACAAAAACTTCCAGCTCAGCGAACAGAACCACAGCAACAAGCACCCGAGCTACAAATCTTCTCACAAACTTTGAACCAGGATATTTCTGTTTTAACTCCTCAGTTTCTTGGTCTTCCTTGAGTTTCTTCACAACAAGGAGTGTCATGCCCACCTTGGACCTGCTAAATCATTCCCAAGAACAAACTGAATTCCTGGAACTGACACTCTGTCAATTACTCCCATTGTTACTTCCCCAGTCTTGGGTTGACACTCCAACCTGATCTTACATAGGGGAACGCTAAATTTCTGTCCATCTATCACACAAATTACCACTTTCTCGGGTAACAGGTCAGAAAGAGTGCAAATTCACTCATCTCTTACTATTACAGACTGGTTAGATCCTGTATCTCTCAAAATTATAACTTCTTGTCCTTCTCCCCCTGCTCTTTCTGAGTAAACTTTATTCACAGAGGTGAATTATTTCTAGAGATCAAGCACTAACTCCATACCCAGCCCCTGCCTAGGCTGTGTACTCTTCTGCAGCTCCTTGACTTTTCTTGGGGTTTCCTTTATTAATTCCACTAATGTCACTGGCTTAGCTTATTTTCCCACAGTGCCTTTCTTTAACGACCAGCACTGACTTTACATGTCCCACTTTACCACAGGGGAAACACCTGAGGCCTCTCAACTCCTTTCCACCCTCTTGGGCTTCTTTTTTAGCCCGTGGTAAACACTTAACAGTGTTCTGTACTCTTCATTTCATAGTGTAGGATCTCCCCTTCTCCCAACTACCATCCCTCACAGGACGAAATTCTAGCTAGAAGCTTGTCTTATGCACCAACATGTATTCATCTGCAAGTTCTGCTGCCCTTCTCACTTCCTGAACTTTTTGTTAATCTACATGAATTCTCACCATCTCTGGAAGTGAGTTTTTAAACTCCTCCAGCAGAATAATCTCTTAGAGCCTCATAGGTCTTATCTATCTTTAAGGCCCGCACCCATCTATCAAAATGACTATGTTTAATTCTTCCAAACTTAACATAAGTCTGACCTGGTTCCTTTTTTAATGTTTCTGAACGATTGTCTATATGCTTCTGGTATCAGTTCATAAGCACTTAAAATAGCCTGTTTGACCTCATCATTGTCTCTTGACCCCTCATCTAACAGCACGTCAAATACCTCATTCGCCCTGCCAACCAGTTTAGTCTGAACTAGCATTACCCATGAATCCTCGGACCACACCATTTGCCTAGCCAATGTTTCAAATGAAATAAAGAAGACTTCAACATCTTTCTTATCAAAATGTGGCAGAATTTTGACATATTTGTATATATCTCTACCATCTCTTTTCACCTCCATCCTGTTAACTAGACTTTGCTAACTCTGTCGCAAATGCTCAAATTCAAATTCTGTTTCTTTTTGCTTAGGTAAGAACCTTCTCTCTCTTTATTTATCTTCTAACTCCATTTTCCTCAACTGTAATTTGTCTGTTCTTCTGACCCACATAAGTGTTTGAGTAACTCCCTTACAATTTCAGCTTTATTTTTGTCCATGGTTAAATCCAAATCTAACTTCTTTGCTAATTCTAAAAGTTTGGCCTTTTTCTTTCCTTGCAAACATTCTTGGCAGATTTGAGAATCATCTTCAAACCCCAGAACCTCTTTAGCAATTTTAAGAACCATTTCTTTCACTTTTAATTTAACCAACCACAAGTAACCGAAATTAAACAAATTGTCTCACCTACATTTTATTTAAAGATCTTGGACACTAACCTGCAAGTATTTAAATCTACTGGGCTTTTTTGTACCCCAAATCTACTCATATCTGTCCAAATCTCAGATTGGATCTGTCTAAACCTATCCAAATCACAAATCCAAGACCCAAACTGTTCAAATGCTGACAATGATCCTCCAAGCTGTTATTCCACAAGGTAAACTCCTCTGCTAATTTAAACCAGATACAAAGTAAAGCTTACCTCACACCGTAATCTGTTAAATTTCGAGAAGCAAAGAATTATCCCAAATACCACTATTTAAACAAAAGTTAACAATTTTAAGTCCAAAACAGAACATTAAACAAAAACTATTTATAATTCTTTCTCTTAAATCTATTTCTACCTCCCACTCTACAATACTGGTCCAATAAATTCCCTCTTAAATTTACGGCAAATCACTTTCAAACCCAGTTGTCGTCTTCGGGTGTCGAACTTTCCCACTAGGTTGGCTTGAGTGTTCAGCTGCACAAATTTCTTATGGACATGTACCTTTCAGCGAGCTATTCTGCTGGCTGTTATGTTGGTCTTTGCCAGCTCCTTGCTGTTCTCCCCCAACTATTCAAAATGTCCGATCATATACCCCAAAACAGTGGATTATTCCATTGGTTTGATTTTATCCAAAACAGTAAAATTCAAATTTGATTGGATTTTGATATCTGGGACATAATTTAAACTGATTGGCTAAATTTTAATTTGTTTTGTACCATGGCACTGCAGCTCCAGCCATTTGTGTCAACCAAATGTTACACTTTTTAACCTTCCAGCGCACTCTGTGCCAGCCATAAATTTCAGCTTCCTTAAAGGTAAAGTACACATCTACAACTTCATAACATCAGTGGTAGAAGACAGTATGAGTGCTTGGAGGCCAGTGTCCAATGGTGTACCACAAGGATCAGTACTGGGGTCCTTATTGTTTTCTATATATAACATGATAGTCATGAAAATCTGGGGCGAGAATGTGGCCGTAGAAAGGCACAGCAGGTCAGGCAGAATCCGAGGTGTGGGAAAATCAGAAATGAGGTTTGTGGGCCAGGAGGCTGAAAGATAAATGGGAGGAGGGTTTTGGGGCTGGGGGGATGGTAACTGATAATGTGATAAGTAGATGAAGGTGGGGAAACCTGATAGGTCAAAGAGGAGGGTGGAGAGGATAGATGGAACAGAAGATGGACAGGTCAAGAGGATGGTGCCCAGTTAGAGGTTTGGAACTGGGATAAGATGGGGGAGGGGAAATGAGGAAACTGGTGAAATCCACATTGATCCAGGGTCCCAAGGTGGAGGATGAGGTGTTCTTCCTCCAGGCGTTGGGTGGTTTGGGTTTGGTGATGGAGGCCTGGGGGGTCCTCGAAATTCCAGAAGTTTCTTGTGTTAGCAGAGGAAGGTACCGGGAGTGGGTGTGTGCTGGTGGCGAGTCGTGGCTCTGACAAGGGAGTCGCAGAGGGAATGGTCTCTCTGAAATGCAAGTAAGAGTGGGGAGGGAAATATATCCCTAGTTTTGAGGTCAGTTTGTAGGTAGTGGAAGTGGCAGAAGATGATGCAATCTATCTGGAGGTTGGTGGGGTGAAAGGTGAGTATCAGGGGCATTCTGTTCTTGTTGTGAGTGGAGTTGTGGGGTTCAAGGATGGAGGCGCTGGAAGTGGAGGAGATGTGCTGGAGGGCATCATCAACCATGTGGCAGGGGAAATTGCAGTCTTTGAAGAAGGAGGCTATCTGGGTAGTTCTCTGGTGGAATTGGCCATGCTAGGAGCAGGTGGAGGCGGAGGAATTGGGAATAAGGGATGGCATTTTACAGGATGTAGGGTGGGGAGGAAGTGTGGTCTAGGTAACTGTGGGAGTCAGTGGGCTTGTAGTAGATATCCATGGTTAGTCGGTCACTGGAGTGGAGATGGTGTGGTCCAGGAAGGGATTGGAGGTGTCTGAGATGGTTCAGGTGAATTCGAGATCGGGGTGAAAGGTGTTAGTGAATTTGATGAACTGTTCAACCATACTGGTGGGCGCATGAGGTAGTGCCAATACAGTCATCAATATTGCAGAGGGAAAGGCGGGGAATGGTGCCAGTGTAGCTGTGGAGGATGGACTGTTCTATGTACCTGACAAAAAGGCAGGCACAGCTGAGGCCCATATGGGTGGTTCAGGCTACCCCTTTGGTTTTGAGGAAGTGGGAGGATTGGAAGGAGAAATTGTTGAGAGTGAGGACCAGTTCAGCCAGGTGGATGAGAGTGTCAGTGGAAGAGTACTGGTTGGGATGGCGTGAGAGGAGAAAATTGAGGATTTGGAGGCTCTGGCCATGGCGGATAGATATGTACAGAATCTGTGTGTCCATGCTGAAGATAAAGCATAGGGGACCAGGGAAACACAAGTCTTGAAGGAGGTAAAGGCGGTAGGCGGTGTCCTGAATGTATGTGGGGAGTTCCTGGAATAAGTTGGACAGGACGGTGTCAAGGTTTACAGGGACGAGTTCAGTGGGACAGGAGCAGGCTGAGACAATGGGTCGACCAGGGCAGTCAGGTTTGTGAATCTTGGGTAGGAGGTAGAATTGGGTGGCGGGGTTTTGCGGACGATGAGGGTGGAGGCTGTCAGTGGAACATCCCCTGAGGTGGTGTTGTGTATAGTCTGGGAGATGGTGGTTTGGTGATGGGAGGTGAGGTTGTGGTCAAGGAGCAGTAGGAGGAGGTGGCTGCGAGTTGGCACTTGGCTTCAGCGGTATAGAGGTCAGTGCGCTAAACTACCACCATGCCCTGCGCCCCCCCCGCTGCTGGTTTGATGGAGAGGTTGGGGTTGGAGCAGAGGGAGTAGAGGGCTGAGTGTTACGAGGGTGAGAGGTTGGAATGGATGAGGCAGGTGAGCAGGTTAAGGTGGTCTATGTTATGGCCAGTTAGAAATGAAGAGGTCAAGGGTGGGTAACAGACCAGTACAGGGTGTCCAGGATGATGGGGTGTGTTGGAGGCAGGAGAAGGGTTCCCCAGTAGGTGAGCGGGAGGCAGAGGCAGTAAAAGAAATGTTCAAGGTCACAACACGAGTCAAACGCATTAATATGGGAGTGCAGTGGGATGAAGGTAAGGCCTTTGCTGAAGACTGATCATCTGTCCCCAGTGAGGGGCAAGTCTGGGGGAATGGTAAAAACATGGCAGGGCTGGGAGCTAGGACTTGGTGTGGGGCTGGAGTTGGGGGTGGGGGGCAGAAGCTGCTACTTGAGTGGGTGTGGTTACAGAGCAGGAAGTGATGTCACCAACAGAAGTGACACTCACCATGGGGGCGGATCTGGGGCCTACAGCAGTGCCCGCTGAGTGGAAGTGATGTAATGTGTGACGTCAGCGCCATTGTCAGCTGAGTTCCGGTGAGTGGTTTCACTGATGGCAGAAGTGACATCGGCAATGTAGTCATCCGTGTTCCTGTGAGTGGCATCTCTTGGGGGGGAAGTGACTGCAGCAGCAGCAACTGTCGGGGTGCAAGTGATGTGCAGGGTAGTATTAGGGGAGCCTCCATGGTGGTCGTCTTCCCGGTGATCACAGAGGTGGGTGTCTGGACAGCGATCGCGGAGGTGATGTGGTCAGCAATGGCTGCGGTCTGTGGAGTGCTGGGGGAGGAAGTGACGTCATAATTCTCCACAGCAGTTGTGGCTGAAACGTCCGTTTGGCGAATGTTGTCTGAGCAGTTCCAGAGACCAGGAGAAGATTCTGGAATGGTCGTGGACTCCCCCGGTCCTCACTTTCCACCCCCGCCAACCTACAGATACGTCACATCATCCTCCGCCATTCCGCCCCTTACAAACAGACCCCATCACGAGGGATATATTTCCCTCCCCACCCCAATCTGCATTCCAGAGAGACCATTTCTTCTGCAACTCCCTCGTCAGATCCACGCCCCCCACCAGCCCACATCCCATTCTCAGCACGTTCTCCTGCCAACTCAAGAAGTGCAAAACCTGCGCCCACACTGCCCTCCTCACCTCCGTCCAAGGCCCCAAAGGATCCTTCCACATCTGACAGAAATTTACCTGTACTTCCACACACATCATCTACTGTATCCGTTGCACCCAATGAGGTCTCCTCTACATTGAGTAGACAGGATGCCAACTTGCAGATCATTTTAGAGAGCATCTCTGGGGACACCCACACAGCCCTGTGGCCAAACAGTTTAATTTCCCCTCCCACTCCACCAAGGATATGCAGGTCTTGGGCGTCCTCCATCATCAAACCCTAACCACCCGATGCCTAGAGAAAGAATGCCTCATCTTCCATCTTGGGACCCTGGAACCACAGGGAATCAATGTGGATTTCACCAGTTTTGTCATTTCCCCTCCCCCCACCTTAGTCCAGTCCCAAGCCTCCAACTCGGCACCCGCCCTCTTGACCTGTCCGTCTTCCTTCCCACCTATCTGCTCCACACTCCTCTCAGACCTATCACCTTCTCCCTCACCTTCATCTACCTGTTGCATTCCCAGCTATCTTCCCCTCAACCCCATCCCCCTCCCTTTTATCTCTCAGCCCCCTTGGCCCACAAGCCTCATTCCTGATGAAGGGCTTCTGCCTGAAACATCGATTCTTCTGCTCCTCAGATGCTGCCTGACCGGCGGTGCTTTTCCAGCACCACACTCTCAATCTGAGCTCAGCATCTGCGGTCCTCATTTTCTTGCATGAAAATCTGGGGATAATATTAAGCAAATTTGCAGTCGACACAAGATTGGTAGAGTGGCTCATAGTGAATGAGATAGTTAACACTACAGGAAGATGTAGATGGGTTGGTCAGATGGTCAGACCAGTGACAGATGGTATTTAACCCTGATAAGTATGAGGTGATGCACTTTGGTGGAAGAATCAAGATGACGGAGTATTTAGTGAAAGGCAGAACATTGGATAGCTCAAAGGAACAGAGGGATCTTGGGTAGTTGTTCATAGATCCCTGGAGTCAGCAGAGCACGTGAATAGGATAGTTAAGAAGGCATATGGATTACTTTCATCAGTTGTGGCATAGAGTATAAAAACAAAGAGGTAATGTTGGAGTTGTACAGAGCATTGGTTAGGCCACAGCTGGAGTACTGTATGCAGTTCTGGTCACCTCACTATAGGAAGGATATGACAGCACTGGAGGGGGTACAGAGAAAGTTCACTAGGAATGTTGCCTGAGATTGAGAAATTGAGCTATAAGGAGAGAAGAAGTAGGCTTGGATTGTTTCCTTTAGAGCAGAGGAGACAGAAGCAGGGACATGGTTGAAGTATTTAACATTATGAGGGGTATGGACAGGGTGAATAGAAAGCAGTTGCTTCCCTTGGTTGAGGGGTCAATCATGAGCGAGCATAGATTTAGGGTGAGGGGTAGGAGATTCAGAAGGGATTTGGGAAAACGTCTTTTTCACTCAGAGAGTGTGGGAATCTAGAATGCACTGCCTGAGAAGGGAATGAATGCCTGAAACTTTACAACCTTTAAAAAATATTTGGGTGAGTACTTCAAATATCATAACATTCAAAGATATGGGAAAGTTCAGGAAATTGGGATTAGCAACGGTAGTATTTATTTTGGTGCAGACTCCCTGCGCCAAAGAACCTTTTCTGTGCTATATGAATTTTTGAGCCATCCATGTACAGAGATGCTTTGATATGCAGGCCTCTGCAGTCTGGAATAGTCACCCCTCTCGGGCTTGCATTCTTCCTAATGGCAAAGGACTCTGCAACACAGAAACAGGGCAGGAGAGAGTTGGCAGCCCTAACTGACCCCGGATCTGATTGGGAAACTTTCTGATTGAGACTGCACTAATGATGTTGGTTTAGAGCAACCAGATCCAATTGATATTCCCTCTCCAAAGCCCATTTTGGATAGCATGTTCCACATGTAGGTTTGTGATATGCCATCAAAGAACTTCTCCTGGTCCAGGCTGATGAAGCAGGCATCCACCTACTTATCTTATACATAGGCGATTGTATCCCTGAGGAGCACAAAGTCTCAGTAACCTTTCTGCCAGGTATAGCACAGGTTTGGTTGGGGTAGATCACCGATCCTAGAGCAGACCTGACCTGGTTGGTGTTGACCTTAGATAGAATACTGTAGTCTGCGTTCAGCAGTAATATTGGCTGCCAATTTCTAATATCCTTCCTCTCCGCCTTCTGCTGGTAGATGAGGATGATGTTACTTTCCTCATGAATTTTCACATGCTCCCTGCCAGAAGCATATTGACATACTCCTCCAGCAACTTCTGGCCAATCAAGTCCCATAGAGCAGAATAGAACTCGGCTAGTAAGCCTTCACTTCCGGGAGTTTATTCTTTTCTAAGGATTCAAGGGCCTTGATCAGCTCATCCTGAGATAACAGCTGGCCCCGTCTCTCCCGTGAGAGAGGACAGGAATAACTGGGAGGCCATGTTGTCTGTTGGTCCCATTTCATACAGTCTGGCATAAAAGGATTTGCTGATTCTCTGGATGTCAGACTGAGATGATGTTACTGAGCCATCATCTTCCTTCAGGCCACTGAACTCAGAGATCTTCCTGTGAACCTTCGAGAACAAATAACACAAACACGTCTCATCCTGCTCCATGATGCAAATCCTGGGCCAGAACATTATCGTGGAGGCCTCCAGGCCAAAAGAGTGAGGCTTGCTGGCTTCTTACCTCCTGGAGATCCTCTGTGATATTGACGCTCATTGCCTTCAGTAGGAGTAGATTTATTCATGCTTTTCTGAAGTTTGGACAGTTTTCCCCATCTCTCTCTTGTTCTCCAAATGCCTTTAAGGATAAAGAACCTCTTGAAGTTCCCTTTAACTATTTACCATCAGTCCAATGGAGACTCAAAGAGAAGTGTAACGGTTCTCCAACCTGTGTAATCCCTTTTGAACTCCTCAATGTTTTCAGGGGTCAACAGTTTTGTATTCAACTTCCACGTTCCCTTGCCAGCCCACTGGTCGTCCTGTAGGTGACAGTCGGCCAGCAGGAGGCAGTGGTCAGAGAAGAACACTGGTTTGACATCGATGGATCTGACTGAGAACGTTCAGGACACAAACAGGTAATTTATCCTTGAGTGGATAGACCCGTCTGCCCATGACCAGGTGTATCTGCGCTGCACTCCGTCTGCAGGGGTGCTGAAGATGTCATGCAGCTCGGTGACTTTAACCGTTTCCATCAGGAATCTGGACGTTGCATCCAGTTTACTGTACTCCCCACCGGATCGTCCATCTGCATCAGTTATACAGTTGAAGTCTCCAGCCAGAATGACCGGCCTGGACATAGCCAGCAATAGTGAAAGCTGCTACAGGACAACCAACTGCTCCCTCTTTCCTGCTGGGGCGTACACATTCATTAGTCTCAGGAGCAGGCAGGTGGGATTAGCTTAGTTTGGAATCATGTTCAGCATGGACTGATTGGGCCAAAGGATCTGTTTCTGCACTATATGACTATATGACCCTATGGCAGTGGGTGCTGAATCTTCAAATATTTTTAAAGCAAAGTTTGGTAGATTCTTGATTAACAAGGGGAATGAAAGATTATTGAGATATGCAGGAATGTAGAGTTGAGATTAAAATCAATCTTTTTGAATGGTGGACCATCTCAAAAGGCTGCAGTAGGATGGGTGGGACTGAGTGTGGGTGGGAAGACAGATATTGGGCGTTTTATGAGTCATCTCCATATGTTGACCCACCCCCAGCAGTTATAAATTCAGCCATGATGTTTACTCAATTTCCTGGAGCCTCCAATACAATAGTAGAGGATTGGTAACTGCTAATTGAAGATCATTTCTCCAGACCGCTTGTGTTGCCTCTCGGTAGCCGGTACTCAGTACCCGATGCCTGATGTCCAATAGCTGGCATCCAGTGCATAGTGCTTGGTGACCAATGCCCAGTGCCATATTCCTAGACTTACGTGTGCTGGTAGCTCACAGGCTTTGTTCACCACACGTTGCTGACTTACAAATGTGCATTGTAAATCTGTCATTACATCCCTCATTGTCTTTTTTAGTTCATATCAGTTCAGTTTGACTAAAATTGATTGTTCTTCAGATTTTTCATCCTCTATCTGTTGATATTCTTCCACAGGCATTATGAAATGGACTCTGCCCAGAAATCATTTCAGATGAAAGGTGAAAACACAATGGCTTACTCTACAATAGGGGAGATTCCAACAAACAGCCCCAGCACCACTGAACCTTCATTGTATTTCACCGAAGAGTCTGAAGATGATCAAACAATATCACCCTACGCAAGTTTCCATGCTGCACCTGAGCAAGGAAAAAGCATGAAATGTGATTGGTTAGAGAAACTCTCACCACAAGGGTAAGAATAATGAACAATGCCTTTAGATTTTGCTTTTCAACATCCAGTATGTCCCTGGCATTGCCGAGCTTATTTGAAACTTGGAGAGGCAAACAGAAAGCCATGATTGTTCATTGGGTTAATGTTGTAATGCAGATGAGAATATTACCGGTTTTAATCTTTGGCTTTTTTGAAACCAAAAGTAAGGGATTAAGTTGTTACAATGGGACAACACTTTATTAAAACAGAAAATCTGCCTCCTAGTTATTGTTTAAGGATTATTGTTGGATGTTTACTGTGGAGCTTGGATAAACACAGATTTTGCTTTGTGACAGTTGCCCCTAATTAAATAGGGTGTCTTCACACACACAGTTATGAAGGAACATTTCAATGAGACTTAAAATGAGACATAGATTTGACATTTGAACCAAACTAACCCAGCCTGAATCAACATAATAAGTGAAGCAACATAAATTGCGCAAGAGACAACTTTTATACAACATGGAAAATGCTGGAACTTTCCAGACGATCCAACAGCAACTTTGGAGAAAGAAAGCACTAACATTTCAGAGCAGTGGCCTTTCATCAGAATCTGAAACATTACCTCTCTTCCTCTCTCCAGAGTATTTCCAGCATTTTTTGTTTTTATTTCAGACTCTACTTCATTTTTCTTTGGGTTAAACTTTATACTGTTGTTGGCCTTAAATCAATCTCACCTCCGACTGAGAGTACTATATCACCTGTGTATGCAGTATTCTTAATGAAAACTTGTGTTTTCTTTTTTTTTTGGGTTAGAAGTTGCGTATTCCAAAGACGTTACGTGAAATTTGATGGGAAGTGCCTGATGTATTTCGGCAATGAAAAGGTAAGAGAGCCACAGACACAAGAGTTTGTAACAGTTACATTGCTTGTCGTAGAGAGTTTTGCTCAAAGGGAATTGTTCAGAGAATCAGGAAATAAGAGTTATAACCATGGCACAAATACACTTTCCCTTTGAGTGCATCACCCAGCTGGAACTTTGTGATTACCTTCATCTTTCAGTTGAGGACCAAAGGTGTCCAAATCGAAACAGACGTTATGAACCATGAACTGCAAATAAAACCAGGCACCGCTTGGAATGAAATTCATGTTATTTTGAGTCATTCAGTAATAAAGCTAAATTTAACTCTTGAAGGAAATGTCAAAATAGACCTATGTGCAGGAAATGCTGTTCTATTGTCCATCACTTTAATGAAACATCATCACGCCATCTCCAGTGAGTGTGTTCTAACAATCTCAGTAAGAAAGGAACAATGAAATTAACATCTAAAAATAATTCATTGAAAACCAACAGAAAACATTTTAATCTGGGAAATGAGAGATTGATCAAAATTTGTTCAGAGCTCAGGTGATGTCTTGGAGTTACTGAAGGTTCCTAAAGTGCAGTGATAAGAAGAAAGAAACAGGGATTAGTTTGGAAATTCCAAATAGAAAGACTTAAGCCACTGAAGTCCCCACTACCAAATATTCAGTTTGGGTTTTGCTGGAACATTGAGCTATAGATTACATTACAATCTTAATTCAAACATGGTGAAATGTATTGTATTCCAACGGTGAGAAGGGAGTGATTAGTCTTGATATCAAGGTAAGATTTGAGCTCATGTGGCAGCATGGAGCCAAGCAAAGCTGAACTGCAGTGCAAGTACGCATTTTCTTTGAGAATTTTATTTTACTTACTCATGGGGCATGGACATCATCACTTAAGCCAGTATTTATTGCCCTAGTTACCTTTGAGAAGATGTTGGTGAGCTATCTTCTTAAACTACGATGTGGAGGTGCCGGTGTTGGACTGGGGTGTACAATGTTAAAAGTCACACAACACCGGGTTATGGTCCAACAGGTTTATTTGGAAGCACTAGCTTTCAGAGCACTGCTCCTTCATCAGCTACCTAATGAAAGGGCAGCACTCCAAAAGCTAGTGCTTCCAAATAAACCTGTTACACTATAACTTGGTGTTACATGATTTTTAACTTATTGAAATACTATAGTCCTCGTGCTGTACGTTGACCCACAATACCATTAGAGAGGAATTTCCAAGATTTTGACGCAGCAACACTGAAGGAATGAAGATATATTTCCAAGTCAGGATGGTGAGTGGCTTGGAGGGGAACTTGTAGGTGGTCATGTTCCCATGATACTGCTGCACTTGTTCTATATGGTGGTAGGTGTTGCAGGTTTGAAAGGTTTTGTTGAAGTAGTCTTTGTGATTTGCTGCAATCCATCTTATGGATGATGTACAGTGCTATTGAACACTGGCAGTCGGTGGGTGAATGCATAAAGTGATAAATGACGTGGCAATTAAAGGAGCAGCTTTGTCCGGGATAATGTTGGCGTGATGATGACTGGGTGGTGGTGTAGCTGAGCTGGAAATCCTAAATTTCAGACCCAGCTCTATTGTGCTGGAAATGTAAACTATTCAAAGGGAAAAGTTGTTGTAAGTGCTCTTGGAATGGAAGGTGTAAGTGACTTACCCTGTGAAGGAGGGACTCCATAATACACCACTGATTGGGCTTTAAAAGGGAAACTAAGTAGGTGATAGAACAGTTACAGTACACAGGCAAACCTACTCCTGGGCAGGGTACAGCATTGTACAGTGTGTGTGTGTCTCTTGTGTGTTGCACCAACCTGACACAGCCACTGTTGGACAATCATGGAATCACACAGTACAGTTTCAGCCATTAAATCTGTACACTACTGCCTACACTTCATCCCACATTCCTGTACTTGACTTACAGACTTGAATGTTATGATATTTCAAGAGCTCATTCAAGTATTTTTTGTTATGAGGTTTCCCACCTCAACTACCCTCACAGGCAATACAATCCAGTGTCACTACCCTCTGCAAGAAAAATATTTTCCTCAAATCCCCTCTAAACTCCTGCCTTTCACCTTAAAGTTATGCCATCTTATCCTTGACCCTTGACTTACTGAAACAGCTACTTCTACTTACCCTGTCCATTCTCCTCATAATCTTACACACCTCTGTCAGGTCCCCCCTCAACCTTCTCTGATCTAAAGAAAACAACCAGAGCTTATTCAGCTTCTCTTCATTGCTGCACTGCTTCAATGCAGGCAACATCCAAGTGAATCACCTCTGCACCCCCTCCAGTGCAATTGCATTCTTCCTATAGTGTGGAGACGAGAAACTCAGTACTCCAGTTGTGGCCAAACCAAAGTTTTGTATAGCTCCACCATGACCTGCATGGTACTATCACTGGACAACTTTTGATAGTGACACCTTTGAACACTGAGGGAGCTGAATGTTAAAATTGTTGAACAATGAGGGGCAATGGTGGCACAACTTATCCAAAGCCATGTTTACACAATGTGCCACCTGCTTCCAAATCGTGCAGTAGGTTCTCAGCACAGACCTTCATCCAAGGAGCCTTGTGTATGCCCATGAACTGCTGATGGACGGTGTGAAAATGTGTGGAGCAACTACTCAGAAACATTCACAAACACATGCAAGAAAGTTAACACCATGAACATTTCTGGACAAAATTTTATTTACAGAAAAGCCTTCTTCATCACACTAATAAGGTGCGCTGAACAGTTTTTTTCTTTCTTTCTTCCAGCCAAGTCTCAGTGTTATCCCAGGTTCTGCAGCTATTGGGCGGTGGGAGGGGTGAGGGGGTAAGGTTGGGGGGATGGGCAGCAAACCTCCATTGGCCTTGAAGGTTTGATGGGCAATTCCAAGGCCATTAGTGTCTGAATGGGTCAAACATTTCAAGGATCTTTTTTCCAGAGGTAAGTCAACCTTCAACAGCTCGAACTTCCAAGGATCGGAGTGGGGCCTGCAGGGTGGAGGTGGAGGGCTCAGGCACTCCTAATTTGCCCTGAGGGGTAACTTGGGAGAGTCTGATGTGTAGTTCCTCCTTTGATTGGGTGTCTCCTGGCATTGCCATGTCTCCTTATGATGGGGGAACACCTGGACTGTGGGTCCAGGTTCTCTGTTCTCTTCTTGCCGTGCATTAAGCCAGTGTGACACTCCAGCAGACCCGAGGGTCTGCCAACCAGTCTAGGGGACAGACAGATGATCACAAGATTCACTGCACTGCTGCAGGTAGTTGGTAATGATGACTGTCCACCATTCCTGTTTCTCCCCATGCATATGGATAAAGTCCCAGTTTGCTGGCAGGCCAGGGCCCTCTCTTGCCTGGGGATAAACAGATGCCTAGTCTCCAGTAGTCTCCTGAGTTCCATTGATATGGGATGTTTCTCCCTCATGAGTAAGTGGTGCATGAGTTTGGTGGGAGATGGGTGCAGTAGTGTGCAGTAGTGTAAATAGCTAGTGTGTGGAGTGGCAGAGAGAAGAGTACGGCATTTAGCCTGGCATAGCATAGCTGACCATTCCTCTACATCCTCGACGTGTAGTGACGTAAGACCGGGCTTTCATGGTCTGGTGGCATGGCCTGCTCTGATGGTCCTCCAGGAATAGGACTCCCCACCTCTGCACTACCCCCTCCACCAAGACCTCTCGCTTGCTGTTGGAGAACAATGTCACCATTTTCCCTTTTCTGGCATATTTAGATTCTGTCGATCACTGGCAGGGCAAATTTGTGATGTCATTGCTCATCTGATTGCACAATGGAGCACAGTGCCAATGAATTCTGGGATGTCTGGTGAGTGGTCCTAGGAATGGGACACAATAGGATGGAGTCAGAATTGGATGTGAGTGAGCTGTAGGGATGGAATAGAAGTGAATGAGATGAGTTTGATAACAAAAGGACAAGGATAAACACCCAACCTTGAGGCAAGAAACTTTCCAAAAAACTCAATACACTTCTGACTTAAGCAAAAAAAAGTTAAGTTTCAGTCTGTTTTACTGATTGTTGACATACTTAGTTGTGTTTTATTTTTAAACACTGGTACTGATTTTCTTTACAGGATCCATACCCTAAAGGAGTAATCCCTTTGGCAGTTATACAAATGGCAAGAGCAGCAAAGGAAAATAAATTTGAAGTAGTCACAAGCCACCGAATATTTGTTTTCAGGGCAGAAAATGAAGGTGGGTGTATTAATCTGAATCCAGGGACTGATTTTTTTAATCTATTAAACCAGTATCCTTTTACTCAGTTTACATTTTCACTTTGTATGTATGTTGTGTTTTATTATCTTTTCCTACATTTAGTTTCCCTCATTTCCACATAAACTCACCCTTTCTTTAACTCAAGATTTATTGGTTAATTTAGCTCCTCTTAAAATACAAATAAATTTTGGAAAAGGTGTCCACCAAAAAGGAATTTTTTTAAATTAATCGTGTTATGACCAGCTGAGAGAACAGTTGGACTAAGAAAATGGGCCAGTTCATCCTTCCTCACCTAAGATTACTCATTTGGTGAATTCTCATCCTGATCTGATGGATGACACCCAGCTGAGCTCACCTACAATCAAAATTGAGTATTTGTGTGCCGGGTGTCTCAGAAATCCAGCTCTTAATTTGTCCATCTATATTCCCATGCTCTGTATTTGTAATTTCCTCCACACTCCTCTCAGCAGTTCCCTCATTTTGTATCTTGTGCATCCCTGAATTTAATTGCAACATTGATGGTGGCTATACCTTCAGCTACCCAAGGCATAAACTCCCTTCACAATCAACAGCAGTATGTACTATCTACAAGATGCACTGCAGAAATTTATCAACAAAACTGAGATGGTGCTTTTTGAAGTATCTTTGATAATTCAGCCTCTTAAATATGACACCTTGTGTCATCATAAGATCTTAAAGTCAGGGAACACTTAGGAGGCAGCGATCATAATATGGTAGAGTTCAGTCTGCAGTTCGAAAGAAAGAAGGCAAAATCGGATGTAATGGTGTTACAGTTAAGTAAAGGTAATTACAGGGACATGAGAGAGGAACTGATGAAAATCGACTGGAAACAGAGTCTAGTGGGGAAGATAATGGCAGGAGTTTCTGGGTGTAATTGAGGACACAGTACAGAGGTACATCCTAAAGAAAAGAAAGATTATCCGGGAGGGGGATTAAACAACCATGGCTGACAAAGGAACTCAGGAAATGTATCACAGAAAAGGAGAGAGCCTATAAAGTGGCCAAGAGCACTGGGAAATCAGAAGGTTAGGAAAACTACAAAAACAAACAGAGGATAACAAAGAGAGAAATAAGGAAGCAGAGGATCAAATATGAAGGTAAGCTATCCAGTAATATTAGAAATGATAGTAAAAGTTACTTTCAATGCATAAGAAACAAATGAGAGGCAAAAGTAGACATTGGACTGCTCCAAATTGATGCAGGAAGGCAAGTGATGGGAGATAAGGAAATAGCTGAAGAACTTAATAAATACTTTGTGTCAGTCTTCACAGTGGAAGACGTGAGTAATATCCCAACTATTAAGGAGAGTCAATGGGCAGAGTTGAGTATGGTGGCCATTACAAAGGAGGAAGTATTTGATAAGCTAAAAGGTCTAGAAATTAATAAATCTCCTGGCCTGGATGGGCTACATCCTAGAGTTCTGAAGGAGTTGACTGAAGAAATAGTGGAGGCATTGGTTGTGATCTTTCAAAAATCACTGGAGTCAGGAAAGTCCCAGATGATTAGAAGATCGCTGTTGTAACGCCCTTGTTCAAGAAAGGATCAAGACAAAAGATGGAAAGTTATAGGCCAATTAGCCTAACCTCGGTTGTTGGTAAAATTCTAGAATCCATTGTTAAGGATGAAATTTCTAAATTCTTGGAAGTGCAGGGGTGAATTAGAACAAACCAGCATGGATTTAGTAAGGGGAGGTTGTGTCTGACAAACCTCGTGAAATTCTTTGAAGAGGTAACGGGTAGGTTAGACCAAGGAGCCAAGTGAATGTTATCTACCTAGACTTCCAAATGGCCTTTGATAAGGTGCCTCACGGGAGGCTGCTGAGTAAGGTGAGGGCCCATGGTGTTCGAGGTGAGCTACTGGCATTAATTGAGAATTGGCTGTCTGACAGAAGGCAGAGAGTTGGGATAAAAAGTTCATTTTCGGAATGGCAGCCGGTGACAATTGGTGTCCTGCAGGGTTCAGTGTTGGGGCCGCAGCTGTTCACTTTATATATTAATGATCTCGATGAAAAGACTGGGGGTATTCTGGTGAAGTTCACCAATGATATGAAGTTAGGTGGACAGGCAGGTAGTACTGGAGGTGGGGAGGCTACAGAAAGATTTAGACAGTTTAGGAGAATGGTCCAAGAAATAGCTGATGAAACTCAAAGTGAGCAAATTCGAAGTCTTGCACTTTGGAAAAAAGAACACAAACATGGACTATTTTATAAACAGTGAGAAAATTCATAAAGCCAAAGTACAAAGGGATCTGGGAGTGCTACTACAGGATTCTCCAAAGGTTGACTTGCAAGTTGAGTCTGTAGTTAAGAAAGCACATGTAATGTCACTTATTTCAAGAGGGTTGGAATGTAAAAGCAATGATGTGCTACTGAGGCTTTAAAAAGCTCTGGTTAAGCCCTATTTAGAATACTGTGTCCAGTTTTGGGCCCCACACCTTAGGAAGAACATACTGGCACTGGAGTGTGTCCAGCAGAGATTCACACGGATGATCCCTGGAATGGTAGGCCTAACATATGATGAACGGCTGAGGATCCTGGGATTGTATTCAATAGAGTTTAGAAGGTTGAGGGGAGATCTAACAGAAACTTACAAGATAATGCATGGCTTAGAAAGGGTGGACGCTGGGAAATTGTTTCTGTCAGGCAGGGATACTAGGACTAGTGGGCACAGCCTTAGAATTAGAGGGGGTCAATTTAGAACGGAAATGAGGAGACATTTCTTCAGCCAGAGAGTGGTGGGCCTGTGGAATTCACTGCTATGGAGCGCAGTAGAGGCCAGGAAGTTAAATGTCTTCAAGATAGAGATTGATAAATTCTTAATCTCGCAAGGAATTAAGGGATACTGGGAGAGTGTGGGTAAGTGGTGTTGAAATGCCCATCAGCCATGATTAAATGGCAGAGTGGACTCGATGGGCCAAATGGCCTTACTTCCACTCCTATTTCTTATGGTCTTACCATATGTTCACCCAAACGACTGATGGGACATCCATAAAACTTTGAGGCCACAATTGTTTTAAAATTCCTTTCCATGGAGAGATGGTCAAAAAACATCTGAAATGTGAAGGTTACAATAAATATTGTCTATTGAATAATGCAATATCATGCAATAAAAATAAATAAGTACATAAATAAATACCTCTTCCTACTGCTCTTCACCTCACTATCTCACCTTTCTCCTTCAGATACTCCTTTGAATAACATTTGGTGACCTGACTTAATATTTGTTTCAGACTTTATTTATAAAACTTCTGCCCATTAGCTTGGAATTTTTTATTACATGAAAGATGTTATATAAATAGAAGATATTGTTGTGATTGTGGCTGTCTTTATATATTTCAGGACAGAGAAACGAATGGTGTACACACTTGCAGAATGCTGTCAAAGAATATCATTTCTCCTCCTCTCGTCGCGTTGGATCAATGGCCTTCTACCAGAAGTACAGTTGCCTGGAGATGAAGGGATACAAATCGAAAGTGTATGGTGCCCTCTGTACTGACATCTTGTGGCTGTACAAAAATGAGCAGGTCAGAATGAAACGGGTTATTCTGAGAGGCTGGAACAGTGAGAGGTTCACAATAATGCAATGTTCACGAAATATGATGTCATTTTTGTGGGGATTATCCAGAAAGGACACAATAAATGTTTTATTGGATAATACGACACATTTAGAAACAATTTTAAGGAGAAATCTCCACATTTTTTGCAAATACATCATTTTTTAATATTAAGTTAAAACATATTGATTAGAATAAGTCACTATAAATTGCTTCGTTATTTACTGATTTTAATGCTAGTCAATACTAGTCATTGCAGTTTAACTGATTTAGCTGACTGAAAGAGCTTATTGTCGGCTTGAATGAACTGCAACAGAATTTGTTGACCATAACTTTACACAGAGGATAGGAAGAGAAGAAATCTTACCTGCAGCCACATGGATCCAGGCCAGCAGTATCTACATCCCATCAGTGAATAACCTTCTGTTATATTTTCTTATCTTCTTTTGGCTCTCCTGATTTGCTTTTCAGATTTCCCTTTGTACCATTCTGTATGGCTGGAGGGCTTCTGCTGTTTTAAGCCCTTGTTATCTGTCAGAAGACCAGAGAGATAGACGCAGATTAGGCTATTTGGCCCATCGAGTCTGCCCCACCATTTTATTATGGCTAATATGCTTCTCAATCCCATTCTCTTACCTTCTACCCAAATCTTTGATCCCCTGACCAATCAAGAACTAATCTATCTTAAATACATTCAATGACTTGGCCTCCATAGCCTTGTGAGGCAATAAGTTCCACAGAGTCACTATTCTCTGGCTGAAGAAATACTCCCTCATCTCAGTTCTAAAGTTGTCCCTTCATTCTGTGGCTATAAACTAGGGGCCTCATCTCTCCACGTCCTCTCTATCCAAGCCTCTCAGTATTCTGTAAGTTTCTATCAGATCCTCCCTCATCCTTCTAAACTCCACTGAGTACAGACCCAGAGTCCTCAAATGTTCCTCATATGACAAGCTCTTCATCTCTGGGATCATTCTTACAAACCTCCTCTGGACCCCTCCAATGCTGGCACATCTTTCCTTAGATACGGAGCATAAAACTGCTCATAATATTTCAAATGTGGTGATCAGAGCCTTATACAGTCTCAGCAGTACATCTTTCCTCTTGTTTTCTAGCCTTCTTGAAATGAATGCTAACTTTGCATTTGTCTTCCTAACATGCCAACTCAACCTACACGTTAAGCTTAAGAGATCCTTAACTAAGACTCCTAAGTCCATTTGAGTTTCAGAATTTCAAAGACTTTCGCCAGTTAGAAAATAATCTATGCCTCTATTCTTCCTACCAAAGTGCTTAACTTCACACTTTCCCATATTGTATTCCATCTAACATTGCTTTGCCCACTCTCCTAGCCTGTCCAAGTCCTTATGCAGACTCCATGCTTCCTCAAAACTACCAGTTCCTGTCGGCGAAAGTGGGTACTGCAGATGCTGGAGATTAAAGTCAAGATTAGAGTAGTGTAAGAAAAGCACAGCAGGTCAGACAGCATCCGAGGAGCAGGAATGGTCTGAAATGTTTGGCCGAAATGTTGATTTTCCTGCTCCTCGGATGCTGCCTGACCTGTGCTTTTCCAGCATGACTCTACTCTTGTCACTGCCAGTTCCTCCATCTATCTTTGTGTCATGTGCAAACTTAGCAACATTACCCTCAGCCCCTTCTTCCAGATCCTTAACATATAACATGAATAATCATGGTCTCAACACAGATGCCTGTGGAACTCTACTCACTAGCTGTCATCCTGAAAAAGACCCCTTTATCCAAACACTCTGCCTTCTGCCATTCAGTCAATCCTCTGTCCATGCCAGTACCTTGCCCTAACACCTTCTGCTACAAATTCTCCAAATTATGTACTCACTCAGGATGTGCCTTATTGCAGACATGATCTCTCTTTCCTGACTGTGTGCAACTTACTCTTAAGCTTCCCTTTTCCTCTTTATCCAATCCAATATGTTCCTTAATATTCAGGATTCACAGATTTGTTGGTCCCATCTATTATCTCAATTGGAACATGCTTGCTTGGTGTTCTACCATTTCCTTTTTCAATGCATCTCATTGCTGTAACATAGATTTAACAAAAATATCTGTTCTGAGTCTATTCTGGGAAAATCATATCTGATCTTATTAAAATCACCCTTCCCCCAGCTTAAATCTTCGATTTCAGGCCCATTCTTGTCTTCCTCCATAACAGTCTTGAAGCTAATAGCACTATGATCGCTGTCAGTAAAATGCCTGCGCACTGATAGTTCACCAGCTTGCCCAACTTCACTTCCTAAAATTAAGTTCAGGACCACACCCTCCTATGTAGGGTTTTCTACTGGCCTAAAAAGTGTTCCTGGATGCATTTTAAGAATTCCGCTCCCTCTATACCTATCACACTATGACTACCTCAATTAATGTTGGAGAAGTTGTAACTTCTAACTAATGTAACTACCCAATTGGTTTTACACTTCTCTGGAATGTGTCTTCTTACCAGATCTCCTATTTTTCTCAGACTCCCAGCAATTTGATTGCTCCTTTTTTGTCTTTAAATTCTATTCATATGGCTTCATTTGAGAAGCCTTTAAGATTTC
Source organism: Chiloscyllium plagiosum (assembly GCF_037043375.1). Taxonomy (NCBI): domain Eukaryota; kingdom Metazoa; phylum Chordata; class Chondrichthyes; order Orectolobiformes; family Hemiscylliidae; genus Chiloscyllium; species Chiloscyllium plagiosum. The sequence goes on along the minus strand of NW_028270154.1, from coordinate 197,868 downwards.
ATCCTGCCTTACTGCTGTAATTGATTCTCTGATCAAAATTCTGACACCCCCTCCTCCTCTTTTACGACCTCCCCTGTCTTGCATGAAGACACTGCATCCTGGAACATTGAGCTGTAGTCCTGCCCCTCTCTGAACCATGTCTCAGTGATACCAGCTGCTTGGATCATAGCATGTATTCAAGCGGCTCTTTTCAGATTTGGTTAAATGTAGTTAAAGGAAAACTCAACAACAGCAATTTGCTGAAATATGAATATTTATTGAATAATAAAAAAAGGATGAGAAAGGAAGAAAAAGAAATCAATGATTCTCATGCCCTCCTGCCTATCAGGAACCTCTCAATTGACAGCTGGTGTAGACACTCAGATTTGTTCCTGGCATCATTTGCGATCCTGGTTTGAGGTGAATGAAACTCTCTTACGCAGTGTAACAAACAACCAGTACAGAAAAACAAATACAGAAAACAAGCCATCTTCAGTACATGCAGGAATGTTCACAGGACTCATTCAAGTTCACACAGTTATTGAATAATATCAATAATTTTGGCCTTTCAGCCCACCATATACACAGCCACACATTCATCTGGATTAACTTTCTAGTTCTATACCTACTGGTGTGTCACCGGATGTAATCCATAGATGACTAACTTTTAGTTCCTGTTCTTTAATCTACTCTCTAGCTCCCTCAATTTTACTTGCAGGACCTCATTCCTTTTTAAAATCTATTTCATTGATATCAGTATGTATCAGGATCTCTGTCTGTTACCCCTCCCACTTAAGAACACTCCAAAGCTATTTAGGAATATCCCTGACCCTTGCCAGGGATCACCAGGGAGGCAACAATAATCCTGGAGTCTGTTTCGTAGCCATAGAAATGCCTGTCTGTTCCCCTTACAACAGAATTCCCTTCCACCACAGCCCTGCCATTGTTCTAGATCATTTCAATCTTGCTACCTTCAACCAGGACTTCTCAGCCTTAGAGTCATAGAGATGTACAGCACGGAAACAATCCCTTTGGTCTAACTCATCCATGCCGAGCAGATGTCCCAATCGCACCTAGTCCCATTTGCCAGCACTTGGCCCATATCCCTCCAAACCCTTCCTATTCATATACCCATCCAGATGCCTTTTGAATGTTGCAATTGTATGAGCCTCCCCCAGTTCCTCTGGCAACTCATTCCATACATACACCACCCTCTGCATGAAAATGTTGCCCCTTAGGTCCCTTTTATATCTTTCCCCTTTCACCCTAAACCTGTGCCCTCTAGTTCTGAACTCCCCCACCCCAAGGAAAAAGACTTTGTCTATTTATCCTATCCATGTTCCTCAATTTTATAAACCTCTATGAGGTCACCCCTCAGCCTCTGACACTCTAGGAAAAACAGCCCCAGCCTATTCAGCCTCTCCCTATTGTTCAAATCCTCTAACTCTGGGAACATCCTTGTAAATCCTTTCTGAACCCTTTCAAGTTTCACAACATCCTTCCAATAGGAAGGAGACCAGAATTGCATGCAATATTCCAACAGTGGCCTAACCAACATCCTGTACAGCCGCGAAATGACCTCCCAACTCCTGTAGTTGAAAAGTGTGGTGCTGGAAAAGCGCAGCAGGCCAGGCAGCATCCGAGGAGCAGGAGAATTAACATTTCTGGCATAAACCTTTCTTCAGGATTCCTGAAGAAGGGCTTATGCCTGAAACGTCGATTCTCCTGCTCCTCGGATGCTGCCTGGTCTGCTGCGCTTTTCCAGCATCACACTTTTCAACTCTGGTCTCCAGCATCTGCAGTCCTCACTTTCTCCCAACTCCTGTACTCAATACTCTGACCAATAAATGAAAGCATACTGAGCGCCTTCTTCACTATCCAATCTACCTATGATTCTACTTTCAAGAAGCTATGAACCTGCGCTCCAAGGTGCCTTTGTTCAACAACACTCCCTTCTCTGCTCTAAAGAAAATGCTCCAAAATTAGGATCGGTTAATCTTGGGTTAACACTCTTAGGGCAACATGATGGCTCAATGGTTAGCACTGCTGCTTCACAAGTGCCAGGAACCTGGGTTCAATTCCAGTCTTGGATGACTGTCTGTGTAGAGTTTGCACATTCTCCCTGTGCCTAGTGCTCCAATTTCTTCCCACAGTTCAAAGATGTGTAGGGTAATGGATTGGCTATGGGAGATGAAGGGTTACAGGGGTACAGTCTGGGTAGATGCTGTTCAGAGGGATGGTGTTGTCTTGATGGGCTGAATGGCCTACTTTCACACTGTAGGGATTCTATGATAATGTGTGGTGTCAGTAACTCTCTCTGAAATGGCCAGGCATCCACAGCTATCTCAATTACACTTCCCTACACCATGGTTCCTAAAACCTGATTCCATTCTCCCAGTTTCTGCATGTTTGTTGAACCTGTTCAGAGAATATGATTATTTCCAGAAGTGCTTCCGATACACATCTTTCCTTTTGAACTGAGGTCTCACCATAGCTTATACAACATGGCTCTGCACTATGATGGATCTATCTCATGCAGTTCTCCTCCCTTTCAGAACCATGGTAGACCTGTCCTCAGCCTTACCTTTGATGCCATCCTCTTCTATATTCATGGCTCACTGTCTACCATTCCGACCACCTCCAGCATGGTGCCACTATCAAACACATCATTGTACCCTCTCTCACCCTTCCAAAGGACACATTGGTCCACTCATCGGTCACACCCAAAATCATATCTCTGAACTATGACACCAAAAACTAGATAAAACATCTCCCTATTTACCTGATCCTTTATCACCACAATCTTTCAGTTTTGCTCAGTAATATCAGTAAAGAATGTATCAGGAAATCAAAGTATTCTGGATGCTGGAGATCTGAAACAAAAAAGTAAAAAGTGCTGGAGAAACCAGCAAGTCTGGCAATGTCTGTGAAAAGAGAATTGGCATTAACATTCTGAGTCCAATGTGACTCTACTCCAGGACTGAAGGGGCTTGGAAAAGCAATGGCTTTCATGCTGTTGACAAAGAAAGAGGAGCAAGTAGTGATGGGGAGGATGCCTAGTACAAAAGGCAAAGGGAATAGTAATAACAGTGGAGAAGAGCTATAGATGAACAGTTCATATTAATAGGACATGTCATAATGGAATGCCGAAAGCAAGCCTATACAACTGAGGAATTGGGTGGGTGAACATCGAAATGTTGGGCAGTATTCATATTGTGAATTTGTTAAACTCAGCGTTGAGTCCTGAAGGCTTAAAGTGCTACGTGGGAAATGTGGTGCTGTTCCTCCAGCTTGATTTGCACCTGCTGGAATACTTCTACTGACCAAGGACTGAAGCCAAAATCATGTATTAAAATATCAAGCAACTCGAAGGTTTGGCTAGCAATCTATTTCAAATTGATGGTTTAATAATTCATGAAGCTAGTGGTTAGAGGGCCTTGATTTGAATATTGCACGGTATAAATTTAATTCCTTTGGTTTATTAACTACTGATATCCTTCAGAAAAAATCTTAACTCTTGCCATCAATTTGTGATTTTAGAATAAAAGCTATTTCTTGACATCTCTTGTAGTGCTCTTGTCAAGTCTCACTTGCTCCAGAGGTGTGCAATAACATCTCTGAGCAGGTTAATAAAGAAATATCTAAAAACTACTTCGTAACAGTGCAAATTTTCAAAACTCCAAGGACATTCAGTGCTTCATTGATACCTGTGAAAATGTGGGGAAAAAATCTTCAATTCCTTTGAATTGTGCAGCAAACTGATACTAACACACGCTGTCTTTATTGGCAGAGTTTTAAATCTGGGATTGGAATCACAATGATTGGAGTACAGGGATCTACGATTCGTGATGTTAATCGTAAAAGTTTTGAGATAATTACTCCTTTGAAAACTTTCAGGTAAGTGACTTTGTATTGTATTTTCTCTGCTGTTTCTATGACCACAAATTAACAGGATCTGAATCTCACAAGCAGCCATTGACAGATTTTAGATGAATAGGACTGAAAAGTTGAGCACAGTAAGAATATGGGGTTGAGGTTACAATCAGATCAGCCATGATATTGCTAAATGGCGGAGCAGGTTTGAGACACAAAATGGCCTACTTTTGCTCCTAGATTGTATGAAAACAAAACATATTCTTAACTGCTGCTGGTGAGTGTCACAGTGCCAAACCCAATCTTGTTTCAGGATTTGCTGTAGAATGGTATCATGGTCAGCACAGACATGGTGGGTCAAAGGGCCTATTCTTGTGCTGTACTGTTTTATGTTCTTAATTCTACGTTAAAGCACTGGTGTTTGTTGACTGTTCAGAGTGATGGAAAATTTTTGATGTTCGCTGAGTTTTGCAATTCATCTTGATCCCAGAAATATCAATTAAATGGCCCAGGAAAGTGGTGATAGACTCTGAAAATGGTTGAGCGTGAGAGCCGTGATCTGATAGAAGTTTTCAAAATATTAACAGGAAAAAGCAGAATAGATGAGGATAAACCATTTCCACTGGTTGGTGATTCTAGAAGTATGGGCATAGTCTTATAAGGAGAAAGTGAGAACTGCAGATGCTAGAGATCAGAGTCGAGAGTGTGGTGCTGGAAGAGCACAGCAGATCAGGCAGCATGCAAGGAGCAAGAGAATCAATGTTTCGAGCATAAGCCCTTCATCAGGAATTCCTGAAGAAGAGTTTTGACCTACTGTTGGGAATTAAGGCAGGGCAGGTGACTGAGGTGTCAATGGAGGAGGATAATAGCTGATCTTTTCACATACTCAGCCCCACTTACCCGAGCTCTCATCATATTCCTTAATTCATTTATTGTTTAAAAAAAGTCGATCTCAGCTTTAAAAATGTTTATTGAAGTAGCATGAACTATTTCACTGGGCAAGGAGTTCCACAAATTTACAACCCTCTGGGTGAAGAAGTTCCTTTTCAATTCAGTCCTAAATCTGCTCCCCCTAATTTTGAGGCTATGCCTTCTTGTCCTAGTTTAACCTGCCAGTGGAACCATCCTCTCTTTGGCACAGCAGCTCAGTTGTTAGCACTGCTGCCTCACAGCACTAGGGACCTGGGTTCAATTCCAGCCTCAGGTGACTGTGTGGAGTTTGCACATTCTCCCCGTGTCTGCGTGGGTTTCCTCCGGGTGCTCCGGTTTCCTCCCACAGTCCAAAGATGTGCAAGTTAGATGAATTGGCCATGCTAAATTGCCCATAGTGTTCAGGGATGTGTAGTTTCGGTGCATTAGTCTGGGGTAAATGTAGAGTAATGGGATTGGGGTGGGATACTCTTTGTTGGGCTGAAGGGCCTGTTTCCATACTGTAGGGATTCTGTGATTTTATCTATTCCCTTCATAATATTGTATGTTTCCAGAAGATCCTCCCTCATTTTTCTAAATTCCAATGAATATAATCCCAGTCTACTCATTGTCTCTCCCATAAGCCAACCCCCTCAACTCCGGAATCAACCCAGTGAACCTCCTCTGCACCCCCTCTTGTGCCAGTACATCCTTTCTTAAGTAAGGAGACCAAAACTGCACGCAGTACTCCAGGTGTGGCCTCACCAGCACCCTGTACAGCTGCAATGTAACCTCACTACTTTGAAACAAAATCCCTTTAACAATGAAGAACAAAATTCCATTTGCCTTCCTAATTACTTGTTGCACTTGCAGACCTACCTTCTGTGATTCATGTACAAGGACACCCAGGTCCCTCTGCACAGCAGCATGCTGCAATTTTTTACCATTCAAGTAATAATCTTTTTTACTGTTACTCCAACCAAATGAATGACTTCACATATATTAACAATGTATTCCATCTGCCAGACCTTTGCCCACTCCCTTAAAGCACCCATGTTCCTCTGCAAAGTTTCTCAGTCCTCTGCACACTTTTTTCTGCCACTCTGCCACTCATCTACAAACTTTGACACACTACACATGTTCCCCAGCTCCAAATCTTCACTATAAATTGTGACTAATTGTCGTCCCATCACTGATCCCTGAGGCACGACATTAGTTACAGATTGCCAACCAGAATAGCACTCATTTACCCCCACCCTTTGCTTCCTGTTAGTCAACCAATCCTCTATCCACACTAATACTTTACCCATAACACCATGCATCTTATCTTATGCAGCTGCCTCTTATGCGGCACCTTGTCAAAGGTCTTTTGGAAATCTAGGTACACCACATCCACTGGGACCCATTTTCCACCTTGCTTATAATATTTTCATAGAATTCCAAAAGATTTGTTAAGCATGACCTGCCTTTCCTGAACCCATGCTGCATCTGCCCAATGGGACAATTTCTGTCTAGATGCTCTGCGATTTCTTCTTTGGTAATAGACTCAAGTATCTTCCCCATTACAGAGGTTGTGCTAACTGGTTTATAATTCCACACCTTTTATCTACTTCTCTTTTTAAACAGTTGCATCACATTTGCTGTTTTCCAATCAGTTGGAACTGCCCCAGAATCCAGTGAATTTTGGAAAATTACACAAGTGCATTTGCTATTTCTCCTGCCATCTCTTTTAGTACCCTGGGATGCATTCCATCAGGGCCAGGAGACTTGTCTACCCTTAGCTCCGTTAGCTTGCCCAACACTACCTCTTCCATAACAATGATTGTTTCCATGTTTTTAAAACTTCCTCCTCTCAATTTCAAAATATGCCCCCTACTTTTGAACTCCCCCACCCTAGGGAAAAGACCCTTGTCTTTCACCTTATCTATATCCCTCATTAGTTCATGAACCTCAATAAAGTTACCCCTCAACCTCCTTTACTCCAGTGAAAAATGTCCCTGTCTTTCCAATTCATTTTGTTTTTTGCTTTGAAAGTGATGGGACTCTGGAACTCACTGCCTGTTTGGAAGGTGGAGGCAGAAACCGTCATAACATTAAGAATTGCCAAGGCATACATGGCAATGGGCCAAGTGCTACAAATGGGATTAGAATAGTGACATGACTGCTTCTGACCAGATAGACCCGATAGGCCGAAGTGCCTTTTTCTGTGCTTTACACTGCAATGACTATCTTATACAACTAATAAAGACAAGTGTCCTATATACTTTCCCAAGCACCTTATTAACCTGACCTGCTGCCTTCAGAGATCTGTGGAAATGCACCCCCAGATCCATCTTCAGCTTGTTTGAGTTGCCTGCTTGTTTAGCTGATTCAGCTTGAGGATATAATTCCTCATTATATATCACATCAAGGACTTCAGTAATATAATTTTTCTTGCATTAAAGCATAACAGCGTTCTAGCCTTGTATCTTCAGTAGGACTCCACCTTCGGCCATGTTATCAAATAGCTATAAACAAATGTGGTATCTGAAAGAATGAAGATAGCTACACATATGTCCAGCTTAAACGTGTCTTGTGCCATTGACCATTATACTGGCAGTCCAAAATCAGCCTTTGTGTCATGGAAACTTGCACATCAGCATTGGTTAATATTCACAAGATTTCCCTTGTTCATTAAACGCTTGTATTGGGAATAGTTTTTTTAAATGTCCGAACTAGGGTTGAAAGCTGACTGTAATCCATACAGCTTGGAAATACCCACTCCTGTGACATTCTCACTAATGACTGGGCAAGTTTGATGGTGATGTGTTTTACACTTTAAACATCAACTAATGTAGCAACAATGCCCTCTACCTCATGATTCTGCTTGTTTGTGGCTCTTTAGGGATCCTTCTATCTTCAGAATTAACTGGTGCCCAATCAGAAAAATATTGTTATGATTATATTATATAAGAGGATGACTGGTTCATATTTAGTGGATTCCTAATCATCCCAAGGCATATTCAAATATTGTTGATCCAGCTGCTGACTGTTTAAAGGAGCCTTTGAGCTGATCTCTTCCTGGCTTCTGAGTGAGTTTTCAATGCACACTTTGGTCAAGATTTCCTCTGGGATCTGGGTGCTGAGACACTCTTTGAAGTTCTCTGCATCATCTTGTAGTCAGCTGTTGTAGAACTCTGGTCATAAGTAGTGGCTATGTATAATGTTACATGATTTTAGTCAAATCTGGGGCAAAGACTTTTCACTTTTCCACCTTCAACCTTGTCACTTGGTCCTCAGTGAAAGGTTCATAGAGTGTTGCCACCAGGCTTTAATGATGCAACTGGGTTCTGGAAACTTATTTTTTATTCATTAATTGGACATAGGAATTACTGGCTGGACCAGCATTTATTGCCTAATCCAACTTGCCCTTTGAGAAGTTGGTGGTGAGTTGCCTTCTTGGACGACTGCTGTCCACATGCTGTAGACAGATGGTAGTGGTCATGGGTTTAATTTCTGCAGTGCATCTTGAAGCTGATACACACTATTGCTACTGAGTTCAGTTGACCTTTGACCTCCTTCCTATATCACTGGGCATTCCTTCAGATACTGAGACTGCACTGACCCAAGGGACACTCTTGAACTAGTTTGGGCATGGGCCTCACTTCTGGTCCTAAGGAAATAAACATCCTATCTTCAAATCATCCTGTCCAGCAGGACCTCCAAGTCCCTTCCCAGAGAGAAGGGCACCAATTTCCACCTGTCTGCCTTGTTTGGAACAAATGTCAGGAACTCTGCAGGGCAGCTCCAGACTAACAGTGCTTGTCTAAGTGCTCAATAGCCTGTGAAAGATGGCACTGGTGCGAGAGATGTTGGTTGATTTCAGATTCTCCCAGCCATACTCAGGGAAAAGCATGAGGTAAGATGGGGCTAAAATCAGTCTAGTAGTGTGCTATAGAGTCAGGTTAAATAGTTGATGAGACAAAAATAGTACAATATAGCAAGAGATCTCATTCGGTGTCTTGGTGAGAAACCCTCCAAGAAACTGAATTTAAAAACTGCCACTTTGCCAGAAAAACATAAAATTCAGCCCATACTCATTATTAGACTTTTGATTCCTGAGTTGTTTTGAATTCAAATTTCACTATCTGTCGTCATGGGATTTAAACTCAGTTCTCCATAAAATAACCTGGTGACTAGATTACTCGATTACCAACATACAATACAATACAATTCTTTGCTTTCACTTCCTCTGACATTTAAGAGCTGGAAGTCATTTTGCTGCAAACTAATGAAAGTTTATTGGTTGTTGACGTTAGTTACAGAGACGACTTTCACAGGATTCCAACAGAACCTTCTTCCCACAGATTCTAGTTCCATGTGATATGGCATCAACTTGTATTGGCATGCCACATTAACCTATTATACTCCAGTGCTCGATATAAAGTAGCTTTGTCTTAGATTATGTCCAAACAGTAAATTTGATTTGCATTTATATGTTAAAGTTTAGAATTCTATAGAGTGTACGTGCATACAAAAAAAGGAAAAGAAAGTTAAAAAAAAAGAAATTTGTGAGTTATATATAACATATTTTCATGGAGAAATTTGCAGAAAATGGAAGTCAATAAGCTGTAATTTTATACTGAGTAAGTTTGCAGAGTGTAAAAGATATTTATGCGAATAAAATCTTAACCAATGATGATTTCCACATTGCATGAAAGTCTACTGTGTGATTGACTCAAATTAATTGCAGCTTTTCAAATGGGTCAAATGAAAAGCATCACCTATTCAGCCAACTAATGGAATTGACCTCCATTGCTATCTTACCTGGGTCAGAAATTCTCATTTTGAGATTTCAAGCAAAATAAATACACTGTAAGTAGACAAAGGCAGGCTGAACTGAATTAAGTAATGGATTAAATGACAATGTTACAAGAATAATGTGTTGTGCTTTTTAATGGTGCAGTTTTACAGCAGAATCTGAACGAGAGAAGAAAGAATGGATTGAGGCACTTCAGGACTCGATTGCTGAAACTCTGTCTGACTATGAAGTGGCTGAGAAGATCTGGTCTAACAAATCAAACAAAGCATGTGCGGACTGCAAAGCACAGAATCCTGACTGGGCATCCATTAACCTTTGTGTTGTTATCTGTAAGAGATGTGCAGGTAATTGTCAACAGCTATTACCAAATTAGCAGTCAGAATTCAAACAACAATTTCAACTTGCCAGAATATAATTTAAATATATGTGGGAGGAGGGTACAGATTTTTCAGATGAAGCAGTGATTTCCTTTTTTTTTGTTTGCTTTTTCCAGGTGAACATCGGGGCTTAGGAACAAACATTTCAAAAGTACAGAGCTTGAAACTTGACACAAGTATATGGAGCAATGAAATTGTACAGGTCAGAGGACTGTCACTTTTAATATTTAAGATATTTTCTGAATAGGTTGCTCAGTTGTCTCAAGAAGAATACAGGGACAGCAATAAAGCATTATGACTTAGAGAGGCAGAATGTTGAAATTGGTGTATCACAAGTGTCAGCACTGAAACTACTGCTGCTCACCTTTTACATTAAAACCATGCCTTTGGAATCAAAATTGTCACTCCTCACTGGGATAGCATGCTGGAAATCAAGCCCTGCTATTCTCACAGTTGTCACAAAGTTACAGATTTTAAGAAGTACAAAGAATACCTCAATTCCTTGTCTTTCACACCCAGGTTGACAGAACCATGGGCCAGGTTTCTGTACTCAATCAGAATTCTTATTTATCAGAAATAATTAGGTTCTAGCTACAGGTAAACAATTAGAAATCATTAGGATGTAAAACTAATTAATCCCCTTTTAAACTTCTCTTACAGACAAAATTAATCTGAAAAAATAGCTTTTCAGTAGTCTTTGTTCCCAGGTTCTGTTGTTGAATTTATTCTTATAACTCATATTCTAGACAGCATGTTGCTTCAGTTGACTTTCTGTACCACTTCCACTAGTCAGAAAGAGAAACAATATTGCTAAATCATTAATAAAAAATCTCTGACTTATCAATTAAAAGTCATAGCTTACAAAGATTGTTGAAGGAAAGACAAACTAGTTCCCTCCAGGTTGACAATAAGTTTTGACTGCAGAGAACAGAGACACTAATTGAGCTGTTCTCTCTGAATGGAACTTGTTCTCAGCTCCAAGATGCTCATTTATCTGAGAACCAATCATACAGCTGTTGGCAGGCAAAGAGATCTCTGTCATTGATAACTAGTCACTAGTCCATAAAACAATCAAATTCTTGTTCCCAGCAAAAGCTGTATCAGTACACCCCTTCATGTCTAAATTGTCAGCAATTCTGCAATTATTACTTGTTCAGGCTGTTACAGAGTCAGAGGACATACAGCATAGAAATAGGCACTTCTGTACATTATGGTTTTTTTTGTTACTCATTGCTGAATATACCAGCATTTATTGCCTATCCATAATTTCCCAGAGGGAAATTAAGAGTCAACCACATTGCTGTGGGTCTGGAGTCACATGTAGGTCAGACCAGGTAAGCATGGCAGTTTCAAAGAACAATGAACAAAGGAAATTACAGCACAGGAATAGGCCCTTTGGCCCTTCAAGCCTGGTCCGATCCAGATTCTCTATCTAAATCTGTCGCCTATTTTCTAAGGATACTTATCCCTCTGTTCTTTGCCCATTCATGTATCTGTCTACATACAGCTTAAATGATGCTATCGTGCCTGCCTGCCTCTACCACCTCTGCTAGCAACGTGTTCCAGGCACCACCACTCTCTGCATAAAGAACTTGCCATGCATATCTCCCCTAAACTTTTCCCCTCTCACCTTGAACACGTGACCCATAGTAATTGAGTCCCCCACTCTGGGAAAAAGATTCTTGCTATCCACCCCATCTATACCTCTAATGGTTTTGTAGAGTGCAATCAGGACCCGCTCCCCCAACCACCACCCTCCGCCAACCTCTGTCTTTCTAATGAAAAAATCCTAATCTACTCAACCACTCTTCATAGCTAGCGCCCTCCATACCAGGCAACATCCTGCTGAATCTCCTCGGCATCCTCTCCAAAGCATCCACATCATTTTGGTATTGTGGCGAGCAGAACTACACGCAGTTTTCTTCCCTAAAGGACATCAGTGAACCAGATAGGTTTTTCCAATAATCGGCAATAGATTTCTGGTCATCATAGAATCCCTGCAGTGTGGAACTGTACAGTATCATTAGACAATTAATTCAAGATTTTCTATTGAACTCGAATTCCTCCATCTGTCTTGGTGCAATTTGAACCTGCATTCTCAGAACATTAGCTGGGTCTCTGAATTAACAGTCCAGCAATAAAACCACTAGGCCATTGCCTTCTCATACGGTCTAACAAATACTAAACTACACTAATCCTATTGATTTGCACTTGGTTCCCAGCTTACTCTGACCTGGCATTGTAAGTGCTCATCCAGATGCTTTTTAAATATTATGAGACTACCTGCCTCCAGCACTCTCTCAGGCAGCATGTTCCATATTTCTATCTCTCTCTGGGTAATTTTTCTTTCTCAGACCTCCTCTAAATTACTTACTCCTCGCACTAATCTTATGTGTGTCACATAGAAAAGATTCTCATGATCTATTCTGACTGTGCCTCTCATAATTTTGTAAACCTCAGTTGCTCCCCCTTCAGCCTCCTTTGCTCCAAGGAAAACAATCCCAGCCTATCCAGTTTCTCCTCATAACTGAAACTTTTCATCTCAGCAGGCAATATCATGATGAATCTCCTCTACACTCTCTTCAGTGCAATCATTTCCTTCTGATGGTGTGACAACTAGAACTGGAAATATTCCATCTGTGGCCCAACCAATGTTTTATAAAGTTGTAATAAGGATATACATTATCAAAAAGATAGGCAGGTGGGCAGAGGGAGTGGGTACCTTTATTAGTAAGGAATGAAATTAAAACGTAGTAAGAAACAAAGTCGAGTTAAATGGTGTAGAATCTGTGTGGGTTGAATTGAGGAACTGCAAAGATTAAACAAAAACATAGTTGGAGTTATGTACAGGCCACCAAACAGTGGTCAGGAGCTGGGATGCAAGATAGACCGAGAGATTAAACAAATGTGTAGGAAAAGCAAAGTTACAGTGATCATGGAGATCTTCAATATGCAGGTGGATGGGAAAATCAGTTTGGTAGTGATTCACAAGAAAGTGAATTTGCGATGGCATTTTGGAGCAGCTTGTGGTGGAGCAGGCAATACTGGATTTAGTGTTGTGAAATGAGCCAGAAATTGATAAGGGAGCTTAAGATGAAGGAATCCTTAGGATCCCTGGACATCGACCTGGACCCAATATACCGGCCACTGCAGCGGACAGCTGGAACTGACAACCGGAAGCGGCAGATTCAAATGCTACAAATGCTGGAGGAAAGATCACAGAAGCGCTTCACAGGAGGCTCCCAAGCACTGAGGATGTCACCTAGACAGGGGACAAAACGTCTGTAACATGAATTCCCAGCTCGGCGAACAGAACCACAACAACAAGCACCCGAGCTATAAACCTTCTCACAAACTTTGGAATCCTTAGGAGGCAGTGATCATAATATAATTGAATTTATTCTGCAATTTGACAGAGAGAAGATAGAATCAGAGGTAATGGAATTACAGGAGAATAAATGCAACTACCGTGGCATGAGTGAGGAGCTGGGTAGAATTGACTAGGAGAGGAGCCTAGTAGGAAAGACAGTGAAATAGCAATGGCAGGAGTTTCTGGGAGTAATTCAGGAGACACAGCAGAGATTCATCCAGAGGAAAAAGAAGCCTGGTACAGGGAGGATGAGGCAACCCTGGCTGACCAGGGAACTCGGGGATGGCATAAAAGCAAAAGAGAAAGCGTATAATATGGCGAACAACAGTGGGAAACCAGAGGGTTGGGAAGCTTACAAAGACCAACAGAAGGCAATAAAAAAATTAATAAAGAGGGAGAAAATTAAATATGAAGGTACGCTAGCCAGTAATATGAAGGAAAACTGTAAGAGTTTCTTTAGATATATAAAGGGCAAAAGAGAGGCAAAAGTGGTGTTCCGCAAGGGTCAGTGTTGGGACCACAACGTTTGGACAGTTAGAAGAGTGGGCAAAGAAGTGGCAGATGGAGTACAACATGGGAAAGACTGAGGTCATGCACATTGGTTGGAAGAATAGAGGCATGGACTATTTTCTAAATGGTGAGAATCTTCTGAAGTCTAAAGTGCAAAGAGACTTGGGAGTTCTGAACCAGGATTCTCTCAAGGTAAACTTGCAGGTTGAGTCAGCAGTTAGGAAGGCAAATGCAATGATGGCATTTATTTTGAGAGGACTTGAATATAAAACCAGTGTTGTATTTCTGAGGCTCTATAAGGCCCTGGTGAGACCACATTTAGAGTGTGTGCACAGATTTGGGTTCCATATCTCAGGAAGGATGTACTGACCCTGGAGCGTGTTCAGAGGATGTTCACGAGAACAGTCCCAGAAATGAAAAACTTAACATATGAGGAATGTTTGAGGACTCTACGTCTATACTCGATGGAGTTTAGGAAGATGAGAGGAATATAATAGAAACTACAGAATACTGAAATAGCCTGGACAGGGTGGATGTTGGAATGATGTTTTCATTGGTAGGAGAGATTAGGATCCAAGGGAACAGCCTTAGAGTATATCCTGGGGGGCAGGTTTGCTAGCAGTCTTCGGGGGGGTTAAAACTAATTTGGCAGGGGGATGGGATCCGGACTTGTAGTCCAGCAAGTAGGCTAGCTGTTTGTCAGGATGTCCAAGAATGTAGGGAGGCTGTGAAGAAGGTAGCACAGACAGGGAATACTTACGGACACAGAGATGGGTTCAAGTGCGTATACTTCAACGCAAGGAGTATCAGAAATAAGGTGGGTGAACTTAAGGCGTGGATCGGTACCTGGGACTACGATGTTGTGGCCATCACGGGAACGTGGATAGAGGAGGGACAGGAATGGTTGTTGGAGGTTCCTGGTTACAGATGTTTCAGTAAGATTAGGGAGGGTGGTAAAAAAGGAGGGGGGGTGGCGTTGCTAATTAGAAATGGTATAATGGCTGCAGAAAGGCAGTTCGAGGGGAATCTGCCTTTGGAGGTAGTATGGGCTGAAGTCAGAAATAGGAAAGGTGCAGTCACCTTGGGTGTTTACTATAGGCCCCCCAATAGCAGCAGAGATGTGGAGAAACAGATTGGGAAACAGATTTTGGAAAGGTGCAGAAGCCACAGGGTAGTAGTCATGGGCGATTTCAACTTCCCAAATATTGATTGGAAGCTCTTTAGATCAAGTAGATTGAATGGGGCGGTGTTTGCGCAGTGTGTCCAGGAAGCTTTTCTAACTCAGTATGTAGATTGTCCGACCAGAGGGGAGGCCACATTGGATTTGGTACTCAGTAATGAACCGGGACAAGTGGTGGGCTTGTTCGTGGGTGAACATTTTGGAGAGGGTGACCACAATTCTGTGACTTTCACCTTGGTTATGGAGAGAGATAGGTGCGTGCAACAGGGTAGGTTTTACAACTGGGGGAAGGGTAATTACGATGCTGTAAGTCAGGATCTGAGGAGCATAAGTTGGGAGCATAGGCTGTCAGGGAAGGCTGTCATGGAAATGTGGAACTTTTTCAAGGAACAGATACGACGTGTCCTTGATATGTATGTACCTGTCAGGCAGGAAAGAAATGGTCGTGTGAGGGAACCTTGGTTGACGAGGAAGGTTGAATGTCTTGTAAAGAGGAAGAAGGAGGCTTACATAAGGTTGAGGAAACAGGGTTCAGACAGAGCAGTGGAGGGATACAGGATAGCCAGAAGGGACCTGAAGAAAGGGATTAGGAGAGCTAAGAGAGGGCATGAAAAATCTCTGGTGGATAGGATCAAGGATAACCCAAAGGCATTTTATGCGTATGTGAGAAACATGAGAATGATGAGAACGAGGGTAGGTCCGATCAAGGACAGTAGTGGGAGACTGTGTATTGAGTCGGAAGAGATAGGAGAGGTCTTGAATGAGTACTTTTCTTCAGTATTTACGAACGAGAGGAACCGTATTGTTGAAGAGGAGAGTGTGAAACGGACTGGTAAGCTAGAGGAGATACTTGTTAGGAAGGAAGATGTGTTGGACATTTTGAACAACTTGAGGATAGACAAGTCCCCGGGCCTGACGGGATATATCCTCGGATTATGTGGGAAGAAAGAGAGGAAATTGCAGTATCGTTGGCAATGATCTTTTCATCTTCACTGTCAACGGGTTGGTACCAGGGGACTGGAGAGTGGCGAATGTTGTGCCCCTGTTCAAAAAAGGGAATAGGGATAACCCCGAGGATTACAGGCCAGTTAGTCTTACTTCGGTGGTAGGCAAAGTAATGGAAAGGGTACTGAAGGATAGGATTTATGAGTATCTGGAAAGACACTGCTTGATTAGGGACAGACAGCATGGATTTGTGAAGGGTAGGTCTTGCCTTACAAGTCTTATTGAATTCTTTGAGGAGGTGACCAAGCATGTGGATGAGGGTAGAGCAGTGGATGTAGTATACATGGATTTTAGTAAGGCATTTGATAAGGTTCCCCATGGTAGGCTTATGTGGAAAGTCAGGAGGCATGGGATAGAGGGAAATTTGGCCAATTGGATAGAAAACTGGCTCACCGGTCGAAGTCAGAGAGTGGTGGTAGATGGTAAATATTCAGCCTGGAGCCCAGTTACAAGTGGTGTTCCGCAGGGATCAGTTCTGGGTCCTTTGCTGTTTGTAATTTTTATTAATGACTTGGATGAGGGAGTCGAAGGGTGGGTCAGTAAATTTGCAGATGATACGAAGATTGGTGGAGTTGTGCCTAGTGAGGAGGGCTGTTGTCGGCTGCAAAGAGACTTAGATTAGATTAGATTACATTACATTACAGTGTGGAAACAGGCCCTTCGGCCCAACAAGTCCACACCGACCCGCCGAAGCGTAACCCACCCATACCCCTACATTTATCCCTTACCTAACACTACGGGCAATTTAGCATGGTCAATTCACCTAACCTGCACATCTTTGGACTGTGGGAGGAAACCGGAGCACCCGGAGGAAACCCACGCAGACACGGGGAGAACGTACAAACTCCACACAGTCAGTCGCCTGAGGCAGGAATTGAACCCAGGTCTCTGGCGCTGTGAGGCAGCAGTGCTAACCACTGTGCCACCGTGCAGAGCTGGGCTGAGGAGTGGCAGATGGAGTTCAACCCTGTCAAGTGTGAGGTTGTCCATTTTGGAAAGACAAATAAGAATGCGGAATACAGGGTTAACGGTAGGGTTCTTAGTGAGGTGGAGGAAAGAGGGATCTTGGGGTCTATGTTCATAGGTCTTTGAAAGTTGCCACTCAGGTGGATAGAGCTTATAAGAAGGCCTATGGTGTATTAGCGTTCATTAGCAGAGGGATTGAATTCAAGAGTCGTGAAGTGATGTTGCAACTGTACAGGACTTTGGTTAGGCCACATTTGGAGTACTGTGTGCAGTTCTGGTCGCCTCACTTTAGGAAAGATGTGGAAGCTTTGGAGAGGGTGCAGAGAAGTTTTACCAGGATGTTGCCTGGAATGGAGAATAGGTCGTACGAGGATAGGTTGAGAGTGCTAGGCCTTTTCTCATTGGAACGGCGAAGGATGAGGGGTGACTTGATAGAGGTTTATAAGATGATCAGAGGAATAGATAGAGTAGACAGTCAAAAACTTTTTCCCCGGGGTCAACAGAGTGTTACAAGGGGACATAAATTTAAGGTGAAGGGTGGAAGGTATAGGGGAGATGTCAGGGGTGGGTACTTTACCCAGAGAGTGGTGGGGGCATGGAATGCGCTGCCTGTGGGAGTGGTAGAATCAGAATCTTTGGTGACCTTTAAGCGGCAATTGGATAGGTACATAGATGGGTGCTTTAGCTACGAAAATGTTCAGCACAATATCGTGAGCCGAAGGGCCTGTTCTGTGCTGTATTGTTCTATGTTCTATGTTCTAAAAGGATGACCTTTTAGAACGAAGATAAGGAGAAATGTCTTCAGCCAGAGAGCGGTGAATCTATAGAATTCACTGCCACAGAAGGCTGTGGAGGCCAGGTCATTGAGTATATTTAAGACGGAGATAGGTAGGTTCTTGATTGTCAAGGAAATCAAGGGTAGTGTGGAAAAAGCGGGAGAATGAGATTGAGAAACCTATCAGCCGTGACTGATTGATGGTACAGATTCGGTAGGCAGAACAGCCTAATTTCTGTTCCTATGTCTTATAGTCTTTTGGACTTCCTTGCCCCTATATTCTATAAGGAGAAGGTGAGGACTGCAGATGCTGGAGATCAGAGCTGAAAATGTGTTGCTGGAAAAGCACAGCAGGTCAGGCAGCATCCAAGGAGCAGGAGAATCGACGTTTCAGGCTTGAGCCCTTCTTCAGGAAGAAGATTCCTGAAGAAGGGCTCATGCCCGAAACGTCAATTCTCCTGTTCCTTGGATGCTGTCTGACCTGCTGTGCTTTTCCAGCAACACATTTTCAGCCCTATATTCTATACCCCAGCTAATGGAGGCAAGCATCTTGTATGCCTTCTTCATCATCCTTTTTATCTGTGCTGACACCTTCTGGGGTTTATGGACTTGTACACTAAATTCTCTTTGTTCCCCAATATACCCTAGGATCTTAGCATTCATTGTGTACACCCGTCCCTTATTAGGTTTCCAAAAATGCATCACCCTACACATGATTAAATTCCATTTGCAATGGCTCTGCCCAACTTACCAACTGCCCAACTTACCAACTGATCAATTTCAGACTGCAGCCTGGGACCATACTTCTCTCTAACAAAAACACTATCGATGATCCTGACATTGGCAAACTTACTAATTAAACACTGCACATTCAACATTGACATCCTTAATATAAATAACAAACATGCTTCTAATCTCAAAAACAACCTTCCACTAATACTCTTTGCCTCCTATTTGTAAGCCAATTTTGGTTTGAGTTTGCTGACTTGCCTTTGATCCCATGGGCTCTTATCATAGCCTTACGTGTGAGACCTTGTTAAACGCCTTACTGAAGTCCATGTAAATCACATCAATTGCACTATCCTCATCAATATATATATACAGTCACCATTTCACAAACACAATTAAATTGGTCAGGCTGGATCTCCCTCTAACATATCTGTGCTGACTATCCCAGATCAATCCTTGCCTTTCCAAGTATTGATTAATCCTATCCCTCAGAATATTTTTTCATCAGTGATGTCAGACTAACAGGTCTGTAGTTACCTGGCATATCTCTGCTGCTCTCTATGAATAAAGGAACAACATTAGCTATCCTGCAGTTATCTGTCACTTTGTCTGTGGCCAGTAAAATATTAAATATCGCCAACAGGACCCCAGCAATCTCCTCCCTTGTCTCCCAATAGCAATGGAAATATATCTCATCAGGCCTTACGTATTTATGACTGAATGCAGATAAGTAATACTCATTTCAGACCTCACCATTGTCCACTAGCTCTATGCACAGTTTGCCCCTGTGGTCTTTAATAGGCCACACCTTTTCCCTGGTAATTCATTAACCTGTATTCTTATTAAACCCAGCTAGCTGATAATGCTCTGAGGCGAGATTTCTTTATATCCATTGTTTTAGCCACCAACAATCCCCATTAATAGCTATTCACACTTCCAAACAGATTGTATTCCAATTTTTTATCTGCCCAACTACTTTTCTCTCTCTTTGGGCTCTATCTCCACCTATTATTTACCCCTTGCCCCCCTCCTCCACTCCAACTTCTGCATAAAAATCCACATGTTCCTTGCTGCCATCACTTCTGAGGAAGGGTCACCAGACCTGAAATGCTTACTCTGATTTCTCTTCACAGATGCTGCCAGACCTGCTGAGCTTTTCCAACAATTTCTGTGGCATGTGGAATTTAGTTTAAATACATCACATTATTCACTTTGAAATTATTGGTTTTGGTAGAAAAAACAGAAAGGCAGAATATTTCTTAAATGGTGAGAGGGCTGGGAATATTGGTGTTCAATACAGAGTGTCTTTGTTCTTGAATCAGTGCTGGTGCAACAATCAATAAAAAAAGGCAAACGTATGTTGCTAAACAAAAAACTGAAAGAACTGCGGATGATGGAAATTTGAAACAAAACAGGAATTGTGAGAAAATCTTAGCAGGTGAGTAGCACCTGTGGAGAGAAATCAGAGTTAATGTTTTGGTCAAGTGACCCTTCTTCAGAAATGTGTGTCAAGAGGAAGAAGGAAGCTTATTTAAGGTTGAGAAAGCAAAGATCAGATAGAGCTGTGGAGGGCAAATGTTATTCTCTTGTTCAAGAAAGGGAATAGAGATAACACTGGGGAATACAGAGCAGTCAGTCTTATGATGGTGGTGGACAAATTATTGGAGAAAATTCTAAGAGACAGGGTTTATGATTATTTGGAAAAGCACACAACCGGAAATGATATAATCTACCATAATAAACTGAGACAGATAAATAGCAAGAGGGACAGAACACCAACACTTCACTGGAGGTTCACTGATGATGTTATCTTGCATGGTGATGAAACATCTGAAAACAAAGCTACTAGTTCAGTGACCAAACTTACAACTTGATTATTGACAGTCAGCATGGCTGTGTGAGGGGCAGGTCATTCCTCACAAGCCTTATTGAATTCTTTGAGGATGTAAAAAACACATTGATGAAGGTTGAGCAATGGATATGGTGTATATGGATTTCAGTAAGGCATTTGTTAAGGTTCCCCATGTCCGGCTCATTCATAAAGTCGGGGGCATGGGATACAGGGAAATTTGGCTGTCTGGGTACAGAATTGGCTGGCCCATAGAAGACACAGGGTGGCGGTAGATGGTTTGAGTTTAAGAGCCATGAGATTATGTTGCAGCTCTTTAGAGCTCTGGTTAAACCACACTTGGATGATAGTAAAATATAATGTACATAGGTTATTTTGATCTTAGAGTAGGATACAAGGTTGGCACAACATCGATGACTAAAGGGCCGGGATTGTGCTATACTGTTCTATGTTTGATCTTGCTGTTTCATCTGAAGGGTTTTTGAGTTCAGAAATAAAAGCGCCTTATTTTAAGTGTATAGAGTATTGGTGAGACTGTACCCAGAATATTGTGTGCAGTTGTGGTCTCCTTATCTAAGGAAAGATAATTATCATTAGAGGGAGTTTTGATTGTCTTATGGAGAGAGACTGGGAAAACTGGTCTGAATTATCTTGAGTTTAAAGAATCAGAAGTGGACTCATTGAAATCTATTTTAAAAAATGCTTAAAGGAAATGACAGGATGGATATAGTTAGGCTGTTTGCCCTAACTGGTGGTTCCAGAATGAAGGGACATAATCTCAGAATTAGAGATAGGACATTTAAGAGTGTGATGACGAACAATGTCTGCACTCAGAGTATGGAGTTGCTGGTGTTGGACTGGGGTGTACAAAGTTAAAAATCACACAACACCAGGTTATAGTCCAAAAAATCTAATTGGAAGCAGTAGCTCCTTCATCTGTGGTTGTGGAGTATAAGACTGTAAGACACAGAATTTATAGCAAAAATTTACAGTGTGATGTAACTGAAAATCACTTGAGAATGTAACTTTTAAAAAAGATTTTGTGATTTACATTTGATAGAAGTGAAACTAACATGGTCATTCTAACAGATGAGAGGCTTAACAAACAATCAAGGTATTTTTCAATGTATAATTTCAGTTACATCACACTGTAAACTTTTGCTATAAATTCTGTGTCTTACTATCTTATACTCCACAACCACCTGATGAAGGAGCAGCTAGTGCTTCCAATTAAACCTGTTGGACTATATTCTGGATTAGAGTGGTGCTGGAAAAGCACAGCAGTTCAGGCAGCATCCGAGGAGCAGGGAAATCGACGTTTCGGGCAAAAGTCCTTCATCAGGAAAGAGGCAGAGTGCCTGAAGGGTGGAGAAATAAATGAGAGGAGGGTGGGGGTGGGGAGAAAGTAGCATAGAGTACAATAGGTGAGTGGGGATGGGGATGAAGGTGATAGGTCAGGGAGGAGGGTGGGGGAAGGTAGCAAAGAGTACAATGGGTGAATGGGGGTAACCTGGTGTTGTGTGATTTTTAACTTTGCACTCAGAGGATGGTGAATCTTGGGGATTCTTTGATCCAGATGCTGTGGAAGCTCAGTCATTGAGCAGGTTCAAGACTGAAATTGAGAGATTTCTGGAGACAAGTGACATCAAGGGATATAGAGACAGTGGAGGAGAATGACATCGATATGATGGATCATGATCTAATTTAATGGGCTGAATCATCGATTTCTACCACTATGTTCTAATATTTGCTTTAGCTACTTTCTTTTCAAATGCCTGTAGAACTCTGTCAGAAAAGAAATACACTTCTCCCACTTAGTTAGATCTTTAATTAACGTGGAACTTTTCATGATTGCGTAAAAATATTTGTGATATCATTATTGAAGAAGTACTGCCTCTCCTTTCTCTTTCAGCTTTTCATTGATTTAGGGAATGAAAAAGCGAATCAGTTCTGGGCTGCACGGATGACTCCAGGAGAGGAGTTGGATACAGATGCCACAACAGAGAAGCGGAAGGAATTTATTAAATTAAAATATAGAGATGGCACTTTCAGAGGACCTCATCTTAAGTTTGCAACACAAGATGAACTGATTAAGGTAAACATTCAGTTTTGCCCATCAGTGCATTCAGTCATCAGATGCCAAGATATATCAGCCATTCATTTACTAATATTGTAGAGGTACCAATGTTGGACTGGGTTGGACAAAATCAGAAGTCACATGACACCAGGTTATAGTCCAACAGATTTATTTGAAATCACCAAGTTTCGGAGCATAGCCCCTTCATCACCTCACCTGAAAGCCTGCGAATACAAATAAACCTGTTGGAATCTAACGTGGTGTCTTGTGACTTCTGACTTAATTTGTTAACTAACAGCATCAAGCTGTTTTTTTTCCAAACAGACAAACTGTGTGTTCAAACTTTAAAACTGTCCAATCTCCAGCAAATTATCAATTTGAGAACTGGTAAGCATCACAAATATGTTACCTACAATGGCCAGTTTGATCAATGAACACATTAGAACTTATATGATTTTCTTTAGATAAAGGCTTATCACCTGGTTTTAATGAGCTCTTCACTAAACTGCAGCATCCTAATGGCTTGATGTTCTTGTCTGACAGGCACTTTGTTCAGCGGTAAACAGTTCCAACATCCTGCAGACAGTGACTCAGATCTTCTCTGAAGCAGGCAGAATGAGTTTTATTGACACGGATGCCTGTGAAACATTTTCTCTGTCTCCCCAAAGCCCGACCTATCCAACTGGAGTGCAGCATCCATCATTGAGGACCTTAGGTATAATAGTAAACAAGTTATAAAATATACATATTAACATTTATTGGATAGGTGGTTACTATTACATGCTAATGCATGCCTGCCCAGTCTTATCAGGTCTGGTGGTATAGCAGGTGAATGAATGATTTTTATTGTTACATATATTTAGGAAGATACAGTGAAAAATGCTTTGTCATCACAATCACACCCTCATTAAGTGAATGAATAATTAAAAGAATCCGGTGCTATTTGAAGTTACAAACAGAATAAGAATAAAGTATTTAAATTGAGTTAATCTTCATCGACCGTTGTCACATCAGTGCTCCACGCTTTTCCAAGACTGATCTTGAGGAGTCCATGCTGTAATGATGATTCTGATGACCCATGAGACCCTGGCTCCTCATGCTGCCGCTGTCTCACCAACACCACAAGAGTCCCTGCTCTGGGCCTACTAAATTCAGGAAACCCCCCATTCTGACACCCACACTACTGCAATTGATGACCCGTCACTGTCTCCAAACTTCCCTGCCTATTGAAGCCAAGAGTCCTTGCTGAAGCCACCACATGACAGAGGTTGACAACCTGATACTACCGCCCAAAGTGAGGACTGCAGATGCTGGAGATTAGAGGCGAGAGTGTGGTGCTGGAAAGGGCTTTTGCCTGAAATGTCAATTTTCCTGCTCCTCAGATGCTGCCTGATCTGCTGTGTTTTTCCAGCACCACACTTGTGAACCTGACACTATCACCAAGAGTCCCCACTTCTAGCCAACTGAAGTCAGTTGTCCCCACTCTAGGCACTGCCATAGCTGAAGCCCAGCCACCAAGAGTCCAGGCTCTGGGCCTACTGCAGCCAGGAATCCCCACTCAAGCCCCCGCCACCTCCACAAGCTCGCCATGATGTCAGGAAGATGAAGGGGAAAAAGAGAAGAAAAAAGAAGAAAAGGAATAAGAGAAAAGGATGAAGTCAGCTTGGAGCAAATGGGCTTAGTAGTCTGACTACTACCTACTGTGCTGGTGCCACCATCTTGGGAGGCATGTGGCCTACAATTGCTGTTGATAGGAATTCAACTTTGACAATTAATTTTTGAATAGGGACATCGTTGGCAAGGTGCTGTTTACTGCCATTCCAACCTGCTATACAATGATAGTTGTGAACCTCTTACTGAACCATTGAAGTTCGTGTAACTATTTTCAGTGTTTAACAGTACAATGAAGAACATGTGTCTGAAATCATGTGTATGTTTGACATTGAAAGACAATAGGTGTCTTCCTCCATGGGATATTAGTGAGGTGTTTGGGTTTTGACAACAATTCATGGACTGATTTTTAATATCACACTGAACTTTTATTTTCATTGCACTTAAATTTCCAAACTGCCATGGTGATGAGTATTACACCCTTTAATCCCTGTTGATGAAATCTTTCTTAGTTAGCCTTAAATATATTCCATGACCCAGCACCCAATACTCTCTGGGAAAGAGAATTCCGAAGATTAATTACTCTGTCTTAGAAAGGATTTTCCCCCTCACTTCCATTTCAAAGGCAACGCCTTTTATTCTGAAACTGTGTTCCTTCTTTTGGATTCTCTGGTAAGGGGAAAGATCCTCTCACTATCCTCCCTGTCAAGACCCCTCAGAATTTGGTATCTTTCATTAAGATTAATCTCATTTTTCTAAGCTCCAAAAAGCATTCACTCCAGCTTACTCAATCTTTCCATACAATACAAAGTGAGTGGAGTGAACCTTTTGTAAATTGTATCAAATACATATGTATCCCTCTCTAGGTAAGGAGAATAAAATCTATATACAGTACAATCTCACCCTATCCAGGTATAGCAAGGATTTCTAACTGTAGTACTCAAACCCTTTTGCAAATTTAAGGCTGACTTTCCAATTGTTTTGCTCTTTGCTGAGAACCTGAACCTGCAGAACGGGAATTCTTGAGCAGAACAGAGTATCTGATTACAAGTTGTGCTTCATTGGCTACTGAAGAAGGGTTGTACTGAAATGTTGATTTCTCCAACTTCTGATGCTGCCTGCTTATTGTGTTCTTCCAGCCTCCTGCTTGTCTCTCATTGGCTACTAATATCAAACATTATGTACTGACGTGAAGTGGAGCTTGCTTTCATTTTGCTGCAGAATGTGTAACTTAAAGGTAAAATTGCCATAGTCCCAGAGGACGGTTTCTCATGAAAGATAGGTAGAGAGAGAGAGAGAAATAGTGATTTTAATCTGAGGGTCACCACAACTCCGGTTAGATGAAAGGTTGGGCGGGAGAGCCCTTTATGGTAACTTTAGCTGGTATGGGAATTGAACCCACCCTCTTAACATCATTCTGTATTGTAAAAACAAATGAAGCCAATTGAACTAACCTTTGATTTCTCCCAACATGATACTCAGAGGTTTCTGATCCATGCCAGTCTCTATTTCTCCTCCATTTATTTTTAAGGCTTTTTCAGTTCCATCTGCTTTCTAATACCTCCTCTCCATGCCTATTCTTCACATACCTGGTTTGGATTACTCCACTGATGTGTGGTTATCACAACAAAGTACCATTATGTCTTTAAAAAAAACTGAAAGAACTGTAGATGCTGTAAATCAGAAACAAAAATAGAAATTACTGGAAAAGTTAAGCACTTTTGTGTGGAGAGAAATCAGAAATTCGTGGGCGGCACGGTGGCACAGTGGTTAGCACTGCTGCCTCACAGCGCCAGAGACCGGGGTTCAATTCCCGCCTCAGGCGACTGACTGTGTGGAGTTTGCACGTTCTCCCCGTGTCTGCGTGGGTTTCCTCCGGGTGCTCCGGTTTCCTCCCACAGTCCAAAGATGTGCAGGTCAGGTGAATTGGCCATACTAAATTGCCCGTAGTGTTAGGTAAGGGGTAAATGTAGGGGTATGGGTGGATTGCGCTTCGGCGGGGCGGTGTGGACTTGTTGGGCCGAAGGGCCTGTTTCCACACTGTAAGTAATCTAATCTAATCTAATCTAATCTAGAATTAATGTTTCAGGTCCAATGACCCTTCCTCAGAACACATTATGTCTTTATCTGGCTCATCAGGTGCCCCAGGACAATGGTCAGGAACAGAAATTGAGCTCACTTCCCCAGCTTCTCTGTGGAGAAGCACTGACACCAATCTGATTGCCACATTGCTGCTGAGCTCAGCACCAATGTTCCCTCTAAGTTGTCCACAATGCAGTCTCTCTGACATTCGCACATGGCGTTTGCAGTGCTCAGGACAATTGCGGCATTGACTTCCAGCGCGGAGGCTTCCAGGCCTTTGCAGCTGGGAAGACGGTGAGAGTTAACACTGACCAGTAGCTATCCAGAAGGCCTGTTACCCATGTAATAAAGATTCCATCATGACAGGTTTAATCTTGTTTTCTGTTTTTTTTTTACCAAGACATTTTATTTTTATTTATTCATGGGATGTGGTCATTGCTGGTTGAGTCAGAATTCAATTCCCTTCCCTACTTGTCCAAGAATTGGGTGGTTTCCTTGATCATATCAGAGGACATCTTAGAGTCAATCTCGTAGTTGTGGATCTGGAATCTCATGTAAGTCAGACCAGATAATTATATCAAATACCTTTCTCGAAAGGACAGTCATGAACCAGGTGGGTTTTTACAACAGTCAACTGTGGTTACCAAGTTGTCATTAAATCAGCTTTTCATTCCAGATTTTTATTGAATTTAAATTTCAACAACAGCCATGATGGGATTTGAACCCATCCACAGATTATTTGGGGGCTTGACAGGATAGATGTTGATAAGTGGGGAAATCTCAAACTGACACGAACAGTGCGGTACTCCTTCAGAAGCAACCCGCCAACAGAGCAGCATTTCCTCAACACTGACCCTTTAACAATGTAGTACTCCCTCAGTGTTGACCCTTTGAAGCAACCCCTTGGTACTGACTCTCGGAGGGTACATCATTCAACCAAGTTTATCCAAGTTAACGATGTCCACTACATCCATTTCTTTTTCTTTTTTCTTCTTTTTTTTCTCTTTTGTCTTCTTTTGCTCTCTTCTTTCTCCTCAGCTACATCCTCAAATTTTGGCCTTGGCACAGACCCAACAAAGTGGTTTCCTAGCCCTGTGTGGCAGTATTTCAGCCTCGTGTGGTGGTCTGTCAGCCCAGCATGACAATCTCCTATATCGACATGATGGTCTTTTGACTGCCTGTGGGGGTCTTTCAGCCCAGCATGGCCTTAGTGTGGATTTCCAAGGTGATTCCAGACCAGCCTCTCATCCTTGAGAGCCTTGAAGTGAAACCAGGTGTGGTTTGGAGTCAAGGCTCAGTATGGACTGGATTCTAAGTGCTGGTGTGGACTGGGTTGGAAAGACTATTGTTCTGAACTTTTTATTTCTTTAATTTCTTATTGATTCCTATAATTTATATTGCTGGACCTTTTGTTTTCTTTATTTTTCTTTTTTTTTCCAAAGAACTTGTACTAAAGAATCTGTACCTAGGTACCTTTTGTAAGATGGCACCATAAGTGGCAACTTGTAACCTTTTCATACTTATTTAAGTACATGTGACAATGAAACTAATTGAAGTCAGTTACCTAAATGCATTTTAAAATAAATGGTTTGGATGAAGGTAGCAAAGGTACAAGAGCTAAATTTGCTGATAAAACCGAGATAGGTCAGAAATTGAGTTGTGAAGAAGACATTAGGAACCTATAAAAGTATAAAGATAACTTAAGTAAGCTGGCAAAGATCTGGCAAATGGAATAAAATGTGCTGAAGTATGAAATTGTCCATTTTGGAAAGAGTGAAAGAAGAAGCATATTAGCAATATGAAGAGAGGTCACAGCGCTCTGCTTTATGCCAAGAACTGACATCACCACAAAACGTCAGACTCTAATTTTAAGGTTTACTTGCCTCATCCCTTGTGGTGGACTTTCTCCACCAGAGGAGGTTCTCTAACTATGTTCTCAGAATCTTCAGTCAACACAATTAGATCACCCTTGTGTGATGTGTCTTCACTTGAAATCCATTTTGCCCCATTGTTCACATTGAAGTGAATGAGGATTTTTTTTACAAATATAGCAGTCAGGCTAAAATCCACAAGCGCAATGAAGTCCAAAATTGTCATATTTGTTACCTAATCACAACTGATACAAGGGTAATAATCTCATTGAATGTGTTGAATTACTTTCTTCATTGTCCTAGATTGTGAATTGATTGTACACTGATTGACACAGCCAACTGGAACCGATGTTTCAGTAGCTCATTACAAGAGAGCTAACAAGAACCTAAGTTGGAATTCTAGATTGGGAACAATAAATATCGAGAATGTGATGCTAGAAAAGCACAGCAGATCAGGTAGCATCCGAGGAGCAGGAGAATTGACGTTTCGGGCAAAAGCCCTTTGTCAGGAGGGCTTATGATGAAGGGCTGATGGCCGAAACGTTGATTCTCTTGCACCTCAGATGCTGCCTGACCTGCTGCGCTTTTCCAGCACCACACTCTTGACTCTAATCTCCAGCATCTGCAGTCCTCACTTTCTCCAACAATAACAAAACAACGATGTTACGTACATTTAGAAAATGAAAGATCCCAAATATCAAAAAGGCAACAGCTGAAAAAGAGAACCCCTAAAATTGTATTTTCGTATAAGCAATATATATATTAAGCAAGAAGATAAAACTGTTTGAGATAGCTGAGAATTAATTGTTGACTAACAGCTGAAAAGAAAAGTGTTCCTCTTCTATCATATCAGCTTATGATAAGATTGTAATGTTACAAGATTAACAGAATTGGATGATGAGACACCCAGGCTTTGACACTGAAATTAAATGAGGAGCTATTCAAATTCTGGTACATGCAGGCATTTTTTAAAAAATCCTTTTATACAATGTGAACTTCACTGTGGATGTGCAGGTTACAATGGACTGGCCATGTTGAATTACCTATAGTGTCCAGGGATGTGCAGTCAAGGTAGATTAGCCTTAGGAAATGCAGGGTTACAAGGAAAGTTTGGTCTGGGTAGGATGCTCTTCAGAGGGTGATGTGGACTCAATGGACCAAATGACCTGCTTCCACACTGTAGGGATTTTATGATTATAATAGGGACTCAATAGTTAGAAGGTCAGATCGAAGGTTTATTGGGAACGAACGAGACTCACGGTTGGTGTGTTGCCTCCCAGGTGCCAGGGTCTGTGATGTCTCGAATCGTGTCTTTGGCTTCATGAAGGGAGAGGGTGACCAGCTCCAAGTCATGGTCCACGCAGGTACCAACAACATATGTAGAAAGACGGGTAGGGATGTAAGGCAGGATTTCAGGGAGCTAGGGTGGAAGCTGAGAGCTAAAACAAAAAGAGTTGTTATCTCTGGATTGTTACCCTTGCCACGTGATAGTGAGGCAAGGAACAGAGAGAGATATTAGCTGAACGCGTGGCTGCAGGGATGGTGCAGGAGGGAGGGTTTCAGGTACCTGGATAATTGGGGCTCATTGTGGGGATGGTCTTCACTTGAACCAGAGGGGTACTAATATCGTGGATGGGAAATTTGCTGATGCTATTCAGGTGGGTTTAAACTAGCTCAGCAGGGGGGTGGAAACCTGAGGTGTAGTTCCAATGCACAGAAGGATGAGAATAGGGAGGGCATGGACAGGAATTCACAGTCAAAGGAATGTGCTGGCATACAGCAAGCTGGTTTGAAGTGTGTCTACTTCAACGCCAGGAGTATCCGAAATAAGGTAAAAACATTGACTGCAGATGCTGGAAACCAGAATCTGGATTAGTGGTGCTGGAAGAGCACAGCAGTTCAGGCAGCATCCGAGGAGCAGTAAAACGAACATTTCGGGTAAAAGTCCTTCATCAGGAATACAGGCAGAGACCCTGAAGGGTGGAGAGATAAGTGAGAGGAGGGTGGGGGTGGGGAGAATGTAGCCTAGAGTACAATAGGTGAGTGGTAGAGGGGATGAAGGTGATAGGTCAGGGGTGTAGAGAGAGGAGGAAAGCTTCTTCAAGGCAGGCATCCTTGCAAGAGGATTCGCAGTAGGGTTAAAATCAACTAGATAAAAACAATGACTGCAGATGCTGGAAACCAGATTATGGTTGTAGAGAGAGGAGGAAAACTTCTTCAAGACCACCACAGAACACACCAGATGGCCTCCTTCTTGAGAGACCGCAATTTCCCTTCCCATATGGTTAAAGATGCCCTCCAACGCATCTCGTCCACATCCTGCACCTCCGCCCTCAGACCCCACCCCTCCAACCTTAACACGGACAGAACGCCCCCTGGTGCTCACCTTCCACCCTACCAACCTTTGCATATACCAAATCATCCGCCGACATTTCCGCCACCTCCAAACAGACCCCACCACCAAGGATATATTTCCCTCCCCACCCCTTTCCGCCTTCCGCAAAGACCGTTCCCTCCGTGACTACCTGGTGAGGTCCACGCCCCCTTCAACCCACCCTCCCATCCTGGCACCTTCCCCTGCCACCACAGGAATTGCAAAAGCTGCACCCACGCCTCCTCCCTCACCTCCTTCCAAGCCCCTAGAGGAGCCTTTCACATCCATCAAAGTTTTACCTGCACATCCACCAATATCATTTATTTTTAGATTAGATTAGATTACTTACAGTGTGGAAACAGGCCCTTCGGACCAACAAGTCCACACCGACCCGCCGAAGCGCACCCACCCAGACCCATTCCCCTACATTTACCCCTGCACCTAACACTACGGGCAATTTAGCATGGCCAATTCACCTAACCTGCACATTTTTTGGACTATGGGAGGAAACCGGAGCACCTGGAGGAAACCCACGCAGACACGGGGAGAATGTGCAAACTCCACACAGTCAGTCGCCTGAGGCGGGAATTGAACCCAGGTCTCTGGCGCTGTGAGGCAGCAGTGCTAACCATTGTGCCAGTCCCTGGCACTGGTAACTCTCAACTCCCATCCATGAACACTGACATCTGACACATTACTGTGCCGCCGTGCCGCCCACGTTGTATCTGTTGCTCCCGATGCGGTCTCCTCTACACTGGAGAGACTGGACGTCTCCTAGCAGAGCGCTTTAGGGAACATCTCAGGGACACCCACACCAATCAACCACACCACCCTGTGGCCCAACATTTCAATTCCCCCTCCCACTCTGCCGAGGACATGGAGGTCCTGGACCTCCTTCACCATTGCTCCCTCACCACCAGATGCCTGGAGGAAGAACGTCTCATCTTCCGCCTTGGAACACTTCAACCCCGGGGCATCAATGTGGACTTCAACAGTTTCCTCATTTCCTCTTCCCCACCTCACCCCAGTTCCAAACTTCCAGCTCAGCACTGTCCCCATGACCTGTCCTACTTGCCTATCTTCTTTTCCACCTATCCACTCCACCCTCCCCCCGCCCCCGACCTATCACTTTCATCCCTTCCCCCACTCACCTATTGTACTCCATGCTACTTTCTCCCCACCCCCATCCTCCTCTAGCTTATCTCTCCACCCTTCAGGCTCTCTGCCTGTATTCCTGATGAAGGGCTTTTGCCCAAAACGTCAATTTTACTGCTCCTCGGATGCTGCCTGAACTGCTGTGCTCTTCCAGCACCACTAATCCAGTATCCGAAATAGGGTAGGTGAGCTTGCCGCATGGATAGGTACCTGGGACTTCGAAGTTGTGGCCATTTCGGAAACATGGATAGAGTAGGGTGAGGAATGGATGTTGCAGGTTCCAAGGTTGAGATCTTTCATTAAGAACAGGGAAGGTGGTAAAAGACGGGGAGATGTGGCCTTGTTAGTCAAGGATAGTATAACGGTGGCCGAAAGTACTTTTGATGAGGACTCGTCTACTGAAGTAGTGTGGGCTGGGGTTAGAAACAGCAGAGAAGAGGTCACACTGCTGGAAGTTTTTATAGGCCTCCGCAGAGTTCTAGGAGGTGGAGGAGTGTATTGGCAAAATGATTCTAGGTAGGAGTAAAAGGAACAGGGTGGTCATTTTGGGGGACTTTAACTTCCCAACATTGACTGGAAATGCTATAACTCCAGTACGTCGGAGGGATCAGTTTTTGTCCAATGTGTACAGGAGGGTTTCCTGACAAAGGGTTGACAAGCGAGGAGGCCACACTGGTTCTGGTGCTTGGTAATGAACCAGACCAGG
This sequence comes from Chiloscyllium plagiosum, assembly GCF_037043375.1. Taxonomy (NCBI): domain Eukaryota; kingdom Metazoa; phylum Chordata; class Chondrichthyes; order Orectolobiformes; family Hemiscylliidae; genus Chiloscyllium; species Chiloscyllium plagiosum. Next base: position 165,669 of record NW_028270154.1, on the reverse strand, counting down.
TGTTTGATTTAGTTATAGGCAAGCACTTTGGAGAGAGTAGAGATCAGAGTGGTGCTGGAAAAGCACAGCCGGTCAGGCAAAATCCAATGAGCAGGAAAATTGATGTTTTGGGCAAAATCCCTTCATCAGGACTGGCTGTGCTTTTCCAGCACCACTCAAATCTAGACTCTGATTTCCAGCATCTGCAGTCCTCACTTTTGCCACTTTGGAGAAAGTGACCATAATTCAGTTACGTTTGGTTTAGCGATGGAAAGGGATAGGTACATGCCACAGGGCAAGAATTATAGATGGGGCAAGGGCATTATAATGCAATTAGGCAAGACTTACGATGCATAGAATGGAGTAGCAAAATGCAGGGGATGGGGATAATCGAAATGTGGAGCTGATTCAGGGAACAGATATTGCATGTCCTTGATAGCTATGTCCCTGTTTGGCAGGGAGGAAGTGATAAGGTAAGAGAACCGTGGTTTACTACAGAAATTTTATCTCTTGTTAAGTGGAAGAAGGAGGCTTATGTGATGATGAGACAAAATGAGACAGGTAAGAAGGGGTAAGATTAAGGAACATTGGATGATGAGAACAGAGGAACTTCTCGTCAAAAGAAAGAAGGCAGCTTACGTAAGGTAGACGAAGCAAGGATCTAGCACAGCTTTAGAGGATTACAGGCTTGCTAGAAAGGAGCTCAGAAATGGACTGAGGAGAGCCAGATGGGGGCACAAAAAAGCCTTGGCAAGAAGGATTAGGGAGAACCCAAAGACATTTTACTCATACGTGAGGAATAAGAGAGTGACCAGGGAGAAGGTAGGGCCGATCAGGGATAGCGGAGGGAACTGGTGCGTGGAGTCTGAGCAGATAGGGGAAGCCCAAATGAGTTTTTTGCTTCGGTTTTCACCAAGGAAAGGGAACATGTTGTAAATGAAAACTTAGAGAAGCTGGGATACAGTCTTGACCAGATCAAGATTGATGAAATTGACGTGCTAGAAATTTTGGAAAACATTAAGATTGATAAGTCTCCAGGGCCAGACCAGATTTATCCCAGGCTGCTCCGGGAAGTGAAAAAGGAGGTTGCTAAGCCACTGGCGAGGATATTTGCCTCCTCACTCTCCACAGGAGGAATACCGGAGGATTGGAAGGAAGCAATGTTGTTCCTATTTTCAAGAAGGGTAATAGGGAAATCCCTGGCAATTACAGACCAGTCAGTCTAACATCTGTGGTCAGCAAAGTTTTGGAAAGAATTCTGAGGGTTAGGATTTATGACTATTTGGCAAAGCATAGTGTGATTAAAGGCAGTTAGCATGGATTTGTGAGAGGCAGGTCATGCCTCACAAATCTTATTGAGTTCTTTGAGGAGGTGTCAAGACAGGTTGACAATGGTTGAGCAGTGGATGTGTGTATCTGGATTTCAGCAAGGCATTTGATAAGGTTCCCCAAGGTAGGCTCATTCATTAAGTCAGGAAGTATGGGATACAGAGAGATTTGGCTATCTGGATTCAGAATTGGCTGGCTGACAGAAGGCAGAGAATGGTTGTAGATGGAAAGTATCCTGCCTGGTGGTCAGTGTTGAGTGGGGTCCCGCAGGGCTCTGTTCTTGGGCCTCTGCTCTTTGTAGTTTTTATAAATGATTTGGATGAGGACGTTGAGGGGTGGGTTAGTAAATTTGCAGATGACACGAAGGTTGGAGGTGTTGTCAATAGTATCGAGGGCTACTGCAGGCTGCAGCGTGACATAGACAGGATGCAGAGCTGGGCTGAGAAATGGTAGATGGAGTTCAACCTGGATAAATGCAAAGTGATGCATTTGGAAGGTCAAACTCGAATGCTGAGTATAGGATTAAAGATAGGATTCTTGGCAGTGTGGAGGAACAGAGGGATCTTGGTGTTCAAGTACATAGATCCCTCAAAGTTGCCACCCAAGTGGATTGGGTTGTTAAGAAAGCATATGGTGTTTTGGCTTTCATTAACGGGGGATGGAGTTTAAGACCCGCAAGATTTTGCTGCAGCTCTGAAAGTCCCTGGTGAGATCACATTTGGAATATTGTGTCCAGTTCTTGTCGCCCTACTATAGGAAAGATTCAGAGGCTTTGGAGAGGGTGCAAAGAAGTTTTATCAGGGTGCTGCCTGGACTGGAGGGCTTGACTAATAAAGAAAGGTTGAATAAGCTCAGACTTTTCTCTCTGGAGAGAAGGAGAAAGAGAGGAGACCTGATCGAGGTGTACAAAATAATCAAGGAAGAGATGGAGTCAATAGCCAGAGACTTTTCCCCAGGGCAGGATTGACTGGTACGAGAAGTCATAGTTTGAAGATATTAGGATGAAGGTATAAAGCAGATGTCAGAGTTAGGTTCTTTACGCAGAGAGTTGTGAATGCATGGAATGCAATGCCAACTGTGATGGTGGAAGCAGAGTCATTTAGGACATTTAAGTGAAGGCTGGACATGCACATGGATAGCAGTGAGTTGAGGGGTGTATAGGTTAAGTTACTATATTTTACATTAGGATTAAATCTTGGCACAATATCGTAGGCCAAAGGGCCTGTTCTGTGCTGTACATTTCTATGTTCTATGTTCTATGTAAGATGGTTCAGATGAGGCAAAGGAGAATTTCAGATTAGCTAAGAAGGATTTAAAGAGAGAGTTAAGATGAATAAAGAGAGGTCTTGAGCATTCTTTAACAGGTAGAATAAAGGAGAACCCTAAAACTTTCCATTGGTATGTGAGGAATAAAAGGATGACTAGGGTAGAAATAGAGCCAGTCAAAGACAGAAGTGGGAAGTTGAGTGTGGACCCTGTGGAGATCGGAGAGGTGCTCAACAAACATTTCTCATCGGTTTTCACTCCGGAAAAGGAGAATATTGTTGAGGAGAAGAATGAAGTACGAGATATTAGACAAGAAAGGATCGAGGTTACTGAGGAAGAGGTATTATCAATTCTAGAAGGAGTGAAAGTAGACAAGTCCTCTGAGCCGGCTAGGATTTATCCGAGGATTCTCTGGGAAGCTAGGGTGGAGATGGCAGAGCCTATGGCTTTGATCTTTAAGTCGTCATTGTCAACAGGTTTAGTACCAGAGAACAGGAGGATTGCAAATGTTGTGCCCTTTTTCAAGAAGGGCAGTGGAGATGACCCAGGTAATTATAGACCAGCGAGCCTTACGTCTGTTGTCGGAAAATCTTTGGAAAGGATTATATGAGTTAGGATTTATAATCATCTAGCAAGCAACAATTTGATTTCAGATAGTCAACATGGTTTCATCAAGGGCAGGTCGTACCTCACAAACCTCATTGAGTTTTTTGAGAAGGTGACCAAGCATGTGGATGAGGGTAGGGTAGTTGACGTGGTATACATGGACTTCAGTAAAACCTTTGATAAGGTTCCACATGGAATCTGTAGGAGAAAATGCAGAGGCATGGAATTGAGGGTGATTTAGCAATTAGGATTAGAAACTGGCTTTCTGAAAGGAGGCAGCGAGTGGTGGTCGATGGAAAATATTCAGCTTGGAATCCAGTTACTAGTGGTGTGTCACAAGACGACACTAAATTCGATGGAGTAGTGGACAGTTTGTAAGAATGTTGCAGGTTGCAGGGGACTTGAATGAACTGCAGAATTGGGCTGAGAGGTGGCAAATGGAGTTCAATGCAGCTAAATGTGAGGTGATGCACTTTGGGAAGAATAACAGGAAGGCAGAGTACTGGGTCAATGGTAGTGTGGATGTGCAGAGGGATCTTGGAGTCTATGTACATAGATTCCTGAAAGTTGCCACCCAGGTGGATAGGAGAAAGTGAGGTCTGCAGATGCTGGAGATCAGAGATGGAAATGTGTTGCTGGAAAAGCGCAGCAGGTCAGGCAGCATCTAGGGAAGAGGAGAATCGACGTTTCGGGCATTAGCCCTTCTTCAGGAAATGCCCGAAACGTCGATTCTCCTCTTCCCTAGATGCTGCCTGACCTGCTGCGCTTTTCCAGCAACACATTTCCAACCCAGGTGGATAGTGCTGTTAAAAAGGCATGTGGTGTGTTAGGTTTCATTGGTAGAGGGATTGAGTTCCGGAGTCACAATATCACGCTGCAACTATACAAAACGCTGGTGCGGCCACATTTGGAATATTGTGTACAGTTCTGGTTGCCATATTTTGGGAAGGATGTGGAAGCATTGGAAAGGGTGCAGGGGGGATTTACCAGGATGTTGCCTGGTCTGGAGGGAAGGTCTTATGAGGAAAGGCTGAGAGACTTGGGTCTGTTCTCATTGGAAAGAAGAAGGCTAAGAGGGGATTTGATAGAGACATACAAGATGATCAGAGGATTAGATAGGGTAGACAGTGAAAGTCTTTTTCCTAGGATGATGATATCAGCTTGTACGAGGGGGCATAACCACAAATTGAGGGGTGATAGATTTAAGACAGATGTCAGAGGCAGGTACTTTACTCAGAGAGTGGTAAGGGCGCTGAATGCCCTACCTGCCAATGTAGTTAACTCAGCCACATTAGGGAGATTTAAACAATCCTTGGATAAGCACATGGATGATGATGGGTTGGTATAGAGGGGTGAACTTCGATTAGTTCACAGGTTGGCGCAACATCAAGGCCTGTACGGCCTATTCTGTGCTGTATTGTTCTATGTTCTATGTTCTAATTGCCCTTGAGGGGGTGGTGGTAAGCTGTCTTCTTGAACCACTGCGGTCCATATGATATAGAGACACTCAGAATGTTGTTAAGGAAGGGTTCCAAAATTTTGATCCAGCGACAATGAATGGATGATATCGGTGGAATCTTTTGGGGTCTGGGCAATGTTAATAATGACAAGATTTGTGGCAGAATTGGACAAGGTTTCCTATGAGGTCCTTCTTGACGTCAGGAATATCTTGCTCCATCTTTTATGCTTTTGACAAACAGCTAGGTTATCACAGGGCAGTGGCCAGTTGCCAGTCAAGGAAGGATTATTGATAAATGCCTTGTTAACTGCATCACCCCATTGCCTACTCTAATTGTGCAGAACCCAGCAAGGCAGGATAATATGGCATATTCTGTCTGGACTATACTGGAGAAATTTTCACCCACCCTGGAGATCAGTCCAAGCAGTGGAACTACAGCTTCAGCAGCCCCGTCCTCTATTCCACCACAGTCCTAGTCAGCATTGTACCTGTCCTCTGCATCAGTCAGGAGGGTGTGAAATGATAGACCTTTCAGCCTTATAAGGTCCCCAGGCCCTCAATCTCACCAGGTGCAGAAGAGTGCTCCAAGATTTAAAAGTCATGACAGCTGCCAGGGTAGATCATGTCCTGATGCTGAGTCTTGCAGTGTTGGTGGACAGTTCTATAGCCCATGCGGGAAGCCAGCTCCATTCCTGAATCTTCCTGCTCAGGCTGCAACACTGACATTATGTGTGGAAATATAACAAACAAGTGTGATCCTAATTAGATGACATTAGTCATTGTCCTGCTGCATTGAGAGATCCTGCACAGGTCACCAACCACTCCATGAAAGGGCCCAATTACACAGATTGCTGTTTTGAGCTTCATATTCACTCGGAAAGAATGGCTCCCACTCCTGAAGCCCTCAGGTCCTATTCCAGCATCCAGCACTGTTGCATCACCATGTCCCATGACATAAGGAGTCTGCACCAACGCTCTGCCTTGCTCATCCCCAGGAAATGAAGTCAGAGCTGGAAAGCACTGGGCCTCCTTGCAGGATTCATTCCTGTACTTGCTGGGGGCCACTGAGCCTATGCCTTGGCTGAGGTATCATGACACTCAGATTAAATTCACCATCAACTGTCTCTAAGATTACAAGCTTATCAGCAGATTGTGTTACTCTTCAAACTTTGCATGATGTTGTTCTTTGACCAAAACCTTAGAATCTTGTAACTTTATTCTCTTTGTGAGTGTTTGGAACTTTCATTCTTATAGCGTCGTACAGCACAGAGACAGGCCCTTTGGCCCAAATTAGTTCATGCCAACTAAAATGTCCATCCACGGGATTCCCATCTCTTTGCACTTGGGCCATTCTGTCCGATTTGCTAAGTTATTGGTCCCTAACCAGATATAACATCAATCTGGTGATCTGGCCTGGCACGGTGGCTCAGTGGTTAGCACTGCTGCCTCACAGCACCAGGGTCCCAGGATCGATTTCAGCCTCAGGTGACTGTCTGTGTGGAGTTTGCACATTCTCCCCATGTCTGTGTGGGTTTCCTCTCTGTGCTCCAGTTTCCTCCCAAAGTCCAAAGATGTGCAGGTCGGGTGAATTAGTCATTCTAAATTGCCCATAGTGTTAGGTGCATTAGTCAGAGGGGAATGGTTCTGGGTGGATTACTCTTCGGAAGTTCGGTGTGGACTTGTTGGGCCGAAGGGCCTGTTTCCACACTGTAGGGAATCTAATCTAATCATAACAGCTGCTAAACTATCTAACCCATTTCACTTACCATTTTATGAAAATGACCAGCTTTGAAAAAACACTATTTTGTCTGTATTTCATAGAATGATCCAATGTACATTTTTTCAAAAGGAGGAGCTTTTCAATGTCACACAATGCACAAAATGCTAAGCCATAGTGCTTGTCTTCCAAGGCTCCAATGCACAACTCGTGAAGATGAAATCTTTGGAAATTTTTCATCTGATGATGCTCCTGTGCTGTATCTTGGGATATTTTCTGATGTTAAAGGCCATGCATAGCTTCACAGAATCAGAATGTTTACAGTGCAGAAGGAGACCAATTGGTCCATCGTGCCAGTACTGACTTGATCATCTAATGCCAATCTCCTGATTTTTCCCCATTTCTCTGCACACTATTTATATCCAAATAATCATCCAATGCCATCTAGAATGCCTCAATTGTACCTGCTTCCACCACATTTCCATGCAATGAATTCCACATCCAAATGATTCACTAACTGAGTCCTGATTTACTGACCCATGAGTATTAGGCTGTAACTGATGAAACATCATACTAAGTGTTGCTGACATGATTTTTGCCTCTTCTCTGCAGAAATTCTAAATTCCAACTCTATGGTTTCAATGGGTATTTACAGTGAGATCACACAATCTGTATTGCATTGCGGATACCTATACAAGACATCAGCCATGACAAAACTACCCAGCAGCAAGAAATGCAAAGATGGTAGGTCATGGATATCCAGTGACACTGGCCACATGCAGAATGTTAATACAGTTCAAGTATTTTCTGGAAGTTGATTATAATGAGAGAATTTAGGGCGGTTCACTTATTTCAAATTTTTTATTGTTTGGATATTGATGGTGTTGACGTGGCAGTTTTTATCGTCCATTCTTAGTTACTTTGAGAGAATTACGAGTTAACAATTACTGTGAAAATTAAGTTCTCATGCTGATTGGACGATATTAAGAATGGCAGGTTCCATTCTGTATTACCTTGTGGTTCCCAACTATGTGAAATAACCACATTTTCAGTCAACACTGGAATTTGGCTCTTGTGGTACAGTGGCATTGTCCCTACTTCTAGGCTAGAAGATTCAGGTTCAAGTCCCAACTGTTCTGAAGATGTGTCAGAGCATCTTTAAATAGGTTGATTAAGAAAATATCTCAAAACTAGAGCTTTCATCAATTGTACTTACAGTGCTCTGTGCAGTGTACAGTGAGTGATGTCACATTGCAGATAAATATTTATACATACACATGAAAATGTAGTTCTTTAATCATGATGGAATAATGTTAACAATGTAGCACAATCCCTGAAAAATATTAACATACCACATCCCAGCAAAATTTGCAATTTCTCTCAAATAAGCAACCAAACTCACTAGATTCTGGGTTAAGATTGTTCAAACATGTTGGACATTGACAATCACAGAGAACACTTGCAGTTCTCAATCTGGATACAACTTAAATCCAGACCCCAGAGCTGTAAAAACAGTCTCTCACCTACAATAAGCTCCCTAATTGCTCATGGGAACAAATTATTGTTTGAATGAAAAGGCTTCTTGTTGCAAATGTTAAATTTCAAATTGACATGTGCTGTTTTCTCTCAGAGTTCCAGAAGCAGTGGTGCTCTTTGGACAGGTCCCTTCTTTTCTACGAAACAGATAAAAGTACTGAACCAATTGGGACAATTAAAATGAATGACATTGTTTGTATTGGAGTGAGCAGACCACAATCACTAGCCAACTCTGGCCCTACAGACAGGTACTGGAGAATTTAACAAAGTTTTTTTGTCACAGTTGGTTGAAAGCCATGCAGTCTCTGTAAAAGTGGAGAGAAGACAGACATCAATAATATGATTTTGCTATAATATTTTACAAGGTGCAGTCAATTTTGTCAGTTAAAAGGTACAGTCAGTTATGCTTATTGGATTTGGATGTTGTTAATGCAATTCAGTTTCTTATTCCTTCAGATCTGCTGATTATTTGACTTTGAGTGTATCAACCAGTACATGGAATGAACTTTTTGAAATCTATATTGATTGGCAGGATGTCAGTGATCTAGCCAAGTCTGCATTATTCCCTGTCATTGTCTGATTGCCCTCACAAGGCAATTGTGCAGTTACTTGAGCTACTGTGTTATGAGGGCAGTCAAATAAGGTAACCCTAACACTAATCTCGCTTGTATCATAATGAACTCATGACTCTGAGTGGAATTTTACCAGTGCCTGGTGGCAGGAACAGAGGTGTAGAGGTAAGAAACTAGTAGGAAATGGACAGCTCCTTGGTACTCTGATATCATTAGGTAAGTTTCCCAACAGTAACTTGGGTTTGATGGCTCATAACACAAAGGGGGGCAGCCACTTTAAATGTTCCATATTGCAATTAGGGACAACTCTTTGGGCAGGCGTGATTTTGGTCATGGCAGAGTGCTTCTATCTTCCATATGTAGCTGATTGCCTAACTAATGGTGAATGCTTTCCTCAGGCTAAATAGCCCATTGAAAGGGCCACATGAAAGAAAGTCAGTGGTTCAGACACCACACCCTGTTCCTTTAACAGCTCCCGCCTCCCCGCAAAACAGTCCCCCATGGCCAGAAGACTTTGCCTATGCTTTATCTTCTACCTCAACCTATCAAAACTGTCTTTCACATACCCCTCAATTGCACCTCCATTTGAGGCAGTTTCTGACCTCGTTCATTACCAGCTCTCCTGATGTCTCCAGCATCACCAATATCTGTCTTCAGCCAATTTGATTCACTCCATGTGATATCAAGAAACATTTGGAGGCACTGGATACTGCCAAGGTTATGAGCCCAGACAACATTCTGGCAATAGTACTGAAGATCTGTGCTTCAGTACTTGATGCATAGAAAGGGCCTCTGGGCATCTTTGAATCTGGATGGCATGATGGGTCAAATGGCCCCCTTCTGTGCTGTATCATTTCTGTTGTTCTATGGTCTTGCAGTATCTATGGAGAGTAAAACCGACTTAATGTTTCGAGTCTAGTATGACTGATCTTCAAAAGTGAAATGAACTGGAACCATAAAGTGTCTTTTCGGCTATTGACAGACTAGGAGGAAGATCAAGTGGAAGAGTTCATGAGGGTGCCCACAAAGAGGCAAAGGTGACGATAAGGGTGATAAAGGAGAGGTATTGATTTAAAATAAGTGTAAATGTTAGCTGTGAAAAGGACAAAATGTATTCAGTGCCCTCAGAGCAAAGTCAGCGAGACATGGCTCGGGCCAGTGTCTTTGGGGGTAATGTTTGTTGTGAAGTAGGAGGCTGCAAATTGTTAACAAAATGAAGGACAGAAGTCATGCTCTGAAGTGCTTATCATTGAATCACAGAATTCTTTACTTTGTTTTTACACTAACTCTAATCCATTCAAAGCTATTTTGAAATCCTCAATTGAAAATGCCTCCATCATATTTACAGGGAATACATTCCATACCCTTGCCATACTTGTTGAATAGTTAGTCTGTCATGTAGAATGATGTCAATCAGTCTAGGTTCAATCCCAGCTTTGATTAGACGTCACCATGAGGGTACTGTATTTTTGGACTTAACCTTTGCCTGAGGTATGGTGATCTTCAGGTTAAGCTCTATCATCAGTTGTCTATCTCTAATATAGATTGGGGCTATGGTGTTGAACTTGCTGAATGGAAATGCTTTTCCTCACATTCCCCTTGATTTGTTTGTATGTCACTACAATCCTATGTCCTCTCATTCTTGTTCCATTTATAAATGGGAACAGTTTCTCCCTATCTACTCTGTCCAATCCGTTCATGACTGTCAAATTGCCTCTCAGCCAAGGGGAACAGTCCCAACTTTTTCAATCTGTCCTCATCACAGAAATTTCTCATTCCTGAATCATTTTCTGCACTCTCCAATGTGTTCGCTTCGTTCATATAATGTTGTGTCCATAGCTGTATATAATCCTCCAGTTGAGATCTAACAAGATTATACAAGTTCAACATCACCTCCCTGCTCTTGGAATGTACACCCCTACTAAAATATTCTGAGGACAATGTCTGTTTTATTTACCACTCTCTCCTTCCATGCTTGCATCCTTTTTAGACCTGTACCTCCTATTTTGTATTGTCTTTCAATATTCTTCTGACCAAAGTGCATCACTCACACTTCTCTGCATTGAACTTCATATGTCACCAATTTGCCCATTTTAGAGCAGTGCTTGAGAAAGTTTCAAGGCTACTTCACCACTTCTTACCATAATCTTAGAGATATCACTTCTGGAAGTTCTGATTGAAGATTGCTGTGAATGCTTCAGCCTGATATGTTGGGCTCTTCCATCATTGAGGATTGAGATATTTGTGGAGCCTCCTCCTCCAGTGAGTTCTTTAATTGTTCGTCACACTTATAACTGAATGTCGCAGTACTGAAGAGCTTAGATCTGATCGATTGGTTGTGCAATCATTGAACATTTTTTACTGTATTTTACGATGGATGTTGGATAAACAAGTCATTCTGAGCTGCAGCTTCACCAGGTTGACACCTCTTTTAGGTATGCCTGCAGCTGGCATGCCCTTCAGCACTCTCCACTGAAACAGGATCGATCCCCTGAAGTGGCTGTGAGCCTGAGGAGCATGACCAGCCATGTGTTCACTTCTGCTACATCTCCTGGGCCTGGTATCACTTCCAGGTTTCTTGCTGGGGATTCAATATTCCTTGGCCACATCATTTCATATAGCTGTGGGTTTCACTGTGATTTTTGGGATTGGAATTAAATGGGGTCTTGAGCCTGTGGATGGCATTAGCAAAACCAATCCACAATTTTCTCCAAGGTGGCCACTTCCAGACACAACATGTATTTAAGAATAGTAGGTGAGCTTCCAGCACTGACAACTCATTTTGCAGCTGAAACTCTTGTTCAAGCTTTCTTTAGATTTTAACCACAATATATCAATGATGAACTAAAAAAAAGAAATGTGAATGCTGGAAATCTAAAATAAAAACAGAAAAAGATGAAAAGAACTAAGCAGGTCTGATAGCATCTTTGGAGAGAATGCAGTGTTAACATTTTGAGTCCCATTTCAGTGGACCCAAAACATTGACTTTCTTTGTCTCTCCACAGATGCTATCAGACCTGCTGAGTTTTTCCAGCAATTTCTGTTTTTATGTCAGTAATGACTTGTGTCATGTATATTCTACTTTGTGTAAATTTGAGATAATTCAAAACATTGTTCTGTATGTCTTGATCAAACAATTACTTTGTTGGACAAAAATTCTAAGATAACAAGTTCAAAGTCTCCTTAACCCTGACCCAACCTTGGACGTAATATGTCACAAATTAATGAATAACTTTCCCATTATTTATTGCAACACCCCAGTGAACTCCAGCACTGTTCACATTGAGCTTTTATTTTAGTCAAATTACTGGTGTAACCAACATTGGATTACATTTATTATTTCTGTGTTCGATGAAACTAAGGCAATAACTTTAAAAGTAAGGATGCTCTGCCATATCAAAATATAGAAATTTTATGCTGTGTTGGGCATCCACCTTTGCTGGCATCTATGAGCAGAGCTATTAACTTTTGACATAAATGGGCTAATCCTTCAGGAAGTTTTCATGTGACATTGTGGCTCTTACCTATTTAAGAGCATAGCATTTTATTCAATATCTTCATCAGGTCATGATTCTGTTTTAAATAGCCTGAGAAGTTCCTGGAGTCTCAATCACTCAATTTTGTTTTCTATCTTCATTAGGTTTCGATACACATTCGAAATTTTTCTCACTTCAGAAAAGCTTTTTCAGTTTGGCACAGATAACCCTGACAGCCTACAGATGTGGACAAGTTCCATTGCAAAGGTACCTCATGATTATAAAATGTACCATACATCCAGCAAGAACCATGTTATCTTTCTGTCATTTTCCAACAATATATATCTGAACTTCAAGGAGAAAGTGAGGACTGCAGATGCTGGAGATCAGAGCTGAAAATGTGTTGCTGGAAAAGCGCAGCAGGTCAGGCAGCATCCAAGGAACAGGAGAATCAACATTTCGGGCATAAGCCATTCCTGAAGAAGGGCTTACGCCCGAAATGTCGATTCTCCTGTACCTTGGATGCTGCCTGACCTGCTGCGCTTTTCCAGCAACACATTTTCATATCTGAACTTCACTGGAGAATAGGGTGACATGGTGACTCACTGGTTAGCATTGCTGCCTCACAATGCTCGGGACCTGGGTTTGATTTCTTCCTTGGGCAACTGCCTGTGCAGAGTTTGCACATTCTCTGTGACTGTGTGGATTCCCTCTGGATGCTGTGGTTTCCTCCCACCGTTCAAAAGACATGCAAGTTAGGTTGTGTAGCTATGCTGAATTGCTATCGTGACTAAGGATGTCCGGGCCTAGATAGGTTAGCCATGGAAAATGCATGGTTATGGTTGGGTCTGGGTGGGATGTTGTTTGAACGATTAATGTGGGCTTGATGAGCTAAATGGCCTGCTTTCGCACTGTAGATATTCAATGGATTCTAATAGCAATGAAATCCAATCAAAGGTATCAGCTGGCCTGTTTGAGACAACACTCCAGTCCTAGATGATGTAATTGATTTCTCTAACACAAAGGGTCTTGAACTGCGAGCACTTTATTTTTCTAAACATAATGTCTTCTTGGCAGTTTCTTTCAATCGTCTTCCATTCTCTTGATTTTAGATTGCAGCCAGCTTGCTTTTTATTTACATCTGTCTATGTCTTTCCTTTTCTTTTTTTGCCATGGCCCTTCAATGTTATACTTAGAGGTATATAAACATCATTCATAACATTGCATCATTTTCTTTTGATGAGAGGGCCTCTTGATATATCCATCAAGAAAATCCAATGTCATCTACAATTTTTCTTTAAGTTGTTGACTAACCAATGTAATATTTCCAGCAAGGTTTATTTTTATTGTCAGAATTGTAGTTTTGCACCTCAAAAACAATCCATTAGTGCCTTTGCATGGTGTCATGTAATTATGACACTATTTATAAAGTCATACAGCCATAAAGCTGTGAGCACGGAAACAGACCCTTCAGTCCAACTCGTCCATGCCAACCAGATTTCCTAAATAAATCTAGTCCCAGGGGAGTTGGTAAAAGAGGGGGAGGTGTGACATTGTTAGTCAAGGTCAGTATTACAGTGGCAGAAAAGACGTTTGATGAGGACTCATCTACTGAGTTAGTATTGGTTGAGGTTAGAAACAGCTTTCACTCTGTTGGGAGTTTTCTATAGGCCTCTGAAAAGTTCTAGAGATGTAGAGAAAGGATTGCAAATATAATTCTGGACAGAAGCGAAAGTAACAGGATAGATGTTATGGGGGTCTTTAACTTTCCAAATATTGACTGGAAACGCCATAGTTCAAATACCTTAGATGGGTCAGTTTTTGTCCAATGTGTGCAGGAGGGTTTCCTGACACAGGGCAGGCGTTATAGCTGGGGGAATGGCATTAAGATGAGAATATGCAAAGTTTAGGATACATAGGATGTGGAAGGAAACTGCAGGGCATGGGCACAATTGAAATGTGGAGCATGTTCAAGGAACAACTACTGCATGTCCTTGATAAGTATGTATCTGTCAGGCAGGGAGGAAGTGGTTGAGTGAGGGAACCGTAGCTTACTAAAGCAGTTGAATCTTTTGTCAAGAGGAAGAAGGAAACTTATGTAAAGATGAGACACGAAGGCTCTTTTAGGGCGCTTAGAGTTATAAATTAGCCACAAAGGACCTGAAGAGCGAGCTAAGAGGAGCAGGAGGAGACATGAGAAGTCTTTGGCAGGATCAAGGAAAACTCTAAAGCTTTCTTTAGGTATGTCAGGAATTTAAGAGTGACTAAGGTAAGATTAGAGCCTGTTAAGAGCAGTAGTGGGAAGTTGTGTATGGAGTCCAAAAAGCTAGAAGAGGTGCTAAATGTATATTTTTTGTCAGTATTCACACAGGAAAAGACAATGTTGTTGAGGAGAATACTGAGATACGGGCTATTAGATTAGATGGGATTGAGGTTCATAAGGGGGAGGTATTAGCAATTCTGAAAAGTGTGAAAATAGATAAGTCCCTTGGGCCGGATGGGATTTATTCTAGGATTCTCTGGGAAGCTAGGGAGGAGATTGCAGAGCCTTTGGCTTTGATCTTTATGTCATTATTGTCTACATGAATATTGCCAGAAGACTGGAGGATATGAAATGTTGTCCCCTTGTCCAAGAAGGGGAGTAGAGACAACCTTGGTAATTATTGACCAGTGAGCCTTACATCGGTTGTGGGTAAATTGTTGGAAAGGATTACAAGAGATAGGATTTATAATGATCTAGAAATGAATAACTTGATTAGGGATAGTCAACATGGTTTTGTGAAGGGTAGGTTGTCCCACAAACCTTATTGAGTTCTTTGAGAAAGTGGCCAAACAGGTGCATGAGGGTAAATCAGTTGATGTGGTGTTTATGGATTTCAGTAAGGCACTTGATAAGGTTCCCCACGGTAGGCTATTGCAGAAAATACAGAGACATGGGATTGAGGGGGATTTAGCGGTTTGGATCAGAAATTGGCTGGCTGAAAGAAGGCTGGTTGATGGAAAGAAGTGGTGGTTGATGGGAAATGTCTATCCTGGAGTTCAGTTACTAGTGGTGTACCGTGAGGATCTGTTTTGGGGCCACTGCTGTTTGTTATTTTTATAAATGTCTTGGATGAGAGCATAGAAGGATGGGTTAGTAAATTTGTGGATGACATGAAAGTTGGTTGAATTGTGAACAGTGCTGAAGGATGTTGCAGGTTAGAGAGGGACATAGATGAGCTGCAGAGCTGGGCTGAGAGGTGGAAAATGGAGTTTAGTGTGGAAAAGTGTGAGATGATTCACTTTGGATGGAGTAACAGGAATACAGAGTACAGTACTGGGCTAATGATAAGATTCTTGGTAGTGTGCATGAATAGAGAGATCTTGGTTTCCATGAAAGTTGCCATTCAGGTTGATGGGGTTGTTAAGAAGGCATACAGAATGTTCCTTTTTATTAGTAGACGGATTGAGTTTTGAGCTATGCAAACATGCTGTTACATGGTGCAGTTACATTTGAACTATTGCATGCAGTTCTGGCCATCGCATTGTAGAAAGGATGTGGAAGCATTAGCAAGAGTGCAGAGGATGTTGCCTGGTATGGAGGGAAGGTCGAATGAGGAAAGGCTGAGGGACTTGAGTCTATTTCTGTGAGAGAGTAGAAGGTTAAGAGGTGAAATAATTGAGACAAATAAGATGATCAGAGGATTAGATAGGATGGACAGTGAGAGCCTTTTTCCTCAGATGGTGATATCTAGCATGAGGGGACATGGCTTTAAGTTGAGGGGTGATCGATACAGGACGGATGTCAGAGGTAGGTTCTTTACTCAGAGAGTAGTAAGGGCGTGGAATGCTCTGCCTGCAACAGTAGTAGATTCATCAACTTTAAGGGCATTTAAATGGCAATTGGATAAATATGTGGATGATAATGGAATAGTGGTAGGTTAGCTTGGCTCCAGATTGGTTTCAGAGGTTGGAACAACATTGATGCCAAAGTGCTTGCACTGCGCTGTAATGTTCTCTGTCCTGTGTTCTATTTTCCAGCATTTGGGCCATATCCCTCTGAATCCTTCCTATTCATATACCCATTCAAATGCCTCTTAATTGTACCAGCCTCCGCCACTTCCTCTGGTGCATACCTGCACCACCCTCTGTGTGAAAAAGTTGACCCTGAGGTCCCTTTTAAATCTTTCCCCTCTCACCTTAAACCTATGTATTCTAGCTTTGGACTCCATTATCTATTCACCGTATCCATGCCCTCATGATTTTATAAACCTCTTTCAGGTCACCCCTCAGCTTCTGAAGCTCCAGGGAAAATAGCACCATTCTATTCTGTCTCGCCTATAGCTCAAATCCCCTCCAACTCCGGCAATATGCTTGTAAATATTTTCTGAACCCTTCAAGTTTTAAAACATCCTTCCTATTGAAGGGAAACCTGAATTGCACGCAATATTCCAATACCCTGTACAGTCGCAACATGATTTCCCAACTCATATACTCAATGCACTGACCAATAAAGGCAGGCATGCCAAATGCCTTCTTCACTATCCTATCTGCCTGTGATTCCACTTGCAAGGAACAATGAACCTGCACTCCAAAGTCTCTTTTTTCAGCAACACTCTGCAGAACCTTACCATTAAGCGTATAAATCCTGCCCTGATTAGCCTTTCCAAAATGCAGCACCTCACATTTTTCTAAATTTTTCTGTTTGTTAAGACTCCATAAGGTTTTCTAGAAATATAATGACATTAAAGAAACTATTGTTCAAATTGACTTTGTCTCCTCTGATTTAGGGCTTTACTGGTTTGAGTTTGCATAGCTTTTTGAATTGTCAATTTGATCGCATTGGAAAACTACGTTATAAATCCATGCAAAATCCTGGACAATGGCAGGAGGGCTGGTTCATACTTAATAAATCCAACCTGAAATTCTGCTCAGAAGAGGGTGGATTGGAGGAAGAGATTGTTAACCTCAAGAGACTCCAAGAACTGAGTGAGTGACATTAACACTAAGATTCCAGTGTTTGGTTTGCCTTACGTTTGTTCTGAGAAGATAAATGCAAGGATTTTGCTTTTTCTTAATTCTCAGTTAACCTTTGAAATGGTGGATATTATTTCTGTTAATAGCCTGAATTATTATTATTGAAGTCCTTTGAATCATTGCGAATGCAATGGCTCTGCATTCAGAATTGGAGGTTCTGTGTACTGCAAAACACTCTGCAAAGAAAAACCATGCATCTCTTTCCCCAAATCAGAGCTCAAGCAATTTTAAGTGAATATAGATCACACCTGAAAAAAAATGACTACAGTGTACTGTGCAGGAGAATTCTTCCATATACCTCTGAACAGTAAGGTGGCACTTTTCATCAGCTCCCCCCTCTTGAGAGAGATGAGAGGAATTAGATCAAATGTCTGCTCTCCCTACTGCATGACATCTGCATAATAGCTCTGAAAATTGTAACTTTTTTGATTTCTTCAATTTCAATATGTTACAAATCTGACTGCAGAAAGCTATGGAGGGAGAGACTTGGGAGTCCTCATGCATATATCGCAAAAGCTAGTGTGTAAGCAGGGAATAAAGAAGTCAAAAGGGATGTTCATCTTAATTTCAAAGGGAACTGTGTTAAAAAATAGGGAGTTCTAGCTAAAACAGTACAAGGCACCAGTTCAAACATATGGATGCTGTGAACAGTTTTGGGTCCTTAGCTAAGGAAAGGCAGAACATAGAACTATACAGCACAGGAATGGTCCCTTCAGCCCATAATGTTGTGCTGAACATGACACCAAATTAAACTAATCCCTTCTGCCTGCCCTTGGTCCATATCCCTCCATTTATTGCATATTCATGTGCTTATCTAAAGGTCCCTTAAAAGCACTTATTGTATCTGCCTCCACCACCAGCCCTGGCAGTGTGATCCAGACTCCTACCACACTCTGTATGAAAAACAACCATCCCTTTACATCTCCTTTGAACTTTCCCACTTTCACCTTAATGGATGCCTCCGAATAATAGACATTTCAACTCTGGGGAAAAGAATTCTGACAGTCAATTCTGTCTCATAATTTTATGAACTTCTGTCAAGACTCCCTCAGCCTCTGCTGATCAAGAGAAAACAACTTGATTTTTCAAGCCATATAGTTCATACCCTCGAATCCAGGCAGTATTGAGCGGCATGGTGGCTCAGTGGTTAGCACTGCTGCCTCACAGCGCCAGAGACACGGGTTTGATTCCAGCCTCGGATGACTGTCTGTGTGGAGGTTGCATATTATCCCCATGTCTGCATGGGTTTCCTCCGGGTGCTCCGGTTTCCTTCCACAGTCCAAAGATGTGTAGGTGAATTGGCCATTCTAAATTGCCCATAGTGCATCTGCAGGTTATATGCATTAGTCACGGGTAAATGTAGGATAATAAGGTGGGGGAATGGGTCTGCGTGGATTACTCTTCGAACGGTCAGTGTGGACTTGTTGGGCTGAAGGGCTTGTTTCCACATTGTAGGGATTTTATCCTGGTCAATCTCTTCTGCATTCTCTCCAAAGTCTCCGCATACTTCATAATTGAACAATTACTCTGTGTGGCCTAACCAAAGCCTTATAAAGCTACAACATGACATCCTGACTCTTGTACTCAATTCCCCAACCAATAAAGGCAAGCATGTCATATGCCTTTTTTACCACCCTGTTTCTTGCGTGGCCACTTTCATGGAGCTATGGACTTGAACCCCAAGATCATTCTGTATATCAATGTTGTTCAGAGTCCTGCCAATAACTGTATACTTTTCCTTAACATTTGATCTCCCAAAGTGCAGCACTTCACACTTACCCAGATTAAACTCCATCTGCCATTTCTCCGCCTATATCTGCAACTGATCTATATTCCACTGTATCCTTTGACAAACTTCTAGTCTATCCACAACTCCACCAACCTTTGTATCATCTGCAAGCTTAATAACCACCCATCTACATTTTCATCCAAGTAATTTATATATATCACCATTAGCAGAGGTCCCATACGGATCCCTGTGGAACACAATTCATCACAAACCACCAGCCTGAACAATACCCTTCCACCACTACCCTTCTATAGGCAAGCCAATTCTGAATTCACATGGCCAAGTCACCATGGATCTCATGCATCTTAATCTTCTGGCTGAGCCTACCATGAGGGATCTTGTCGAAAGCCTTACTAAAATTCATATAGACAACATCCACTGCTCTACCTTCATCAATCACCTGAGTCACCTCCTCGGAAACTTCACTCATGTTAGTAAGACGTGACCTGCCCTACACATAGTCATGCTGAGTGTCCCTAATTAGGCAAACCTTTTCCAAATGTGCATAAATCATATCCCTAAGAATTCTCAACCACCAATGTGAGATTCATTGGTCCAAAGGTTCCTGGAAAATTCCCTATTTCCCTTCTTGAACAAAGGAACAATATTAGCGACTCATCAGTCCTCTGGGACCTCTCCACTGGCTAGTGAGGAAACAAAAATTTTGGTCAAGGCCCCAGCAATCTCCTCTCTTGACACTGTCAGTCACCTTGAGTAGATATCGGGCTCTGGGGACTGATGCAACTTAATGCTCTTCATGAGATTGATAACCACTTCTTACTCGATCTCAAAATGCCGTAACATATTAGCATGCTCCACCCAAATCTCACTATTCCCTTGATCCTTCTCCTGGGTGAATACCGATGCAAAGTCCTCATTTAGGATCATACCCACATCATCTGCCTCTAACACAAGTTCCCTCGTTTATCCTTGAGTGTCTTCTCCGTAGTTATCCTCTTCCTTTTAATGTATCGAGGGAATATCTTGGGATTCTCATTAACCCTACTAGCCAAGGTCATTTCATGGCCCCATTTTGCTCTTCTCATTCCCTGCTTGAGTTCTTTTCTGCTTTCCTTATATTTCTCACGGAATCTGCCTGATTTTAGCTTCCTAAACCTTACATATACTTTATTCCTTTTCAGTAAATTCACAATTTCCCTCACTATCCAAGGATCCCTTACCTTGCCAACCTTGTCCTTCCTCCTTACTGGAATATGCTTGTCTTGGACTCTCCCCAGCAGGTCTTTAAACAATTCCCAGACGTCAAATTTGGACTTGCCTGATAACAGCTCTTCCCAATTAACATTCCTTAGCTCCTGCCTAATACTAATGTAATTTGCCTTCCCCCAATTTAATACTTTTCCACAAGGTCTGATTTATACTTCTTCATAGTTATCATAAAACTTAAAGAGTTGTGATCACTGTTTCCAAAATGCTCCCCCATTGAAAGGTCAGTCACCTGGCCAGGCTCATAACCCAATACAAAGTCTAGAATGGCCTCTCCTCTAGTTGGACTATCCACATACTGTTTCAAGAAAGATATTCTGGCATTGGAGGCAGTCCAGAGAAGGTTCACTAGGCTGATACCTGGTAAGGGAGGGAGAATTTTGTGAGGTTGGGATTGTACTTAATGGAGAAAGTGAGGACTACAGATGCTGGAGAATCAGAGTCGAGATGTGTGGTGCTGGAAAAGCACAGCAGGTCAGGCAGCATGTGAGCAGGAGAGTCAACATTTCGGGCATAAACCCTTCATCAGGAATGCCGGATCTCCTGCTCCTCAGATACTGTCTGACCTCTTGTACTTAATGGAGTTAGGGGAATGAGAGATGGCCTTACTGAAACATAAAGATTCTTAGAGGATTTGACAGGATAGATGTGGAAAAGGTATTTTCCTCTTGTCATGATTCGGAAATGCCGGTGTTGGACTGGGGTGTACAAAGTTAAAAATCACACAACACCAGGTTATTTTCCAACAGCTTTATTTGGAAGCACGAGCTTTCAGAGTGCTGCTCCTTCATCAGGTGGTTGTTGGGTATAAGATCACAAGACACAGAATTTATAGCAGAAGTTTACAGTGTGATGTAATTGAAAATATATATTGAAAAAGACCTGGATTGTTTGTTAATTCGCAGAACATTTAAAAGTTACATTCTCAAGTGAACTTTAACAATTGGTGTCATATCGGCCCAGGTAATGCACTGAAGGTGTGAGCTGCCCTGTGTGAGGCTGTCTGTTCCACAATTCTCAGACTGATTCTAATCTAAAACATGGATTTACAGAATCTTACATAGATTCATGCAGTTTTTGAGCAAAATAAAATGTAATTCTGCAAATATAAACTCTGACACATCTTGCAGCGTCCACTGTGACAAGGTTGTATGGTACACCCACATGCATACATACACATTTAAGTTTGCAGGGTGAATTTGTACTTGCAGAATCACATTTTACTTTCCTCAAAAACTGCATGAATCCATGTAAGATTCTGTAAATCCATTTTTTAGATTAGAATCAGTCTAACCAATTAGAACCAGTGGCATAGACAGTCTCACACAGGGCTGCTCACATCTTAAGTGCATTATCTGGGCCCACATGACACCAATTGTTAAAGTTCACTTGAGAATGTAACTTTTAAATGTTCTGCAGTTTACGTATGAAAGAACTGAAACCAACGTGTTCATTCTAAAAGATGAGAGACTTAACAAACAATCCAGGTTTTTTTCAATATATAATTTCAGTTACATCACACTGTAAACGTTTGCAATAAATTCTGTGTCTTACAATCTTTTACTCCACAACCACCTGATGGAGTAGCACTCTGAAAATAGTGCTTCCAAATAAACCTGTTGGACTATAACCTGGTGTTGTGTGATTTTTAACTTTTCGTCTTGTGGAAGAATCTAGGACCAGAGGGCATAATCTCAGAACATGGGGTCACACATTTATGACATGGATGAGTAGGTCTGCTCTGAAGGTTGTGAAATTGTGGAATATTTACTGTAGAGGACTGTCAAGGCTGGGTGATCAAGTTTATTCAACATTGAGACTGATAAATTTTTAATCAGCCAGTGAATCGAGGATTAAGGAGAAAAAGCAGGCAAAGTGGAGTTGAGGGTTAACATATCCACCATAATCTAATTGAATGACAGAGCAGATGCAATGAGCTGAGTGGTCCACTTCTGTTTCTATGCTTTATGTTCGAATGAATGTGAAAGGCAATACACAGGGACAAGGAGTAGAAAGAGTTTACTCCAGAAGCCTGTGTGTAGCAATATTTTAATATGTATTGACATCAGTTCTTCAAAACATTAACCCAGTTCTCAATCTGTTTTTATAACAAAGAGGGATGAATGAAATGTCTATTGGATATATCTGTATAATAGAGATCTCATTGTTATTTTTTGTATTGTAATTCCTTCACAAACAGCTTTCACTATTCTGAATGAAAACAGTGAGAAGAAGGAAGTTTTAAGGCTGGTTGATAAGGAAAGGTGAGACAAGCCACACAATAAACCAACAGTTTAAACATTGAAAAACAATGCAAATCACTTCACATTCAGATTTTACATGCCATGCACTGACAGCTTTATGCTGACTGTATTTTCATGACCTCCAACAGCCCCGTACATTTTGCCAGATTTTACTGCCTTTGCGAACAGCAAACGATTTGAAATAGTCCCAGTTATCTACACCTTTATTTCCCTTGTAATTTAAAACTAAAACACAAGTAGGCAACTATTTACTTGAGGCATTTACTCTCAGGGTAACAATGTGGTTATGTGGCTGCCCTGGTTGTTCTTGATCATTTGGCAGATATTTAGTCCTTCACAGAATGGTGGTAAATGCTTGATTTAAATAAGACAAGGTACTGGTATGTTATGGAGAGTATAAAGCCAGGAGAATATTTTTAGCATTTGGATTTTGAACAAAGGGCATTGGGTGTTAGTTTATTTTTGTGAAGATGTTTAAAAGTTAACTGGATCAGCTTTTCTCAAACTGTGATTTTAAGCCAATAAGTGTCAGAGAGCAGGGGACTGCAAAGCTTCCTGGAGTGTTAATGGACATTTGTTTATAATATGGGGGTGTATTACAGCAGATAGAAACACTAAATCATTAGGTTAGCAGAATCTAAGATGAGCAAGTTTCTTTAAATTTAGTTCTAATGTTTTTTGTTTTGGTTTGATGGGGATCTGACAGAAGTCAGATACAAATATCAATTGTAATCAGAAAAGGAGGTTCTTCAGAGCAGTTAAAGGGATAAAGCACTTTAGTAAAAGGGAATGGTTTGTGAAACTTCCAGATCAGGCCTGTTTTGTTCAAACTTTGTAGATTATTATAAGGCTGAGAAAGTTTAAGCTCTCAGTTGCGAGTGTATTCCAAGGAATAAACTTTGCAACTCACAGGACAGGAACCAAGAAAAAACAGTCCAGTCAAACTTACAGATTTGATAAAGAGGGAAAATGTCTCTGGATTGTGATTGATTATAAGGTGATGGTGTTGGGAACTACTGCAAAAAATACGGAGGTATGGCATTGAGGGTGAGTTGGAGGTTTGGATTAGGAGTTGGCTGGCTGGAAGAAGACAGAGGGTAGTAGTTGATGGCAAAGGTTCATCTTGGAGTGCCGTCACTAGCGGTGTTCCGCAAGGATCTGTTTTGGGACCATTGCTGTTTGTCATTTTTATAAATGACCTGGAGGAGGGGTTAGAAGGTTGGGTGAGCAAGTTTGCGGATGATACGAAAGTCGGAGGAGTTGTAGACAGTGAGGAAGGATGTGGCAGGTTACAGCGGGATATAGATAAGCTGCAGAACTGGGCAGAAAGGTGGCAAATGGAGTTCAATGTAGCTAAGTGTGAGGTGATTCACTTTGATAAGAGTAATAAAAAGATGGGGTACTGGGCTAATGTACGGATACTTGGTAGTGTGGATGAGCAGAGGGATCTTGGTGTCCATGTACACAGATCTTTGAAAGTTGCCACCCAGGTAAATAGTGCGGTGAAGAAGGCATATGGCGTACTGACTTTTATTGGTAGAGGAATTGAGTTCCGGAGTACTGAGGTCATGTTGCAGTTGTATAAGACTCTGGTGCGGCCGCATCTGGAGTATTGTGTGCAGTTTTGGTCGCCATACTATAGGAAGGATGGGGAGGCACTGGAACGGGTGCAGTGGAGGTTTACCAGGATGTTGCTTGATATGGTAGAAAGATCGTATGAGGAAAGGCTGAGGCACTTGGGGTTGTTTTCATTGGAGAAAAGAAGGTTTAGGGGTGACTTGATAGAGGTGTACAAGATGATTAGAGGTTTAGATAGGGTCGACAGTGAGAATCTTTTTCCACGTATGGAGTCAGCTATTACAAGGGGGCATAGCTTTAAATTAAGGGGGGGTAGGTATAGGACAGATGTTAGGGGTAGGTTCTTTACTCAGCGAGTCGTGAGTTCATGGAATGCCCTGCCAGTAGCAGTGGTGGACTCTTCCTCATTATGGGCATTTAAGCGGGCATTGGATAGGCATATGGAGGATAGTGGGCTAGTGTAGGTTGGGTGGGCTTGGATAGGCGCAACATCGAGGGCCGAAGGGCCTGTACTGCGCTGTATTCTTCTATGTTCTATGTTCTATGTAACTAGATGGATTTTGTTTTAACTTGTGTTTTGACATCTTTCAAATTGTGCTATATTTAGATGGCTTGGTTTGGTTAATTTTATTATTATTTCTTTTGTATAATAAACTTTTGTTTTATTGTTGAAGCCAGATCTGCAGCATTGCCTGCTTATGTTTCAGTTCCAGACTATGACCTATTGAGCCAAATTTCATTCTGGGATTTGACTCGTCCAGTTGTAATACCAACTGGGATCATTACAAGTTGATATTTACTGTTTAACACTCTCTCTCTGTTTATAGAACATTGTACCTGCACGGAGTGACACGTCTGGATTATTCAGTTTGGTGTGGTGATATTCAGAGAGCTGCAGGCAGCCGAGGAAATGCCCTTAGTGATCAACAGCTCAGCAGGAATGACATCCCCATCATTGTTGACAGCTGCATTGCCTTCATCACCCAATATGGTGAGTGAATGTCAACACAAGAGGCCATTGAAACAAAGTTTGGACTCACATTTTAGAAATGAATTACTTATGCACTGGAGCCAGGATGCCTGGTGAGTAAACCGAAGGCTATCACTGTTGCAGAAGCTGCAAAAGTCATTGTGGGGTCATTCCTATGTAACAATGTAAGTCAGGTTCAGTTGGGAGTGGGTAAATTGCAGCTCCCCAAATGTAAACTTTAAAAGTATCCATCATATTTTCCCATTTTCAGGGCTACAGCAGTGTGGTTAAAACATAATTTAGATTAAAACATAAAATACCTCAAATGCATTTATCTCCTCACTCTCCATGCCCCATCTGTGCTTTGTAATGCCCTATACCCACCTCCACATCTCTAAAAAAGTGCAGTGCAAAAGGATTTGGGTGTTCTTAGCATGAAACACAGAAATGTAGCATGCAGTTGCAGCATGTAATTAAGACTTTTATCCTTCATTTCTCGGGATTTGGAGTTTAAAAGTAGGTCTTATTAAGTCTTGTCACAACTTTGCAGGATGTTGCTGAGGCTACACCGCAAGTACAGTGTCCAGTACTGAAACTGGCATTTAAGAAAAGACATCCCTCTGTACTGAGGCAGTCCATGCTCAAATGCAACAATATAAAACAAAGAGAATAAAGAACAAAGAAAGTTGACAGCCCAGGAACAGGCCCTTCTGCCCTTCAAGCCTGAGCCGATCCAAATGTACTGTCTAAACCTGTCAGTCAATTCCTAAGCATCTGTATCCCTCTACTCCCCACCTACTCCCGCATCTTAAATGAATCTACCGTGCCTACCTCTACCACCGCTGCTGGCAACTTATTGCAAATGCCCACCACTCTCTGTGTGAAGTACTTGCCGCGTGTATCCCCCTTAAACTTCCCACTTCTCACCTTGAAAGCGTGACTTCTCGTTATTTAATCTTTCACCCTGGTAAAAAGCTTGTCTCTATCCACCCTGTCTATACCCTTCATGATTTTATAAACCTCAATCAGGTCCCCCCTCGACCTCCTTTTTTATAATGAAAATAACCTAACCAACTCAACCTCTCTTCATCGCTAGCACCTTCCATACCAGGCAACATCCTCGTAAACCTTCTCTGCACCCTCTCCAAAGCGTCCACATCCTTTTGGTAATGTGGCGACCGGAACTGTACACAGTATTCTAAATGTGGCCGAACCAATGTCCATGTATACCACGTCAACTGCCCTACCCTCATCTACATGCTTGGTCACCTTTTCAAAAAACTCAATGAGCTTTGCGAGACACAACCTGCCCTTGACGAAACCACATTGACTGTCTGAAATCAAATTGTTGCTTGCTAGATGCTTATAAATCCTATCTCTTATAATTCTTTCCAAAATCTTTCCTACAACAGAAGTAAGGCTCACTGGTCTATAATTACCTGGGTCATCTCTACTGCTCTTCTTGAACAAGGGCACAACATTTGCAATCCTCCAGTCCTCTGGTACTAAACCAGTAGACAATGATGACTCAAATATCAAAGACAAAGGCTCCGCTATCTCCTCCCTAGCTTTCCAGAGAATCCTCGGATAAATCCCATTTGGCTCAGGGGACTTGTCTGCTTTCACCTCCTTCTAGAATTGATAACACTTCTTCATAACTAACCTTGATCCTTTCTAGTCTAATATCTCATAATTTAGTCTTTTCCGCTACAATATTCTCCTTTTCCTGAGTTTAAACATGTATGTGAAGTATCGTGTTTCAGATGCAATGCAACTGTTCAAGCTACTCAACGTTAAGCCAAATTACTGAGTAAAACAATAAAAATAATTTATTTACACACAATAGTTTGAAATGAAAACAAAGGAAAGAGGAATCTAGGATAACTTAGCTATTGGAAAAAGTTACCAAATAATAGATACAGTACCACGTACTAATTAACTGTTCCAATAACATCTCATAAATACATCCCTTAGCAAAAAGGCAAATCCAAACACAGATTCTTACATGCAGCTCTCTAAGCCAGAAGGAGAAAGCATCAAAAAAAAGGTTCAGGAAGAATAACAGCTGGGAATTATTCACTGAAGCTTCCAATTCTTTTTAGACCCCAGTGTCTTCTAATGTTACTGATAAAACCAAACCAAGAAATCTGGATCTGAGAGAACTGGCCACACCAATTCAGGCTGCTTCCATTGTTCCAACTTAAAAAAAAACCCAAGGCCCCACATGTTTACTTAAGTCGTCTTCTGTGGCCAGTTCTGCACCTCTGTCTTACAACCTGTCTTCAAAAAAAAGTACAAAATAACCTTTTAAAGTGACAACATCATCACACCATCTCCAATAAAAGACCATCTAACCACCATTCCTTCAAATTCAGTGGTGTTACCATCACTGAATTCCCCACAATCAACAACCATGGGGTTACTGTTGATCATAAACTCAACTGGACTATCCACATAATGGCTACAAGAGTCGCTCAGAGGCTAGGAATACTAGGGCAAGTAACTCACTTCCTAACTCCTCAAAGTCTTTCCATTATCTACAGGCACAAGTCAAGAGTGTGATGAACTATTCCCCACTTGCCTGGATGGCTGCAACTCCGAGAACACTCAAGAAGCTTGATACTGTTCATGACAAAGCAGCCCACTTGATTGGCACCACATCCACAAGCATCCACTCCCTCCACCACTGATGCTCAGTGGCAGCAGTGTGTTCTATCTACAAGATACACTGCAGAAACTCACCAAGGATCCTCAGACAGTACCTTCCAAAACCACAACCACTTCCATCTAAAAGGACTAAAAGCAGCAGATATGTGGGAACACTACCACTTGCAAATTCCCCTCCAAGTCACTCACCATCACTGTTGCTGGTTCAAAATCCTGGAAATCACTCCCTAAAGGTGTTTTAGGTCAACCCACAGCATGTGAGCTCCAGCAGGTCAAGAAAGCAATTCACCACCACCTTCGCATGCCAACTAGGGATGAGCAATAAAAATACTGACCAGTCAATGACACCCATATCCTACAAAAAAAAAGATTCAAAACAGATTCACTCAGCTGATTCCTGGCATGAAGAATTTGACTTATCAAGAGCAGTTAAATGAGTTAGCCTTCAATCATTGAGTTTAGAAGAACAAGGGTGATCTTACTGAAGCATGCAAGATTCTAAGAGGGCTTGAAAGAGTAGATGTTAAGATATTTACACTCATGGGAAAATCTCAACTAGGGGACAATGGGATATGCACAGGGTAGGTGTAAAGTCAGGAGCAAGGCCCAATTAGATATAGAAGGAATGCTAGGACAGTCCAGGAGCTGTCCAGTCCAGAATACATGGGCAGGATAACGTACATGGGCAGTCCAGAAAGCTAAATTGTATTAACTTTAATGCAATGGGTTTGACTGGTAAGGCAGCTAAACTTAGAGCAGTGAGCTATGGAATTTAATATTGTTGCAATCAATGAGATATGGTCGAAGGAAGGACAGAACTGGCAACTCAACTTTCCAGGGTATAGATATTTCACGTGCAATCGTTGAGATGTGAGAGAAGTGGGATAATACATTATTAATAAAGAAAGCCAACACTGCAGTAATGAGGGAGGATGTCCAAGAAGGGCCATCAAATGATGGGTAGAGCTTTGAAATAAAAGGGAACAGTTACTTTGCTGGAATTACAATGGAGGCTTCTCAACAGTCAGAAGAAGATCAAAGAGCAGATATGAAGACATAACACAGAAAGGTGTGAGAGAAACAGGATTAGGGCATTTCAACTTTGCTAACATTAATTGGAATCACCCTACTATGAAAAGAAAATGGGAATCTTTTAATTATAGAGTTTTAAGGTCTCACTTTTTAAGTTAGAGTTCAGGACAGCGTGTTCCTTGAAGAGTGAAGTACAAGCAACCTTGGGTGGCCGGAATATCCAGGATTTGATAAAGAAAACAAAGGAAGTATGTATCAAGTACAGTGCATTCAAAACAAGATCACAGATTCCCTACAGTGTGGAAACAGGCCTTCAGCCCAACCAATCCACACTGCCCCTCCGAAGAGTAACCCACCTAGATCCATTCCCCTACCTTATATTTACCCCTGAAGAATGCACTTAACCTACACTATGGGTAATTTAGCATGGCTAATTCACCTAACCTGCACATCTTTGGACTGTGGGAGGAAACCCATGCAGACACTGGGAGAATATGCAAACTCCACACAGTCACCCAAGGCTGGAATTGAACCCAGGTTTCTGGCACTGTGAGGCAGCAGCGCTAACCACTGAGCCACTGTGCCGCCCTAGCTGGGGAGGACCTTCAGAAGTATAGCGAGTGTAGGGGATTGTTTAAAAAAGGATATTAGGAGGGCAAAGAAGGGCTACAAATTATCTTTAACACGTGAGAACAAGGAAAACTCTTAGGCTTTTTATAAATATATCAAGAGTAAGAGGACTACCAGGGAAAAAGTGGGACTTATTTGAAAGCAAAGGCGCAATCTATGCAAGGAACCAGAAAGCATGGGTGAGGTCTGAAATGAATATTTCTCATCTGTATTCACAGTTAGGATGGTGACGTTCTCAAATACATTAAGATTAATAAGGAAGAGGATTTAGGTGTTTTAGTGGGCATAAAAGTGCTTAAATCCCCTGGATCTAAAGAGATGCAGCTTCTTGAAAACTGCATTAGGGAACTGGAGCTCGAGCTAGATGAAGTCCGGATCATTCAGGAGGCAGAGGGGGTTATTGAGAGGAGTTACAAGGAGGTGGTCACACTTCAGGTGCAAGAAGAAGGTAAATGGGTTACAGTCAGAGGATGGAAAAGGAACTGGCAGGCAGTGTAGGGAATCTCTGTGGCCATTCCCCTCAACAACAAGTATACCTTTTGGATACTGTTGGGGGGAATGCCTTAGCAGGGGTAAGCAATAGGGCACAGGTACTGGTACATAGTCTGTCCTTTTTGCTCAGAAGGGAAAAGGGGAGATGAGCAGAGCATTAGACATTGGGGACAGTCAGGGGAACAGATAGGAGGTTCTGTGGGAACAAGAGAGAATCACGGTTGGTGTATTGCCTCCCAGGTGCCAGGGTTTGTGTTGCCTTGTATCGTGTTTTTGGGATCCTTGAGGGGGAGGGAGACCAGCCCCACATCGGCACAAACAACATAGGTAGGAAAAGGAATGGGGATTTAAGGCAGAAATTCTGGGAGCTAGGGTGGAAGCTTAGAGCTAGAACAAACAGAGTTATCTCTGGTTTGTTGCAAGTGCCACGTGCTAGCAAAGTGAGGAATAGGGAGAGAGAGGAGTTGAACACGTGGCTATAGGGATGGTGCAGGAGGGAGGGTTTTGGATACCTCAATAATTGGGGCTCATTTTGGGGTAGGTGGGACCTCTACAAATAAAATGGTATACACCTGAACCAGAGGGGTACCAATATTCTGGGGCGTAAATTTGCTAATACACTTTGAGGGGTTTAAATTAATTCAGCAGGGGAATAGGAACCTAAATTCTAGTTCCAGTGTCCAGAAGGTTGAGAGCAGTGAGGGCAGAAAAGAGGTTTCGAGGTAGCAAGAGTTCACCAGCAAGCAAGAAAGTGGTTTGAAGTGTATCTACTTCAATGCCAGGAGCATCCCGAATAAGGTGGTTGAACTTTCAGCATGGGTTTGTATCTGGGACTTCGATGTTGTGTCCATTTCAGAGACATGGAGAGAGGAGGGACAGGATTGGTTGCTGCAGGCTCCATGATTTAGATGTTTCAGTAAGAACAGAGAAGATGGTAAAAGAGGGGGAGGTGTGGCATTGTTAGTCAAGGACAGTGTTATGGTAGCAGAAAGGACGTTTGAGGAATCACCTACTGAGGTAGTATAGACTGAGGTTAGAAATAGGAAATGAGAGGTCACCCTGTTGGGAGTTTTCTATAGGCCACTGAATAGTTCCGAAGATGGGGTCTTTAACTTTCCAAATATTGGCTGGAAATACTATAGTTCGAGTGCTTGAGATGGATCAGTTTTTGTCCAATGTATGCAGGATGGTTTCCTAAAACAGTATGTAGACAAGCCAACAAGGGATGAGGCCACATTGGATTTCGTACCGGGTAATAAACCTGGCCAGGTGTTAGATTTGGAGATAAGTGAAGACTTTGGTGATGGTGACCACAATTTGGTTATGTTTAATTTAGTGATGGAAAGAGATAGGTGTATAACACAGGGCAAGAGTTATAGATGGGTGAAAGGCAATTATGATGCAATTAGGCAAGATTTAGGATGCATAGGATGGGGAAGGAAACTGCAGGGGATGGGCACAATTGAATTGTGGAGTTTATTCAAGTAACAGCTACTGCATATCCTTGATAAGTATGTACATGTCAGGCAGGGAGGAAGCGGTCGAGCGAGGGAGCCATGGTTTACGAAAGAAATTGAATCTCTTATCAAGAGGAAGATGAAAGCTGGGATGACACGTAAAATCTCAGTAGGGCCCTTCAGAATTACAGGTTAGCCAGGAAAGACCTGAAGAGAGAGCTAAGAAGAGCCAGGAGGGGACATGAGAAGTTGTTGGCAGATAGGATCAAGGAAAACCCTAAAGCTTTCTATAGGTACATCAGGAATGAAAGAATGACTAGAGAAATATTAGAGCCAATCAAGGATAATAGTGGAAAGTTATGCGTGGAGTCTGAGAAGATGGGAAAATGCTAAACAAATATTTTTCGTCAGTATTCACACTGGAAAAAGACAATGTTGTCAGGGAGAATACTGAGATACAGGCTACTGGACTAGATGGGAATGAGGTCACACGGAGGAGGAGTTAGCAATTCTGGAAAGTGTGAAAATAGATAAGTCCCTGGGCCAGATTGGATTTATCCTCAGATTCTCTGGGAAGCCAAGAAGAAGATTGCAGAGCCTTTGGCTTTGATCGTTATGTCATCATTGTCAACAGGAATAGAGGTTTGGATCAGAAATTGGCTATCTGAAAGAAGGCAGAGGGTGGTGGTTGATGGGAAATGTTCATGCTGGAGTTCAGTTACTCGTGGTGTACTGCAAGAATCTGTTTTGGAGCCACTACTGTTTGTCATTTTTATAAATGACCTGGATGAGAGCCCAAAAGGATGGTTTAGAAAATTTGCAGGTGACACTAATGTCAGTGGAGTTGTGAATAGTGCTGAAGGATGTTGAAGGTTGCAGAGGGACATAGAAAAGCTGCAGAGCTGGGCTGAGAGGTAGCAAATGGAGTTTAATGTGGAAAAGTGTGAGGTGATTCACTTTGGAAGGAGCGACAGGAATAAAGAGTAAGATTCTTGGTAGTATGAATGAGCAGAGAGATCTCAGTGTCCATGTACATAGATCCCTGAAAGTTGCCACCCAGGTTGATAGGGTTGTTAAGAAGGCATACGGTAAGTTAGCTTTTATTGATAGAGGGATTAAGTTTCAGAGCCACGAGGTCATGTTGCAGCTATACAAAACTCTGGTGTAGTTGCACTTGGAGTATTGTGTACAGTTCTAATCACCACATGGTAAGAAGGATGTGGCAGCTTTGGAAAGGGTGCAAAGGAGATTTACCAGGATGTTGCCTGGTATGGAGGGAAGGTCTTATGAGGAAAGCCTGAGGGACTTAAGGCTGTTTTCATGAGAGAGAAGAAGGTCGAGAGACGACTTAATTAAGACGTTTAAGATAATTAGAGGGTTAGATAGGTTGGACAGTGAGAGCCTTTTTCCTCAGATGGTGATGGCTAGCATGAGGGGGCATAGCTTTAAATTGAGGGGTGATAGATACAGGACAGATGTCAGAGGTAGTTTCTTTATTCAGAGAGTAGTAGGGGCATGGAATGCACTGCCTGCAACAGTATTCGACCCACCCACACGAAGGGCAATTAAATGATCATTGGATTAACATACAGATGAAATTTGAATTGTGTAGGATCGATCGTCTTCAGATTGGTTTCACAGGTTGGTGCAACATCAGGAGGCGAAGGGCCTGTACTGCACTGTAGTGTTCCATATTCTATGTCTTTCACGCTGTTATGGGAAGTGAGGGAGGAGATTGCTGGGGCCATAGCAGATTCAAAAATTGGTGGTGTTGTTGATAGTGAGGAGGATGGTTTTAGGCTATAGTCTGATATTGATCAGTTGGTATTTTGGGCAGAGCAATGGCAGATGGAATTTAATCCTGACAATTATGAGGTGCTGCATTTTGCAGAATGAAAGAATGAAAGAATATATACAATGAATGGCAAATTCCTCGGGAGTACTAACGGACAAAGAGACCTTTGTGTTCAAGTCCATAGACCCCTGAAGGTGTCAGCACAGGTGGACTGTGTGTTGAAAGAAGCATATATCATGTTTACCTTCATTAACTGGGGTATAGAATATACGTGCAAGGAATTATTGTTACAACATCGTAAACCATTGGTTAGCCCACAGTTGGAATTCTATGTGCATTTCTAGTTGCCACACTATCAGAAGGATGTGATTGCATCTGGAGAGGGTGCAGTGATTCACCAGGATGTTGTCTGGGATGGAAAGTCTCAGTTGTGAGAAACTGGATAGGTTGGGTTCATTTTCCTTGAAGCAGTGGATGCCGAGAGATTAACCTGATTGAGTGTAAAAAATGATGAGAAGCATTGGCCAGGTAAATTATGAGAATCTTTTCTTTATGGCAGACAAGTCTAAGACCAGAGGGCATCAGTTTTAGATGAGGAAAAAATGATTTAGAGGAGATCTGAGAAAAGGTTTGTTTCACCCAGAGTTTGGTAGAAGCAGAACAGCACAGCACAGGAACATGTCCTTCAGTCCTTTGTATCTGTGTCTGTGTCGGTGTCTGTGTCAGTGTCTGTGCCAACCATGCTGTCTTCGAAACTAATCCCATCTACCTGCATATGGTCTGTACCCCTCTATTCTCTGTATGTTAATGTGTCTGTTTAAATGTCTCTGCAGTGTGCAGTCACCTGCAGTTTGCTACCTGCAGTCTGACCCCAACACTAAAAAGATATTTCCTTCCCCTCCCCTATCCGCTTTCTGTAGTGACCGTTCCCTCCACAACTCTCCCATTAGGTCCACACTATCCTCCAACCTCTCCATCACAACTGGTACCTTTGCCAGCAGTCGCAGGAGGTCCAACGCCTGCCACCACACCTCCCTCTTACTTCCATCCAAGGCTCCAGATAATCATTCCAAGTCCAATAGAGATTCACCTCTGATTCTTGTAATCTGATTTTCTGCATCTGTTGCTCCCAATATGGTCTCTCTTCTACATCAGAGAGACAGAGTGCAAACTCGGGGGCCAGTTCAGGGAAAATCTATGGTCTGGATGCTCCAATGAATCCCACCTCCCTTTTGCCAGCCATTTCAGCTCCCCCTTCCATTCACCCAATGACGTATCCCTTCTGGCCTCTTCCACTGTCAAAAAAAGACCACATGCAAACTAGAGAAATAACACCTCATCTTCCACCTTGGAAGATTACAACCTTATGGCCTCAACATAGAATTCACCAGCTTCCAAATCTCACTATTCCCACGTCATGCCAGGTCTAGTCCTCCCTCTCCACCCTGCCCCATTGACCTGACTATGACTTTAAAACTCTTCCTTCTTATCTATCTGCTTCACCCTTCCAACTGACCAATCTCAATTACCTCCCACCTGTATCCACCGATCACCATCCCACCTTCCTTTCTCCCACCCCCACACCCACCCCCTCCTATTTATTTCTCAGCCCCACTTCCCCCTCCTCAGTCCTGATCAAGGGTCCTGCTTGAAATGTTGACTCTCCTGCTCCTCTGATGCTGCTTGACATGCTGTGCTTTTATCCACTCTAAATGCTGCTTCTACCAATTCTCCTGGCAACAATTTCCAGGCACTTACCACCATCTCCTTTAAACTTAACCCCTCTCACCTTAAACTAATGCCCCCTAATATCCCCCCTAATATTTGATCCTTCCACCCTATCCATGCCTCTTATAATTTTACATGCTTCTATCAGGTTGCCCCTCAGCCTCCAACATTCAAGTGTAAACAATTCAAATTTGTTTAACCTTTCCTTCTCACTAATACATTCCAATCCAGGCAACATCATGGGAAACCTCCTTTGCACCTTCTCCAAGGCCTTCACATCCTTCCTATGATATGGTGACCAGAACTGCACTCAATGTTACAAATGTGATCTCACTAAAATTTTATACAAATGCAACTTGAGCTGCCAATTTTTACACTCAGTGTTCCAACCGATGAAAGCAAGCATGCTGTATGCATACTTTAGCACTTTATCCACTTGTATTGCCACTTTCAGGGACGTAT
This sequence comes from Chiloscyllium plagiosum, assembly GCF_037043375.1. Taxonomy (NCBI): domain Eukaryota; kingdom Metazoa; phylum Chordata; class Chondrichthyes; order Orectolobiformes; family Hemiscylliidae; genus Chiloscyllium; species Chiloscyllium plagiosum. The sequence goes on along the minus strand of NW_028270154.1, from coordinate 130,622 downwards.
GGACCTGCACCTCAAGTTTAGAACACAGAACATAGAACATTACAGCGCAGTACAGGGCCTTCGACTCTCGATGTTGCGCCGCCCTGTTTTATTAATCTGAAGCCCTTCCTACCTACACTATTCCATGTACGTCCATATGCCTGTCCAACGACGACTTAAATGCACTTAAACTTGGTGAATCTACTACCGTTGCGGGCAAAACATTCCATACCCTTACTACTCTCTGAGTAAAAAAACTACCTCTGACATCTGTCTTATACCTATCTCCCCTCACTTTAAAGTTGTGTCCCCTCGTGTTTGCCGTCCCCATACTTGGAAAAAGGCTCTCCCTATCCACCCTATCTAACCCTCTGATTATCTTGAATGTCTCTATTAAGTCACCGCTCAACCTTCTTCTCTCTAACGAAAACAGCCTCAAGTCCCTCAGCCTTTCCTCGTAAGACCTTCCCTCCATACCAGGCAACATCCTAGTAAATCTCCTCTGCACCCTTTCCAAAGCTTCCACATCCTTATATAGGGATTTTAGTAAGGCGTTTGATAAGGTTCCCCATGGTAGGCTACTGCAGAAAATACGGAGATATGGCATTGAGGGTGAGTTCGAGGTTTGGATTAGGAATTGGCTGGATGGAAGAAGACAGAGGGTAGTAGTTGATGGCAAAGTTTCTTCATGGAGTGCCGTCACTAGCGGTGTTCCGCAAGGATCTGTTTTGGGACCATTGCTGTTTGTCATTTTTATAAATGACCTGGAAGAGGGGTTAGAAGGTTGGGTGAGCAAGTTTGCGGATGATACGAAAGTCGGTGGAGTTGTTGACAGTGAGGAAGGATGTGGCAGGTTACAGCAGGATATAGAGAAGCTGCAGAGCTGGGCAGAAAGGTGGCAAATGGAATTCAATGTAGCTAAGTGTGAGGTGATTCACTTTGGGAAGAATAACAAAAAGATGGGGTACTGGGCTAATGGTCGGATACTTGGTAGTGTGGATGAGCAGAGGGATATTGGTGTCCATGTACACAGATCTCTGAAAGTTGCCACCCAGGTAAATAGTGCAGTGAGGAAGGCATATGGCGTACTGGCTTTTATTGGTAGAGGAATTGAGTTCCGGAGTCCTGAGGTCATGATGCAGTTGTATAAGACTCTGGTGCGGCCGCATCTGGAATATTGTGTGCAGTTTTGGTCGCCATACTATAGGAAGGATGTGGAGGCACTGGAACGGGTGCAGAGGAGGTTTACCAGGATGTTGCCTGGTATGGAAGTAAGATCGTATGAGGAAAGACTGAGACACTTGGGGCTGTTTTCATTAGAGAAAAGAAGGTTTAGGGGTGACTTGATTGAGGTGTACAAGATGATTAGGGGGTTAGATAGGGTTGACAGTGTGAACCTTTTCCCGCGTATGGAGTCGGGTATTACAAGGGGGCATAGCTTTAAATTAAGGGGGGGTAGATATAGGACTGAAGTTAGGGGTAGGTTCTTCACTCAGCGAGTCGTAAGTTCATGGAATGCCCTGCCAGTAGCAGTGGTGGACTCTCCCTCTTTATGGGCATTTAAGCGGGCATTGGATAGGTATATGGAGGATAGTGGGTTAGTATAGGTTAGGTGGGCTTGGATCGGCGCAACATCGAGGGCCAAAGGGCCTGTACTGCGCTGTATTCTTCTATGTTCTATGTTCTTATAATGCGGTGACCAGAACTGTACACAATATTCCAAGTGTGGCCGTACCAGAGCTTTGTACAGCTGCAGCATAACCTCCTGGTTCCGGAACTCAATCCCTCTATTAATAAAGGCCAAAACACTGTATGCCTTCTTAACAACCCTGTCAATCTGGGTGGCAACTTTCAGGGATCTGTGTACATGGACACCGAGATCTCTCTGCTCATCTGCACTCCCAAGAGTCCTACCATTAGCCCAGTACTTTGCATTCTGATTACTCCGTCCAAAGTGTATCACCTCACACTTGTCCACATTAAACTCCATTTGCCACCTCTCAGCCCAACTCTGCATCCTATCTATGTCATTCTGCAACCTATTACATCCTTCATCACTATCCACAACTCCACCGATTTTAGTGTCGCCCGCAAATTTACTAACCCACCCTTCTAAGCCCTCATCCAGGTCATTTATAAAAATGACGAATAGCACTGGACCCAACACCGACCCTTGCGGTACACTGCTACTAACTGGACACCAAGATGAACATGTTCCATCAACTACAACTCTCTGTTTTCTTTCAGCAAGCCAATTACTGATCCAAACTGCTATGTCTCCCACAATCCCATTCCTCCGCATTTTGTATAATAGCCTACTGTGGGGAACCTTATCGAACGCCTTGCTGAAATCCATATACACCACATCAACCTGTTTACTCTCATCTACCTGTTTGGTCACTTTGTCAAAAAACTCAATAAGATTCATTAGGCACGGCCTACTCTTCACAAAACCATGCTGACTGTCCCTGATCAGATTATTCTTTTCTAGATGGTTATAAATCCTATCTCTTATAACATTTTCCAACACTTTACCAACAACTGAAGTGAGACTCACTGGTTTGTAACTACCAGGGTTGTCTCTACTACTCTTTTTGAACAAGGGAACCACATTTGCTATCCTCCAGTCCTCAGGCACTATTCCGGTAGACAATGATGATTTGAAGATCAATGCCAAAGGCTCAGCAATCTCTTCCCTTGCTTCCCAGAGGATCCTAGGATAGATCCCATCCGGCCCAGGGGACATGTCTATTTTCACACTCTGCAGTATTTCTAATGCCTCTTTCTTGTGAACCTCAATCTCTTCTAGTCTAGATGCAAGTATCTCTGTATCTTCCTCGCCAACATTTTCATTTTCTATAGTGAACACTGTCGAAAAATATTTATTTAGTGCTTCCCCTATCTCCTCTGACTCCACACACAACTTCCTACTATTATCCTTGATTGGTCCTAATTTAACTCTCATTATTCTTTTATTCCTGACATACCTATGGAAAGCCTTAGGGTTAACCCTGATCCTATCCGCCAACAACTTCTCATATTCCCTCCTGGCTCTTCTGAGCTCTCTTTTTAGGTCTTTCCTGACTTCCTTGTAACCCTCAAGCGCCCTAACTGAGTTTTCCTCTGTATATCAATGCTGCTAAGAGCCCTGCAATTTATTGTTTACTTTCCTTTTGCACTAGATCTCCCAAATGCTTCACCTCATATTTTTCCAGACTAAACTCCATCTGCCATTTCTCTGCCCAATTTTCCAACTGATCTATATCCTGCTGTATCCTTTGACACTATCCACAACTCCACTAATTTTTGTGTGATCTTCAATCTTTCCAGTCAGACCACATACATTTTCATCCAAATCATTTATATGTATTACAAACAATAGTGCACTGATTGTGGAGCAGGACTGGTTACAGACCTTCAGTCAGAAAAATGTGCTGCCTTAACTACCATCTGTGTTCTACGACTGAGGCAATCTTGTATCCAACCAACACACAATGTATTCCATGGGATTTCATCTTCTGGACCAGCCTACCATGAGGGACCATGTCAATTGCTTTAATAAAGTCCATGTGGACAATATCTACTGCCCTAAACTTATCATTCACCTTCTTCACTTCCTCAAAAAAAATCAAGTTTGTGTGACACAACGTTCCCCCGCACACAGCCGTGCTGACTATCCCTAATAAGTCTATTCTTTTTCAAATGTGAGTCAATCCTGCCCCTAAGAATTTTCTCCAAAATTTCCTGACCACTGATGGAAGGCTGACTGGCCTATAATTGCCTGGGTTATCCGTGTTTCCCTTCTTAATTAAAAGAACAACATTGACTGTTTTCCAGTCTTCTGAGACTTTGCATGTGCTAAAAGGAGATACAAAGATATTTCAAGATCTCTACTACAAAATGGAAAGTGCTGCCTGAGATGGTGATGGAGGCAGGTACTCTTGCAGCAGTTAAGATTGATTTGGAGAAGCCGGTGTTTGACTGGGGTGTACAAAGTTAAAAAAATCATACACCAGGTTATAGTCCATCAGGTTTAATTGGAAGCACTAGCTTTCACAGCACTGCTCCTTCATCAGGTGATTGTGGAATGTAAGATAGTAAGACACAGAATGTTTTTCAAAAGTTTACAGTGTGATGTAACTGAAATTACATATTGAAAATGACCTGGATTGTTTGTTAGATCTCTCATCTGTTAGAATGACCATGTTGGGTTCAGGTCTTTCATATGTAAATTGCAAAACCTTTTTAAAAGTTACATTCTGAAGTGAACTTTAACAATTGGTGTCATGTTGGTCCAGATAATGTATTGAAGGTGTGAGCTACCCTGTGTGAGACTGTCTGTGCCACAATGGTCAGGCTGATTCTAATCTAAAAAAACAGTTGACAGACTCTTACTTGGACTCATGCAGTTTTTGAGCAAAGTAAAATGTAATTCTTCTAGGACAGATTCACCCCACAAACTTATATGTGTATGTGTGTATGTGGATGTGTGTGGGGGGTGGTGGTGGTTATGGGTGTCTGTGAGAGAGTGTGTGTATTGAGTATAAAGGGGTATAAGTCTGTGAGAGGGTGCGTGTGTTAGTTTGGGAGTATCTGTGAACGAGCACTTAAAATGCCGGAGCACAGTAGGTTATGGATTAAGTGCAGGTAAATGGGATTAGTGCAATTTGGTGTTCATTGATTAGCATAGACATGTTGGGTTGTTTCTATGCTGTATAGCTTCATGATCCTCACATACCTCCCAAAGTGTGGTGATCAGAAATCCATGCAGTTATTTTGCACATTGTCTATAGAGTGGGTTCTCTCCAATTATTGACCTGGTCAAATCTAAGATAACGTTTCACTGATTGGTGGATCTCAGTGTAATTAACCCTACTGTTCCTCACAGGTCTGCGGCATGAGGGGATTTACAGGAAAAATGGTGCCAAGTCTCGCATTAAACTCCTGATGGATGAGTTTCGAAAAGATGCCAGGAATGTGAAGCTAAGGACAGGGGAACACTTCATTGAAGATGTCACTGATGTTCTTAAGAGGTTTTTCAGAGAAATTGATGACCCAGTTTTTATGATGGCTCTCCACTTACAATGGAAAGAAGCTGCAGGTGAGCCACTATTTCAAACAGTGTTATCAGGGAATATGATTAAGTTTATTTGCTAAGTACATTCTTTTTCTGTTTGTACATAACTCAATTTGATGTAAACTGCTAGCTATTAAAGTTTTTGCTATACTATAAACTACTAGCTATTAACAATAGATATCTTTGTAGCATCCTTAAACACAGGTGAAGTGCCAGATGACTGGAGGGTTCCTCATGTTGTCCCCCTCTACAAGAAGAGTAGTAGGGATATTCCAAGTAAGGAGGAGAAAGTGAGGACTGCAGATGCTGGATTACCAAAGTTGAAAAATGTGATGCTGGAAAAACACAGCAGGCCAGGCAGCATCCGAGGAGCAGGAAAATTGACATTTCGGGCAAAGACCCTGCATCAGTATTTCCTGATGAAGGGCTTTTGCCTGAAAAGTCCATTTTCCTGCTTCTCGGATGCTGCCTGACCTGCTGTGCTTTTCCAGCAACACTCTAACCTTGACTCTAATCTCCAGCATCTACAGTACACTTCTGCCATATTCCAGGTAACTACAGATCAATGAGCCTGATGTCAGTGGTGGGAAGGTTACTGGAGAAGGTACTAACAGATATATACTCGGAAAAGAATGGGCTTTTCAGTGATAGACAACATAGTTTCGTGCAGGCAAGATCATGCCTTACCAACTTAATAGAGTTCTTTGAGGAAGTGACCAACTTGATAGATGAAGGAAGGGCTGTTGATGTCATATACATGGACTTTAGTAAAGCATTTGATAAGGTTCCCCATGGGAAACGAATGGAGAAAGTGAAGTCACATGGTGTGCAGGGTATACTAGCTAGGTGGATAAAGAACTGGTTGAGCAACAGGAGACAGAAAGTAGTGGCTGAAAGGAGTTTCTCGAAATGGAGAAAGGTGACCAGTGGTGTTCCACAAGGGTCAGTGTTGGGGCCACTGTTGTTTGTGATATACATAAATGATCTGGAAGAGGGCACTGTTAGTCTGATCAGTAAGTTTGCAGATGACACGAAGATTGGTGGAGTAGCAGAAAGCATACGGTACTGTCAAAGAATACAGGAGACTGGAGAGTTGAGCGGAGAAGTGGCAGATGGCGTTCAAACTGGGCAAATGTGAGGTGATGCATTTTGGGAAGTCTAATTCTAGAGTGAATTATACAGTAAACGGAAGAGTCTTGGGAAAACTTGATGAACAGAGAGATCATTGTACCCTGAAGGTGGCTACACAGATGGATAGAGTGGTCAAGAAGGCATATGGTCTGCTTGCCTTCATATGACAAGGTATTGCGTATAAGAGCTGGCAGGTCATATTAAAATTGTGCAAGATTTTGGTTCGGCCGCATTTAGAATACTGCGTACAGTTCTGGTTGCCACATTACCAAAAGGATGTGGATGCTTTGGAGAGGGTACAGAGAAGGTTTAAGAGGATGTTGCCTGGTCTGGAAGGTGGTAGCTATGATGAGAGGTTGAGTAGGTTAGGATTGTTTTCATTAGAAAAAAGAAGATTGAGGGGGGACCTGATTACAAAATCATTAATGGTATAGACAGGGTAGATAGAGATAAGCTTTTTCCAAGGGTGAAGAATTCAATAATGAGAGGTCGTGCTTTCAAGGTGAGAGGTGAAACATTTAAGGGGGATACACGCAGCAAGTACTTTACACAGAGGGTGGTGGGTGTCTGGAACCAAATTTGAGAATCATCTTCAAATCCAGTTGCCAGCAGAAATAGTAGAGGCAGGCACGGTAGATTCATTTAAGATGCATCTGGACAGATGCATGAGTAGGTGGGGAGCAGAGGGATACAGATGCTTAGGAATTGGGTAACAGCTTTAAACAGTAGATTTGGATCGGCTAAGGCTTGGAGGGCAGAAGGGCCTGTTCCGAGGCTGTAAATTTTCTTTGTTCTTCTTTGTTCTCTTCTTTGTTCTACAATAGCATTAGTCCGCCCCATCTGATTTTTATATATGTCCTTGTACTGCAGTAACAAATCTTTCAACTGTGTTCCATTCTCCTGAGACAGGTGGCTTACTAATGTATCCCATTCCTCAAGGACTTCTTCACTTTTTAATCTATTTTGAGGCACCCCAAAATCCACATCATCTGGATTTGATTCCTCACTCTGTGGGGCAGTAACTAACACCTGTTCCTCCAATTCTTTCTCTGTAGGATAATATGGTTTCAACGTGTTCACATGACATGCTTGATACCTTTTTCTTCTATCTGGCATCTTTACTAAACAGTTCACCTGACTTAACTTTTTCTCAATTTGATAAGGACTACTAAACCTGGCTTTTGTCTCTCCTTTTATCTCTCTTTTTGCTCAGCTAAGAACCTTCTCTCTCTCCTTTTCCTCTCTCTCTTTTTCCTCTCTCTCTCTCTTTCACTCTCTCACTTCTCTCTCTCTTTCCCTTTCGCTCTCCCTCTCTCTTTCCTTTCTCTCTTTGTTAATCTTCTAACTCCATTTTCCTTAATTGTACTTTGTTTTTCTACCTCTACTGCACTTGTCTGTTTCTCTGACACATCTAAGGGTAACCCTTTCACCTTGTCGTTTGTCTTTACGTTTGTCTTTGGTTGAACCCAAATCTAACTTATTTGCTTTTTCTAAAAGTATGACCTTTTTCTTTCTTCCTAAACTTTCTTGGCAGATTTGAGAATCATCTTCAAATTCAAGAACCATTTAAAGTAAAAATTAACAACTTAATTTCTTCAAGTATAAAAGAGAATAATCAACTAACAACTATGTACAAGTCCTCACTCTCACCTATCTTTTACCTTCCCTTTTATAATACTAGTCTGATAAAACATCCAGTTAAGAATTACAAAACTTCTTATCTCAAAACCAGGCAGCTTTCGGTTCTTCTATTTGGATCGTCCTATGGCGTCTTTTCTTCTCCTTAGGAATTTTTGCATCACAGGTTACTGATCGAAAAGGTATCTTTTAAGAAAGCTATTTTTCAGTCTGTTTTCATGCTGGGTTTGGCAGTTCTCCTCCCAACTGTTCAATTTTCCCCAGTCTTGTACCCCCCCAAAGCATCGGATTGTGTCATTAGCTTTTAAGATTGTCAATATACTCAATTCAAACTGGATTGGAGTTTGGAATTTTTGGGGGTATAATTTAAACTGATTGGCCAAATTTGAATTTTTTCTTGTCTTCATATAATAAGCTAAACAAGTTGTTTAACCAAGTGTTAGAGTGTTACCTTATTGAGAACACTTGGTGTTATGTCCAGTAGTTCTACTGCTTTTAACTCCCTTAAAGTACACCCACATCTTCATTACAACTAACATATGATGATTTACTTCAAATGCATGCCTATATTTCAAAACTTTCTCTTCTGGTGATGTAGAACTATGAAATTCATCCTAATTGCCAAGGTGATACAATGTTCTTCCAGCTTCCAATTCACTGTATCCAGTGCCACTGATATAATAAGCAACACATCTTATGTAACTTATAAAAGGAAGCATCTGTGACAGTGCTTTTTAACTTCTCAGAAATAAGCTTCCAAATTATTGGAAATCTTAGGTCCATGCCCAATATTATCTTAGGTTGTGTGTCATTGGTTACTCCAAGTAAACTCTATGTACACTACAATAAAGAGTACACTTTCACTGCTCAGTCTCTAAATAACTGCTAGAATGGCCCAGTGGCTGTAACTATTTTATGAACTGAATATTAGAACATCACTTGCATAAGACCATGACGAATAGAAACAGGAGAAGACCCTCAAGCCTGCTGTGCCAATGTGTAGGATCATGGTTGAGCCAATGTTCCTCATATCTACGTTCCTGCCCTTCCCCCTTAACTCTGGATTCCTCAATTGATCAAGAATCTTTCCATCTCAACCTTAAATACACACAAGGATTCTAGCCTCACATCTCTATGTGGCAAAAGAATCCAAAAGAATCACAGTCTTCTGAGAGAATAAATTCTTCCTCATCTCAATCTTAGAATGCTTCCCTTTTTTTTCTGAAAGACAATTTTAAAAGTATTCTATTCAGATAAGACTAGCTGTAAATCAGGACACATTTTTTGAAATTCATACCTTAACAAAGTATGTTTGTGGATTTGCAAATCACAAAACAAAACTCTGCTGCTTGTCTTGCCATAAAGAATAAACTGAATAAATATTTCCCTTGTTATTTGCCTCCTTTCAGTTTACAAGTTAATTTGATTTGTATAAAGAGAGATTTCTTTAATTCTAAACTCACTTGCACTGACATTCAAGTGAAACTTTACATCAGCCTCTCCCAGCTTCAAAGATTGCCTCACTGAGCTGCCAATCAAACTCAGTTTGATTCAAGTGTGGTCGAGGAAGGAACTTATTGCCGCTTAAAATAAAGAGGATGGAGGTCAAGGGAGAAAAGCCAAGGATCAATTTATTTCAACTCAGACTTTGGCTTGCTGAACCAAATAGTTAATTCCTTCTTTGTTTCCTTCATATTATATTTCGTCATGAGGATATATTGTACTGTCATTTTAAACATCATAACTGCGCCATTTATAAAATCATACTACATTTTAAAAGGCATTCAGTCAATTGAATCTGCACAAACAAAAACTATTCTAAATCTACACTAATCCCCTTTCCAGATCTTGACCCATGGCACTGAAAGTTATTTCAAGTGCTCATCAAAGTATTTTTTAAAGGTTGTGAGGTCTCATGTCTACGCAATCCTCAGAGGCAATGCATTCTAGATTCCCACCACCCCCTTTGCGAAATAAAGTCCCAAAATCTCTTCCACTTCTCCAGCATCTCACCTTAAAAGTATGTCCACTTGTTATTGACCCTTTATTTCAGGTGAGCCAATGATCTCTATCCACCCTGTCCATGCCCCTCATAACCATATACACACAATCAGATCATAGAAACATAAAAGCGTATAAAACAGCAGCTGGAGTCAGCCATTTGACCCTTTAAGCCTGCTCTGCCATTCATTATGATCATGGCTGATCATCTGAAGGAATAGACTATCCATGTGTTTCCCCCGGTATCCTTTGATTCTTTTAACCTGAAGCGCTGTATTTGACTCCTTGTTGAATTAGAACATAGAACAGTACAGCACAGGAACAAGCCATTCAGCCCTCGATGATGTGCTGAACATGACACCAAATTAAACTAATCTTTTCTGCCTGCCCTTGGTCCATATCCCTCCATTTTTTGCTTTTCTAAAAGTCTCTTAAAAGCCTCTATTGTATCTGCCTCCACCACCACCCCGGCAGTGCATTCCAGACTCATTCCACTCTCTGTGTAAAAAGCTTGCCCCTCCCATCTCATTTGAACTTTCCTCCTTTCACCTTAAATGTATAAATGTATCTGAACTCTGGGGAGAAGATTCTGACTGTCAACCCTATCTATGAATCTCATAATATTATAGACTTCTATCAAGTCTCCCCTCAGCCTCCGCCACTCCAGAGAAAACAACCTGAGTTTTTCTAGCCTCTCCTTATAGCTCATACCCTCTAATCCAGGTGGAATCCTAGTAAACATCTTTTGCACCCTCTCTAAAACCTCCACATCATTCCTGTAATATGGCAATCAGAATTGAATGCAAAACTCTAACCAAAGTCTTATAAAGCTGCAACATGACATCCTGACTCTTGTGTTCAATTCCCCGACCAGTAAAGGCAAGCATGTCATATCCCTTTTTTTAACCTATCTACTTGCATGGCCACTTTCAGGGAGCTATGGACTTGAACCCTAAGATCATTCTGTATATCAATGTTGTTTGGATTCCTGCCAATAACTGTATACTTTTCCTTAACATTTGATCTCCCAAAGTGCAGCACCTCACACCTACCCAGATTAAACTCCATCTCTATTGCTCCGCCCATATCTGCAACTGATCTATATCCTTCTGTATCCTTTGACAACCTTCTACACTATCCACAACTTCACCAATTTTTGTAACGTCTGCAAGCTTACGAACTCACTAATCTGTATTTTCATCCAAGTCATTTATATACATCAATACCTGGTACAGATCCCTGTGGAACACCATGAGTCATGAACCTCCAGCCTGAAAAACACCCCTCCATCACTACCCTCTGCCTACTATGGGCAAGCCAATTCTGAATCCACTTGGCCATGTCACCATGGATCCCATGCAACTTAATCTTGCACAAAATATGGAGTTTCTGGGTTGAAGATGATTTAGTGGTTTAGGTCAGAAATTGACTAGCTGAAAGAAGACAGAGGGTGGTGGTTGATGGGAAATGTTCATCCTGCAGCTCAGTTACCAGTGGTGTGCCACAAGGATCTGTTTTGGGGCCACTGATGTTTGTCATTTTTATAAATGATCTGGATGTGGATATTGAAGTGTGGGTTACTAAATTCGTGGATTACACTAAGGTAGGCAGAGTTGTGGATAGTGCTGATGGATGTTGTGGGTTACAGAGGGACATGGATAAGATGCAAAGCTGGGCTGAGAACATACAACATAGAACATTACAGCGCAGTACAGGCCCTTCAGCCCTCGATGTTGCACCGCCCTGTCATACTAATCTGAAGCCCATCCCACCTACACTACTCTATGTACATCCATATGCCTGTCCAATGACGACTTAAATGCACTTAAACTTGGCGAATCTACTACCGTTGCAGGCAAAGCATTCCATACCCTTACTACTCTCTGTGTAAAGAAACTACCTCTGACATTTGTCTTATACCTATCTCCCCTCACTTTAAAGTTGTGTCCCCTCGTGTTTGCCATCCCCATACTTGGAAAAAGGCTCTCCCTGTCCACCCTATCTAACCCACTGATTATCTTGTATGTCTCTATTAAGTCACCGCTCAACCTTCTTCTCTCGAATGAGAACAGCCTCAAGGCCCTTAGCCTTTCCTCGTAAGACATTCCTTCCATACCAGGCAACATCCTAGTAAATCTCCACTGCATCCTTTCCAAAGCTTCCACATTCTTCTTATAATGCAGTGACCAGAACTGTACACAATACTCCAAGTGTGGCCGTACCAGAGCTTTGTACAGATGGAGCATAACCTCCTGGTTCCGAAACTCAATCCCTCTGTTAATAAAGGCCAAAACACTGTATGCCTTCTTAACAACCCTGTCAATCTGGGTGGCAACTTTCAGGGATCTGTGTACATGGACACCATGATCTCTCTGCTCATCTGCACTCCTAAGAATCCTACCATTAGCCCCGTACTTTGCATTCTGATTACTCCGTCCAAAGTGTATCACCTCACACTTGTCCACATTAAACTCCATTTGCCACCTCTCAGCCCAGCTCTACATCCTATCTATGTTCTCAGAAACCTACGACATCCTTCATCACTATCCACAACTCCACCAACCTTAGTGTCATCTGCAAATTTACTAACCCACCCTTTTAAGCCCTCATCCAGGTCATTTGTGAAAATGACGAATAGCACTGGACCCAATACCGACCCTTGCGGTACACTGCTACTAACTGGAAGTGTACCAGATGAACATGTTCCATCAACTACAACTCTCTGTTTTCTTTCAGCAAGCCAATTACTGATCCAAGCTGCTATGTCTCCCGCAATTCCATTCCTCCGCATTTTGTATAATAGCCTGCTGTGGGGAACCTTATCGAACGCCTTGCTGAAATCCATATACATCACATCAACGGGTTTACTCTCATCCACCTGTTTGGTCACTTCGTCAAAAAAACTCAATAAGATTCATTAGGCACGACCTACCCTTCACAAAACCAAGCTGACTGTCCCTGATCAGATTATTCTTTTATAGATGTTTATAAATCCTATCTCTTCTAACCTTTTCCAACACTTTACCAACAACTGAAGTGAGACTCACTAGTCTATAATTACCAGGGTTGTCTCTACTACCCTTTTTGAACAAAGGAACCACATTTGCTATCCTCCAGTCCTCAGGCACTATTCCGGTAGACAATGATGATTTGAAGATCAATGCCAAAGGCTCGGCAATATTTTCCTTTGCTTCCCAGAGGATCCTAGGATAGATCCCATCCGGCCCAGGGGACTTGCCTATTTTCACACTCTGCAGTATTTCTAATACCTCTTCCTGGTGAACCTCAATCTCTTCTAGTCTAGATGCAAGTATCTCTGTATCTTCCTCGCCAACATTTTCATTTTCTATAGTGAACACTGTCGAAAAATATTTATTTAGTGCTTCCCCTATCTCCTCTGACTCCACACACAACTTCCCACTCTTATCCTTGATTGGCCCTAATTTATCTCTCGTCATTCTTTTATTCCTGACATACCTATGGAAAGCCTTAGGGTTAACCCTGATCCTATCCGCCAACAACTTTTCATGTCTCCTCCTGGCTCTTCTGAGAGTGACAAATGGAGTGTAATGTTGAAAAGTGTGAGATAGTTCACTTTGGAAGAAGTAACAGGAATGCATAGTATTGGGCTAATAGTAAACTTCTTGGCAGTGTAGATGAACAGTGAGATCTTGGTGTCCAAGTGCATAAATCCATGGAAGATGCCATCCAGGTTGATAGGGTTGTTAAGAAGGCATATGGTGTGTTGCCGTTTATTGGTAGGGAGATTGAGTTTCGGAGTCACAAGGTCATGCTTCAGCTGAACAAGACACTGGTAAGGCCACCCCTGGAGTATTGCATCCAGTATTGGTCACCGCATTATAGAAAGGATGTGGAAGCTTTGGAAAGTTTTCAGAGGAGATTTAATAGGATGTTGCCTGGTATGGAAAGAATGCTGAGGGAACTGAGGCTATTTTCGTTGGAGAGAAAAAGGTTGAGAGGTGACTTAATTGAGACATATAAGATGATGGTAAAGGCTAACATGAGGGAGCATAACTTTAAATTGAGGAGTGATACATTTTGGAGAGATGTCAAGGGTAGTTCCTTTACTTAGAGAGGAGTAGGGGGATGGAACGGCCTGACTGCAAGAGTAGTAGGCTTGCAGATGTTCAGGGCATGTAAATGGGTATTGAGTGTACATATGGATAATAATGGAACAGTGTAGGTTAGATGGGCATCAGATTAATTTCACAGGTGGGCGCAACATTGAGGGCCAAAGGTCCTGTACTGTGTTATAACTTTCTATGTTCTATGTTCTAATCTTCTGGATGAGCCTACATGAGGGACCTTGTCAAAAGCCTTACTAAAATCCACTTAGCCAACATCCACTTCTCTATCCTTATTGATCATCTTCATGACCTCCTCAAAAAATTCAACAATGTTAGTAAGACATGACCTGCCCTGCACAAAGCCATGCTGGCTGTTCCTAATTAGACCATGCTTTTCCAAGTGCACATAAATCCAATCGCTAAGAGTTCTCTTCAGTAGCTTCCCAACCACCAATGTGAGACTCATTGGTCTATAGTTTCCTGGATTATCCCTATTTCTCTTCTTGAATAGAGGAACAACATTAGCTACTCGCCAGTCCTCTGGGACCTCTCCAGTAGCTAATGAGGATACAAAGATCTTGGTCAAGGCCCCAGCAATCTCCTCTCTTGCCTCTCTCGATAACCTGGGGTTGATATACACAATAGAAAATGGAACATAGAACAGTACAGAATGTATTCACAGAATGTTTTGGTCTCGGCTGTTTCCTGTGGTAGTGAATTCGACAGGTTCACCTGTCTCAGTGTTCTCTGCTTGAAAGAAAACAACCTGAACTGATCCAGCCTGTCTGTAGAGTCATAGAGTCATACCACATGGAAACAGAATTTTCATAGCTAAAAAGGCCCATCCTAGACAATGGCCTGGTGAATCTCCCTTGCAACCCCTCCAGTGCAATCTCATCGTTTCTACAGGCTGATGACTTAGAACTGTGCTAGGTACTCCAGCTGTGGCCTAGCCATAGTACTCCAGCACCAATATAATCCCTCTTCATTTTAAAATCTATGCCACAACTGATAAAAGCAAGTGGTCTGTATGCTTTCCTAACCACCTATTAACTTATCCTGCCACTTTCAAGGATCTGTGGACAAACATTGAGTCTGTGCCATAAGAGTGCGCTAATTTCCTGCGCTTGTTTCATATCCATGAATGTTATATCTCGATTGCTATTCCAAATAGTTTTTAAGGGTTGTAAGGTTTCCAGCCTCCACTCCCTTCCCAGGCAGTACATTCCCGATGTCCACCACCCTCTGAGTGAAAAAAGCTTTTCTCCCAAACTCTCCTGAATCTCCTGCCCCTTAACCTAAAACAATGCAGTCTCATGATTGACACCTCAATCAAGGGAAACAGCTGTTCTGTATTTACCCTGTCCATATACCCCTCATAATCTTATACACCTCAATCACATCACCCAACACCCCGCCCCCAGTCTTCTCTGCTGTAAACAAAACGATCCAAGCCTATCTGGTCTCTCCATATAGCTCAATTTCTCCAACCCAGGCAACATCCTGGTGAATCTCCTTTGTATCCCCTCTTGTGAGATCACATCTTTCCATAGTTAGGTGACCAGAGCTGCACACAGTACTCCAGTTGTGGCCTGACCTATGTTAGGTATAATTCTAATATTTCCTCCTTGCTTTTGTACTCTCTGCCACGACTGATGAAAGCAAGTGTCCCATATGCCTTCTTAAGCATCCTGTTCAGCTCTGCAGACTTCAGAAATCTATAAATAATTACCCCAAGATTCCTCTGTTCCTCTAAGTCACCCAGTCTCCTGCCATTCATTAAATACTCCCTCATCTTGTTTCTTCTTTCAAAGTGTATCACTTCAAACTAATCAGGGTTAAATATCAACTGTGACTAGTCTGACCATCTGACCAACCCATCTACATCTTCCTGTAACCTACAAACATCAGCTTCACTACTAACCACCCTACCAATCTTGTGTTGACTGCAAATTTGCTTAACATTCCCCACCCCATTTTCATCGATATCATTTATGTATATAACAAACAATTAAGATCACAGTTCTGATCCTTGATGGACACTGGCCTCCAGTCACTCAAACAGCCTTCTATCACTACCTTTTGTATCCTATTACTAATCCAGTTTCTGTTCCATCTCGTCACATTTCCCTCAATTCTATATGCTTCAACCTTCTCAATCAGTCTCCCATATGGGATCCTGTCAAAACCTTTGCTAAAATCCACATAAGCTATACTAATAAACCATATTAACTGAACTTCCCTCATCCACATATTTGATCCCATTTCCAAAAAAAAATGTTTTCTTATTCTGATGAATAGTACACACATACCTCGAGAAGAAAGGCACATTGCTGTGAATTGATTTTCCATCCTTTCTTTCAGAGATTACCCACAAATCCCAGCGACTAAAACAGTACAAAGAAATCATTCGTGAACTCCCAAGGGTTAACAGAATGACTCTCGCTGCTCTGATTGGTCACCTTTACAGGTTAGTCTCATTTCATTGATTAACTTGGGGTAAGAAGCAATTCCACTTGAAGGAATCTGGCATCTTGGAAACAACTTTTCAAGAAACACATCACCTACATTAAAACTGCAAAAGATGTTGGAGATGTCACATTAGTTTTGCGTATTCGCTTTCAGAATGGTTCCCTCAAATAAGATTCTCACCATTACTCTGAAATGTCCTGGAACATGACTGTAAACTCAAATACTTTCTTTATGAGACAGTGTTAGATTTTAGATAGTTCATGTTTTGATTCATATACAAGTCCATCTGATCTCTAAATGTTTCTGCTTTATGAAATAGAAATAGTCTGTCCTATACATAGATTTCTAGAAGGTATTTCTGGAAATTTTCCAACAAATGTGGGAAATTGTGGAAAATAACAGTGCATGGTGTGGGAGTAACATGATAGCATGGATAGCAAATTGGCTGGCTAATGAGCAAGAGTGAGTCAGCAAAAACCTAAGAATTTGTGGTTATAAGACATTACAGGGGTCATGATATATTACAGGGGTCATGCATCAACCCTCAAATTGTCACAACTGATATAATTGGTATGGTTAAAGGGACTGATGGAGTATTAGGAAAGTAAAGAGGACAGATGAAGCCTACAAAGCAATAGAGGTAGGTTAAATGAATGGAAAATACTTAGCAGATGGTGTCAAATGTGGGAAGACATCAAATTGTCTATTTTGGTATTAAGTTGATGAAAGAATCATATTATCTAAGTGGTAGGAGATTGCATAGCTCTGAGATGCAGAAGGATCTTTGTGCTCTAGTGTCTGAATCTCAAAAAATTAGTACGCAATGTTAAGGACCAGCTGAGATTTTTCCTGGACAAGTCAGATTCAAGACTGATATCTGACTTGGTAGATCATATTTTGTTTTTGTTCAGTTTTAACATAGTTGAGCAAAGTTGTCTGTCACTAACACATAAGCAAACGATGCTGCAGATTGTGTTTGAGCAATGAAAGTGAAAATTGGACCTGCCCTGTGCAGACAATTTGGAAATTTATAAAGGTGAAGGAAGAGAGACCAATTAGAAGAATATGGTGACAGGGGAATTTACAGTGAGGCTGGTAATAGTGAGTGAGATAGTATACTCTTTGACCTGATCAAATGGATTTCAAATTGTACTTTTTATCTTTGCTTCTTTAGAAGAATCATGCTTTGATTGCAATTCATAGAAAATAGAACATTACAGCACAGTATAGGCCCTTCAGCCCTCGATGCTGTGCCAATCTGTAAAACCAATCTGAAGCCCATCAATCCTACACAATTCCAATATAATCCATATATTTTTCCAATGACTATTTAAATGCCCTTAAAGTTGGCAAGTCTGCTACTGTTGTAGGCAGTGTGTTCCATGCCTCTACTACTGTCTGAGTAAAGAAACTACCTCTGACATCTGCTTCCCCTCAATTTAAAGCTGTGTCCCTTCATGCTAGCCATCGCCATCCAAGGAAAAAGGCTCTCACTGTCCACCCCATCTAATCCTCTGATGATCTTATATATCTCTATTAAGTCACCTCTTAACCTTCTTCTTTTAAGTAAAAACAGCCTCAAATCCCTCAGCCTTTCCTCATAAGACCTTCCCTCCAGACCAGGCAACATCCTGGCAAATCTCCTCTGCACCCTTTCCAATGCTTCCATATCCTTTTTACAATGCGGCGACTAGAACTGTACACAATACTCCAAGTGCAACCGCACCAGAGTTTTGTACAGCTGCAACATAACCTCATGGCTCCAAAACCCAATCCCTCTGCCAATAAATGTTAACACACAAGTGTCTTTTTAACAACCCCATCAACTTGGGTGGAAACATTCAGGGATCTAGGCACATGGACACCGAGATCTCTCCACTTATGCATACTACCAAGAATCTTATCATTAACCCATTACTCTGTACTCCTGTTACTCCTTCCAAGTGAATCACCTCACACTTTTCCATTTGCCTCCATTAAACTCCATTTGCCATCTCTCAGATCAGCTCTACAGCTTATCTATGTCCCTCTGTCACCTGCAACATCCTTCCACACTGTCCACAACTCCACTGACTTTAGTGTCATCCACAAATTTACTAACCCAGCCTTCTACACCCTCATCCAAGACTTTTATAAAAATAACAAACAGCACTGGCCCCAAAACAGATCCTTGCAATACACCACTAGTAACTGAACTCCAGGCTGGACATTTCCCATCAACCACCATTCTCTGTCTTCTTTCAGCCAGCCAATTTCTGATCCAAACCACTAAATCACCCTCAATCCTATGCCTCTGTATTTTCTGCAATGGCCTACCATGGGGAACCTTATCAAATGCTTTACTGAAATCCATATACACCACACCAACCGCTTTACCCTCATCCACCTGTTTGGCCATCTTCTCAAAGAACCTTATAAGGTTTGTGAGGCACGATCTACCCTTCGCAAAACCATGTTGACTATCTCTAATCAAATTATTCCTTTCTCGATGATTGTAAGTCCTATCTCTTATAATCCTTTCCAACACTTTACCCACGTCTGAAGTAAAGCTCACTGCTCTATAATTGCCAGGGTTGTCTCTACTCCCCTTCTTGAACAAGAGGGCAACATATGCTATCCTCCAGTCTTCTGGCAATATTTCTGTAGACAATGATGTCATAAAGATCAAAGTCAAAGGCTCTGAAATCTTCTCTCTAGCTTCCCAGAGAATCCTGGGGTAAATCCCATCCATCCAGGGGATTTAACTATTTTCACACTTTCCAGAATTGCTAACACCTCCTCCTTATGAACCTCAATCCCATCTAGTCTAATAGCCTGTATCTCAGTTTGCTCCTCAACAACATTGTGTTTTTCCTAAGAGATTATTGACGAAAAATATTCATTTAGTGCCTCTCCTATCTCTTCAGACTCCACGCACAACTTCTCACTACTGTCCTTGACTGACCATAATCTTGCCCTCATCATTCTTTTATTCCTAACATAGCAATAGAAAGCTTTTGGGTTTTCCTTGATCCTACCTGCCAAAGACTTTTTATGTTGCTTCCTGGCTCTTCTTATCTCTCTCTTTAGGTCCTTCCTGGCTAACTTGTAACTCTCAAGCACCCTAACTGAGTCTACACGTCTCATCTTTACATAAGCTTCCTTCTTCCTCTTGATGTGAGATTCAACTTCTTTAGTAAACCACAGTTCCCTCACTCAACAACTTCCTCCCTGCCTGACAGGTGCATACTTAGCAAGGACTCGCAGTAGCTATTCCTTGAACAAGGTCCACATTTCAATTGTGCCCATCCCCTGAAGTTTCCTGCCCTATCCTCTGCACCCTAAATCTTGCCTAATTGCATCATAATTGCCTTTCCTCCAGCAATAACTCTTGCCCTGCGGTATTTACCTATCCCTTTCCATCACTAAAGTAAATGTAACTGAACCAAAGTGCTCACCTACCTCCAAATCTAACACTTGGCCTGGTTCATTACCTGGTACCAAATTCAATGTGGCCTTGCCTCTTGTTGACCTGCCTGCATATTTTGTCAGGAAACCATCCATCACATTGGACAAAAACTGACCCATCTAATGTACTCGCACTACAGTGTTTCCAATCAATATTTGGAATGTTAAAGACCCCCATAAGCACAACCCTATTACTTTTACTCTTATCTTGAATCATCTTTGCAATCCTTTCCTCTACATCTTTGGAACTTTTTGAAAACCTTTAGAAACCTCCCAACAGGGTGACCTCTCCTTTCCTGTTTCTATCCTCAACCCATACTATCTCAGCAGATGAGTCCTCATCATATATCCTTTCTGCCACCATAATATTGTCCTTGACTAACAATGCCACACCCCCCGCCTTTTGCCATCTTATCTGTCCTTAACGAAACATTTAAATACCGGAACCTGCAACAATCAATCCTATCCCTATTCTATCTACGTCTCTGAAATGGCCACAATATCGAAGTCCCAGGTATCAACCCATGCTGCAAACCCACCCACCTTATTCTGGTTGCTCTTGGTGTTAAAGTAAACACACTTCAAACTACCTTCCTGCCTGCCGGTACTCTCCTGCGACCTTGAAACTTTATTCATGACCTCACTACTCTTAACCGCTTGTACTCTGGAGCTACAATTCAAGTTCACATCCTGCATTTTGAATTAGTTTAAACCCTCCTGAAGAGCATTAGCAAATGTCTCCCCAGGATATACCCTTAAGGACCCGAAAGCATGATCTGAGACATCACAGATCCTGGCACCTGGGAGGCAGACACCAACCATGAGTCAGTCTTGTTCCCTCAGAATCTCCTATCTGTCCCCCTATATATGGAGTCCCCAAAATATAATGCTTTACTCCTCTCCCCCCTTCCCTTCTGAGCAACAGGGACAGACTCTGTGCCAGAGACCTGTAACCACATGGCTTACCCCGGTAAGTCATCCCCCTCCCCCCCCCCCAGTATCAAAAATGGTGTACTTGTTGTTGAGAGGAATGGCCACAGGGGATCCCTGCATTGTCTGCCTGTTCCCTTTCCATCCCCTGACTGTAACCCTTTGGAGGTGGAGTTCGGTGCACTTCCCAGGTGAAGTCAGTGAGGACACTAGTAGTGACATGTACCTCCCACATTCTATACATAAGTTCCCTCCAGTGTGGAAACAGGCCCTTCTGCCCAACAAGTCCACACCAACCCTCCGAAGAGTAACCTACCCAGATACATTTCCCTACATTTACCCCTGACGACTAAACCTAACATTATGGACAATTTAGCTTGGCCAATTCACCTGACCTTGGAGGAAACCAGACCACCCGGAGGAAACCCATGCAGACACAGGGAGAATGTGCAAACTCCACACAGACTGTCACCTGAGACAGCAATTGAACCCAGGTCCCTGACACTGTGAGGCAGCAGTGCTAACCACTGAGCCACCATGCCGCCCTCGGCAAAGCATGCAATTGCCCTAACATCCGTTCCCACTGAATTCTCAAAGAGACTATTGAAAAAGAAACTAGTAACCTTACCAAATCCACGCACAGAGCCTTTTTTTTTATTAGAGCACGAGGATGGGTGGGAGACACTGCCCTAAGTAGTATTTCGGGTAAAGCAACTGCCCAAATATACTACCTCACTCACTCAGCCGTCCCATGTCCACTCCTGCTCAATGTGCGCTCCGCCTGTTCACAAGATAAGTTTTTAAAGGATTAATTTACTTTCCCGGCGGTCCTCTGGACCTTACTCTCTCTACTCTCGCTGCTGCAAAAGAAAAGTCAAAAATGAAAATGTGACTGATCAGCCACGATCATATTGAATGGCAGAACAGGCTCAAGGGTCTGAGTGGCCTACTCTGCTCCCAATTTGTACATTCGTAGATATATTGAACAAAAGAAAAACACTTTGGATTCAGTCCTATCATCAGCTTGGGACATCAACACATTTGTTCTCCACAGGTGAGCCAGTGTGTATTAATTTAGATTAAGATTGGAATGTGGTTGTACCATTGGACAGCAAAGATTTCGGAACCAGGACTGATGGGACTAAAGTTAACACATAAATCTTCCTTGGTTATACACATGACAGAATAAGAAGCAACTGGTTGATCCCATGGTCACATCAATTTTAATGCTACAATTTTTTAAAATTCAAATTTATCAACAATGGAGCACAAGAAAGCTCAGATAACAGCAAATTACTGCGGATGCTGGAATCTGAAACCAAAAGAGAAAATGCTGGAAAATCTCAGCAGGTCTGGCAGCATCTGTAAGGAGAGAAAAGAGCTGACGTTTCGAGTCTAACTGACCCTTTGTCAAGGCTTTGACAAAGGGTCAGTTAGACTCAATAGACAATAGACAATAGGTGCAGGAGTAGGCCATTCTGCCCTTCAAGCCTGCACCATCATTCAATATGATCATGGCTGATCATCCTTAATCAGTATCCTGTTCCTGCCTTATCTCCATAACCCTTGCTACCACTATCCTTGAGAGCTCTATCCAACTCTTTCTTAAACGAATCCAGAGACTGGGCCTCCACTGCCCTCTGGGGCAGAGCATTCCACACACCCACCACTCTCTGAGTGAAGAAGTTTCTCCTCATCTCTATCTAAATGGTCTACCCCGTATTTTTAAGCTGTGTCCTCTGGTTCGGCACTCACCCATCAGCGGAAACATGTTTCCTGCCTCCAGAGTGTCCAATCCTTTAATAATCTTATACGTCTCAATCAGATCCCGTCTCAGTCTTCTAAGCTCAAGGGTATACAAGCCCAGTCGCTCCAGTCTTTCAGCGCAAGATAGTCCCGCCATTCCAGGAATTGACCTCGTGAACCTACGCTGCACTCCCTCAATAGCCAGAACGTCTTTCCTCAAATTTGGAGACCAGAACTGCACACAATACTCCAGGTGTGGTCTCACCAGGGCCCTGTACAGCTGCAGAAGAACCTCTTTGTTTCTATACTCAATCCCTCTTATTATGAAGGCCAGCATGCTATTAGCTTTCTTCACTACCTGCTGTACCTGCATGCTTGCCTTCATTGACTGGTGTACAAGAACACCCAGATCTCTTTGTAATGCCCCTTTACCTAAATTGATTCCATTTAGGTAGTAATCTGCCTTCCTGTTCTTGCCACCAAAGTGGATAACCATACATTTATCCACATTAAACTGCATCTGCCATGCATCTGACCACTCACCTAACCTGTCCAGGTCACCCTGTAATCTCCTAACATCCTCCTTACATTTCACCCTGCCACCCAGCTTAGTATCATCAGCAAATTTGCTAATGTAATTAATGTTATTATTAATACCATCCTTGAAACGTCAGCTTTTTTCTCTCCTTACAGATGCTGCCAAACCTGCTGAGATTTTCCAGCAAAGCTCAGATAATGCTGTGGCAACTATTTGTGACAGAATCAGATAGTGAGCTCCACAATAGAATTTGTGTCAGTATTTCTGTTGAGTTTTCTTTGCTTGATGCAAAACGCAGCAGCTAGAATGAGTGTAGGAAGGCATAGTAATCTCACTATACACATGTAAAGTTGCAATTTCCTCCCTTTTTCCATGTGAACAGAGTCCAAAAATGTGCTGACCTGAACCAGATGTGCACCAAGAACCTGTCATTACTTTTCGCACCCAGTTTATTTCAGACAGATGGGAAAGGGGAGCAGGAAGTCCGAGTGGTTGAAGACTTGATTGATAACTATGTGTCAGTGTTTGATGTAAGTAACTGCATTTCAACCATATCATTGATACTATTAATGCTGCATCTGATAACATAGTGTCACAAGGTAAAAGTGAGGACTGCAGATGCTGGTGATCAAAGTCAAGGTTAGAGTGGTGCTGGAAAAGCGCAGCAGGTCAGGCAACATCCGAGGAGCAGGAAAATCAGTGTTTTGGTCAGAAGTCCTTCATCAGGAATGAGGCATGGAGCCTCTGGGGTGGACAGATAAATGGGAAGGGGATGGGACTGGGGAGAAGGTAGCCAAGAGTACAATAGGTGGATGGAGGTGGAGATAAAGGTGATATGTCAGAGAGGAGGGTGGAGCGGATAGGTGGGAAGGGAGGTAGGACAGGTCATGAGGATAGTGCTGAGCTGGAAGGTAGGAACTGGGCTAAAGTGGGGGGAGGGGAAATGAGGAAACTGGTGAAGTTCACATTGATGCCCTGAGGTTGAAGTGTTCCGAGGCGGAAGATGAGGCATTCTTCCTCCAGGCGTTGGGTGGTGAGGAACTGGTGGTGCAAGAGGCCCAGGACCTACATATCCTCGGCAGAGTGGGAGGGAGAGTTGAAATGTTGGGCCACGGGGCAGTGGGGTTGATTGGTGTGCGTGTCCTGGAGATGTTCCCTGAAGGCGCTCTGCGAGAAGGCATCCAGTCTCCCCAATGTAAAGGAAACTGGATTTGGAGCAATGGATACAATAAGTGACATTGGTGGATATGCAGGTGAAACATTGATGGATGTGGAAGGCTCCTTTAGGGTCTTGGATGGAGGTGAAGAGGGAGGTGGGTCCCTCTGTGACTACCTGGTCAGGTCCACGCTCCCCAACAACCCACCCTCCCCTCCTGGCACCTTGCCCTTCCACCGCAGGAATTGCAAAACCTGCACCCACATCTCCCCCCTCACCTCCATCCAAGGTCCTAAAGGAGCTTTCCACATCCATCAATGTTTCACCTGCACATCTACCAATATCACTTATTGTATCCGTTGCTCCTAATCCTTTACATTGGGGAGACTGGATGCCTTCTCACAGAGCGCTTCAGGGAACATCTCCGGGGCACCTGCACCAATCAACCCCACTGCCCCGTGGCCCAACATTTCAACTCTCCCTCCCACTCTGCCGAGGATGTGCAGGTTCTGGGCCTCCTGCACCACCACTCCCGCACCACCCAACGCCTGGAGGAAGAACGCCTCATCTTCTGCCTCGAAACACTTCAACCTCAGGGCATCAATGTGGACTTCACCAGTTTCCTCATTTCCCCTGCCCCCACCTTAGCCCAGTTCCAACCTGCCAGCTCAGCACCATCCTCATGACCTGTCTTACATTCCAATCTTCCTTCCCACCTATCCGCTCCACCCTCCTCTCCGACCTATCACCTTCATCCCCACCTCCATTCACCTATTGTACTCTTGGCTACCTTCTCCCCAGCCCCCCTCCCCCTCCCATTTATCTCTCCACCCCAGAGGCTCCCTGCCTCATTCCTGATGAAGGACTTTTGCCCGAATCGTCGACTCTCCTGCTCCTCGGATGCTGCCTGACCTGCTGTGCTTTTCCAGCACCACTCTAATCTAGTCACTGGTGTCACAAGGTGTCCAGAGTCAAATGCTAAAGTATACAAGGCATTCCAATAAATTCCTAAAGAACCGGAACTCTTAGGTAACTCAAACTTTGGAAGATTTGGTGTATGACCTCAGTTCATTATGTAAGAAATGCTGAAACTTTTGCAGAATGGCCAAACTCAAGAGAAAAGTATATAGCAGATGGCAGGACCCGAAGGAGCACTGATATGCGGAGGAATGTTAGAGTGGAAATACATAGCTCCCTGAAAGTGGCAACTCAAGTGGTTTAAATAGTAAACAAGGCATACGGCATGTTTGTCTTCATTGGTCCAGGGCATTGAATATAAATGTAGACGTGTCATGTTACAGCTGTGTAAGACTTTAGTTAGGCCACATTTCAAACATTGGGTGCAGTTCTGATCATCACACTGTAGGAAGAATGTGGAGGCTTTCAATAGGGCGGAAAAGAGGTTTAGACTATTAGACATAGGAGCAGAAATTAGGCCATTCAGCCCATCAAATCTGCTCCACCACTAGGTCATAGCTGATAAGTTTCTCAACCCTATTAAATTCCCTACAGTGTGGAAACATGCCCTTCAGCCCAACAAGTTCACACCGACAGTCTGAAGAGTAACCCACCCAGACTTATTTCCCTACATTTACCACTGGCTAATGCACCTAACACTATGGGCAACTTAGCATGGCCAATTCACCCGACCAGCACATCTTTTGGATTGTGGGAAGAAACTGGAACACCTAGAGGAAACCCACAAAGACACAGGGAGAATGTGCAAACTCCACACAGACAGTTGCCCAAGGCAGGAATTGAACCTGGGTCCTTGGCACTGTGAGGCAGCTGTGCTAACCACCGTGCCACCCCACTACTCTTTCCACTTTCTCCCTGTAACCTTTTGATCCCCTTGACAATCAAGAACCTATCTATCTCCATCTTAAATATACTCAATGACCTGGCCTCAACAGCCTTCTGTGGCAATGAATTACATAGATTCACCACTCTCTGGCAGAAGAAGTTTCTCCTCATCTCTGTTCTAAAGGGTCTTCACTTTACTTAAAGGCTGTGCCCTTGGGTTCTAGTCTCTCCTGTTAATGGAGACATCTCCCCAGCATCCACTCTATCCAGGCCATTCAGTATTTTGTAAATATCAATTAGATCCTCCATTATCCTTCTAAATTCCATTGAGTATAGATCCTGAGTCCTCAAACATTCCCCATATATGAAGCCTTTCATTCCTGGGATGATTCTCGTGAACCTCCTCTGGACGCACTCCAGGGACAGTATACCCTTCCTGTGGTATGGGGTCCAAATTTCTCACAATACTCCAAATGTGGTCTGGCCAGAGCCTTATAAAGCCTCTGAAGTACATCCCTGTTTTTATATTCTATATTCTCTCAAAATAAATGCCAGCATTGTCTTTGCCTTCCTTACTACCAACTCAAACTGCAAGTTTACCTGAACAGAATCCTGGACCAGTACTCCTAAGTTCCTTTTGCACTTCAGATTTCTGAATTTTCTCCCCATTTAGAAAATATTCCCTGTTTCAATTCTTCCTTCCAAAGTGTATGACCTCGCACTTTCCTGCATTGTATTCCATCTGCCACTTATTTTCCAACTCTTCTAACCTGCCTAAATCCTTCTGCAGTCTCCCTGTCCCTCAATGCTACCTGTCCCCCCACCCTCTTTGTGTCATCTGCAAACCTCGCCAGAATACCCTCACTTCCTTCATCTAGATCATTAATGTATAAAATGAAAAGTTGTAGTCCCAACAGCAATCCTTGTGGAACACCCTTGGTCACTGGCTACATACCTGAGATGGACCCTTTCATCCCTACTCTCTGCTTTCTGCCAATCTTCTATTCATGCTAGCACCTTGTCTCTAACACCATGGGCCCTTATCTGAAGCAGCAGCCTCTTGTGCAGCATCTTGTCAAAGACCATTTAGAAGTGGGGAGATAACATCCATTGGCTTTCATTGGTCTGACCTGTACATCCGCAAAGAATTCTAACAGATTTGTCAGGCATGACCATTCCTTAATGAAACCATGGAACATAGAACATTAAAGCGCAGTACAGGCCCTTTGGCCCTCGATGTTGCACTAACCTGTGAAACCAATCTAGAACATAGAACATAGAAGAATACAGCGCAGTACAGGCTCTTTGGCCCTCGATGTTGCGCCGATCCAAGCCCACCTAACCTACACTAGCCCACTTCCTGAGGAAGGGCCTGTGCCCGAAACGTCGAATCTCCTGTTCCCTGGATGCTGCCTGACCTGCTGTGCTGTTCCAGCAATAAAGTTTCAACACTATCCTCCATATGCCTATCCAATGCACGTTTAAATGCCCATAATGAAAGAGAGTCCACCACTGCTACTGGCAGGGCATTCCATGAACTCACGACTCGCTGAGTAAAGAATCTACCCCTAACATCTGTCCTATACCTACCCCCCCTTAATTTAAAGCTATGCCCCCTTGTAATAGCTGACTCCATACGTGGAAAAAGATTCTCACTGTCGACCCTATCTAAACCCCTAATCATCTTGTATACCTCTATTAAGTCACCCCTAAACCTTCTTTTCTCCAATGAAAACAGCCCCAAGTGCCTCAGCCTTTCCTCATACGATCTTCCTACCATACCAGGCAACATCCTGGTAAACCTCCTCTGCACCCGTTCCAGTGCCTCCACATCCTTCCTATAGTATGGGGACCAAAACTGCACACAATACTCCAGATGCGGCCGCACCAGAGTCTTATACAACTGCAACATTACCTCAGTACTCCAGAACTCAATTCCTCTACCAATAAAAGCCAGTACGCCATATGCCTTCTTCACCGCACTATTTACCTGGGTGGCAACTTTCAAAGATTTGTGTACATGGACACCAAGATCTTTCTGCTCATCCACACTACCAAGTATGAAGCCTATCTCTCCTACACTATTCTATTTTCATCCGTATAGGTAAAAACAAGGACTGCAGATGCTGGAAACCAGAGTTTAGATTAGAGTGGTGCTGGAAAAGCACAGCAGGTCAGGCAGCATCTGAGGAGCAGGAAAATCACTTTTCGGGCAAAAGCCCTTCATCAGGAATAGAGACAGGGTGCCTGCAGTGGAGAGATAAATGAGAGGGGGGCTGGGGGTGGGGAGAAAGTAGCATAGAATACAATAGGTGAATGGGGGCGGGGATGAAGGTGATAGGTCAGAGAGGAGGGTGGAGTGGATAGGTGGAAAGGAAGATAGGCAGGTAGGACAGGTCATTAGGGTGGTGCTGAGCTGGAAGGCTGGAGCTGGGGTGAGGTGGGGGAAGGGGAAATGAGGAAACTAGTGAAATCCACATTGATGCCCTGGGGTTGAAGTGATCCAAGGCGGAAAATGAGGCGTTCTTCCTCCAGGCGTCAGGTGGTGAGGGAGTGGTGGTGGAGGAGGCCCAGGACCTGCATGTCCTCGGCAGAGTGGAAGGGGGAGTTGAAATGTTGGGCCAGAGGGCGGTGGGGTTGATTGGTGCGGGTATCATGGAGATGTTCCCTAAAGTGCTCTGCTAGGAGGCGTCCAGTCCCCCCAATGTAGAGGAGACTGCATCCATACGTTGATCCAATGATCCATAAAGTTGGTGAGTCCACTACAGTTGCAGGCAGGGTGTTCCACACTCCTACTACTCTCTGAGTAAAGAACCTACCTCTGACATCTGTCCTATATCTATCACCCCTCAACTTAAAGCTATGTCCCCTGGTGTTAGCCATTACCATCCAAGGAAAAAGGCTCTCACTATCCACCCCATTTAACCTTCTGATTATCTTATATGTCTTAATTAAGTCACCTCGCAACCTTAATCTCTTTAACAAAAATATATCAGCCTCAGTCCCTCAGCCTTTGCCTTCATACTGGACAACATCTGAGTAAATCGTCTCTGAACCGTTTCCAAAGTTTTCACAGCCTTCCTCGATGACCAGAACCATATGCAATACTGCAAGTGCATTGCACCAGAGTTTTGTACAGCTGCAACATGACCTCATCGCTCTGAAACGCAATCCCACTACCATAAAAGCTAACACACCATATGCCTTCTTAACAACCCTATAAACCTGGGTGGCAACTTTCAGGGATCTAGGTACATGAACACCGACATCCATCTGCTCATCTACACTGCCAAGAATCTTACCATTAGCCCAGTACTCTGCATTCCTGTTGCTCCTTTCAAAATGAATCACCTCAGCACTTTTCCGCATTAAACTCCATTTGCCACCTCTCAGCCCTGGTCTGCAGCTTATCTATATCCCTCTGTAACCTGCAACATCCTTCAGCACTATCCACAACTCCACCGACCTGAGTGTCATCCGCAAATTTACTAACTCATCCTTCTACACCCTTATCCAGGTCATTTATAAAAATGACAAACAGCAGTAGCCCCAAAACAGATTCTTGTGGGACACCACTAGTAACTGAACTCCAGGATGAACATTTTCCATCATCACCACCCTCTGTCTTCTTTCAGCTAGCCAACTTCTGATCCAAACTGCTAAATCACCCTCAATCTCATGCCTCCATATTTTGTGCAATAGCCTACCGTGGGGAACCTTATCAAATGCCTTACTAAAATCCATTTACACCACATCAACCACTTTACCCTCATCCACCTATTTGATCACCTTCACAAAGAACTCAGTTAGGTTTGTGAGGCATGACATACCCTTCACAAAACCATGTTGACTACCCCTAATCAACTTATACCTTTCTAGATGATTATAAATTCTATCTCTTATAACCTTTCCCAACACTTTACCCACAACCGAAGTAAGGCTCACTTGCTGACTTTGCCCTACTTTACCATGCATAGAACATAGAACAATACAGAGCAGAACCGGCCCTTCGGCCCTCGATGTTGTGCCGACCTGTGAACTATTCTCAGCTCGTCCCCCTACACTATCCCATCATCATCCATGTGCTTATCGAAGGATTGTTTAAATCTCCCTCATTTGGCTGAGTTGACTACATTGGCAGGTAGAGCATTCCACCCCCTTCCCACTCTCTGAATAAACAACATGCCTCTGACATCTGTCTTAAATCTATCACCCCTTAATTTGTAGTTATGCCCCCTCATATAAACTGATGTCATCATCCTAGGAAAAAGACTTTCACTGTCTACCCTATCTAATCCTCTGATCATCTTGTATGTCTCTATCAAATCCCCCCTTAGCCTTCTTCTTTCCAATGAGAACAGATCCAAGTCTCTCAGCCTTTCCTCATAAGACCTTCCCTCCAGACCAGGCAACATCCTGGTAAATCCCCCCTGCACCCTTTCCAATGCTTCCACATCCTTCCCGAAATATGGCGACCAGAACTGTACACAATATTCCAAGAGTGGCCGCACCAGTGTTTTGTATAGTTGCAGCATGATATTGTGGCTCCGGAACTCAATCCCTCTACGAATGAAGCCTAACACACCACATGCCTTCTTAATAGCACTATCAACCTGGGTGGCAACTTTCAGGGATCTATGTACATAGACTCCAAGATCCCTCTGCACATCCACACTATCAAGAATCTTTCCATTGACCCAGTGCTCTGCCTTCCTGTTATTCTTCCCAAAGTACATCACCTCACATTTAGCTGTATTGAACTCCATTTGCCACCTCTCAGCCCAATTCTGCAATTTATCCAAGTCCCCCTGCAACCTGTAACATTCTTTCAAACTGTTGTGGTTCTGTTCGCCTGGAATCCGATTCACTAGAGAGGAAGAAAAGGCAACCAACTCCCATTCCTAGACGTGATGGTACAGAGAATACCGAACGGAGATTTCACCACAAAGGTATACAGGAAAGCCACACACACAGACTAAGTCCTAAACTATGAAAGCAACCACCCCAACACACACAAAAGAAGTTGCATCAAGACACTGTTCAAAAGGGCCACAACACACTACAATACACCAGAACTGCAAAAAGAGGAAGAAGAACATCTATACAATGTATTCGCCAAAAACGGATACCCCCGCAATTTCATCAACAGATGCCTAAGGGAAAGACAACGGAATGAGGACATCCCACAGCCCAAAGGACTAGCCACACTATTATACATCAAGAGCATTTCTGAACTGACAGCCAGACTACTGCAACCACTAGGACTCATAATAGCACACAAACCAACTGCCACTGTCAGGCAACAATTCACCAGGATGAAGGACCCGATACCCAGTATGAGCAAAACCAATATCGTGTACAAAATCCCATGCAAGGACTACACAAAGCACTACATAGGACAAACAGGAAGACAGCTAATGGTCCGCATCCATGAACACCAACTAGCCACGAAACGACATGACCAGCTATCCTTAGTAGCCACACACTCAGATGACAAGCAACATGAGTTCGACTGAGACAACACTACTATTATAGGACAAGCCAAACAGAGAACAGCCAGGGAATTCCTAGAGGCATGGCACTCATCCACAGATTCAATCAACAAACACATCGACCTGGACCCAATATACCGGCACTGCAGCGGACAGCTGGAACTGACAACCGGAAGCGGCAGAGACAACCCACTATAAATGCCGGAGGAAACATCACAGAAGAGCTTCACAGGAGGCTCCCAAGCACTGAGGATGTCACCTAGACAGGGGATGAAACGTCTGCAGCACAAATTCCCAGCTCGGTGAACAGAACCACAACAACGAGCACCCGAGCTACAAATCTTCTCCCAAACTTTGAATTCTTTCAAACTCTCCACTACTCCACTGACTTTAGTGTCATCTACAAATTTACTAATCCATCCACCTATGCCTACGTCTAAGTCATTTATAAAAATGACAAACAGCAGTGGTCCCAAAACAGATCCTTGTGGCACACCACTAGAAACTGAACACCAGACTGAATATTTTCCATCAACCATCACTCGCTGCCTTCTTTCAGAAAGCCAATTTCTAATCCAAACTGCTAAATCACCTCAATTCCATGCCTCTGCAGTTTCTTCAACAGCCTTCCAAGTATTCAGAAATCTCACCCTTCACAATAGATTCCAGGATCTTACCAATGGTGAAGGTAAACTAATCGGCCTATAATATCCCATCTTTTCCGTCACTGCCGTTTTAAACAGGGGGGGGGGGGTACATTAGACAATAGACAATAGGTGCAGGAGTAGACCATTCTGCCCTTCGAGCTAGCACCACCATTCATTATGATCTTGGCTGATCATCCTCAATCAGTATCCTGTTCCTGCCTTATCTCCATAATCCTTGATTCCACTATCCTTGAGAGCTCTATCCAACTCTTTCTTAAACGAATCCAGAGACTGGGCCTCCACTGCCTTCTGGGGCAGAGCATTCCACACACCCACCACTCTCTGGGTGAAGAAGCTTCTCCTCATCTCTGTCCTAAATGGTCTACCCCTTATTTTTAAGCTGTGTCCTCTGGTTTGGCACTCACCCATCAGCGGAAACATGTTTCCTGCCTCCAGAGTGTCCAATCCTTTAATAATCTTATACATCTCAATCATATCCCCTTTCAGTCTTCTAAACTCAAGGGTATACAAGCCCAGTCGCTCCAATCTTTCAACATAAGATAGTCCCGCCATTCCAGGAATTGATCTCGTGAACCTACGCTGCACTCCCTCAATAGCCAGAATGTCTTTCCTCAAATTTGGAGACCAGAATGGCACACAATATTCCAGGTGCGGTCTCACCAGGGCCCTGTACAGCTGCAGAAGAATCTCTTTGCTTCTATACTCAGTCCCTCTTGTTATGAAGGCCAGCATGCTATTAGCTTTCTTCACTAGCTGCTGTACCTGCATGCTTGCCTTCATTGACTCGTGTACAAGAACACCCAGAACAGTTAAATGCGTGGCTACAGGGATGGTGCAGGAGGGAGGGATTCCGGTATTTGGATAACTGGGGTTCTTTCTGGGGAAGGTGGGACCTCTATAAACAGGATGGTCTACACTTGAACCTGAGGGGCACCAGTAGCCTTGGTGGGAGGTTTGCTAGTGCTCTTGGGGGGGGGGGGTTTAAACTAACTCTGCAGGGGCATGGGAACCCAGACTGTAGCTTTAGGGTGCAGGACCTGGAGTGTAGGGAGGTTAGGAACATGGCATCAATTTCAAAGGAGGGTGCCTGTAAACAGGAAAGTGGTTTGAAGTGTGTATACTTCAATGCAAGAAGTATACGAAATAAGGTAGGTGAACTTGCAGCGTGGGTTGGTACCTGGGACTTTGATGTTGTGGCTATTACGGCGACATGGGTAGAACAGGGACAGGATTGGCTGTTGCAGGTTCCAGGGTTTAAATGCTTTAGTAGGGTCAGAGTTGGGGGTAAAAGAGGGGGAGGTGTGGCATTGCTTGTCAAAGATAGTATTACAGCTGTGGAAAGGACGATGGATGAAGACTCGCCATCTGAGGTAGTTTGGGCTGAGGTTAGGAATAGGAAAGGTGAGCTCACCCTGTTAGGAGTTTTTTACAGGCCTCCTAATAGTCCTAGAAACGTAGAAGAAAGGATTGCGAGGATGATTCAAGAGAAGAGTGAAAGTAATAGGGTGGTTGTTATGGGGTCTTTAACTTTCCTGATATTGATTGGGAAAGCTATAGCTCAAGTTCGTTAGATGGGTCAGTGTTTGTCCAATGTGTGCAGGAGGGTTTCCTGACACAATATGTAGATAGGCCAACAAGAGGTGAGGAGAAAGTGAGGTCTGCAGATGCTGGAGATCAGAGATGGAAATGTGTTGCTGGAAAAGCGCAGCAGGTCAGGCAGCATCTAGGGAACAGGAGAATCGACGTTTCGGGCATTAGCCCTTCTTCAGGAAGAGAAGAGTGAAAGTAATAGGGTGGTTGTTATGGGGGACTTTAACTTTCCTGATATTGATTGGGAAAGCTATAGCTCAACAAGAGGTGAGGCCATACTGGATTTGGTTCTGGGTAATGAACCAGGCTAGGTGTTAGAATTAGAGGTAGGTGAGCACTTTGGGGACAGTGACCACAATTCGGTGACTTTTACTCTAGTGATGGAGAGGGATAACTGTGCACTACAGGGCAAGAGTTATAGATGGGGGCAGGGAAATTATGATGCTGTGAGGCATGACTTAGGATGTGTGGCCTGGAAAAGTAAGCTTCAAGGCAAGGGTGTAATTGATATGTGGAGCTTGTTCAAGGAGCAACTATTGAGTGTCCTTGATAAGTATGTGCCCGTCAGGCAGGGAGGAAAGGGTCGTGTGAGGGAGCCGTGGTTTAATAAGGAATTGGAATCCCTTGTTAAATGGAAGAGGGCGGCCTATGTAAAGATGAGGCGTGAAGGTTCAATTGGGGCGATTGAGAGTTATAAGGTAGCCAGGAAGGACCTGAAGAGAGAACTAAAAGCAGCAAGGAGGGGACATGAAAGGTCCTTGGTTGGTAGGATTAGGGAAAACCCTAAGGCTTTCTATACGTATGTCAGGAATAAAAGAATGACTAGGGTAGGAATAGGTCCAGTCAAGGATAGTAGTGGGAAGTTGCATGTGGAGGCTGAAGAGATTGGGGAGACACTGAATGAATACTTTTCGTCAGTATTCACTCAGGAACAGGACATTGTTGTCGATGTGAGTACTGAGTCACAATTAAGTAGAATGGATGGTTTTGAGGTATGTAGAGAAGAGGTGTTGGAAATTCTGGAAAGGGTGAAAATAGATAAGTCCCCTGGGCCTGATGGCATTTATCCTAGGATTCTCTGGGAAGCAAGGGAGGAGATTGCAGAGCCATTGGCCTTGATTTTTATGTCCTCGTTGTCTACAGGAGTAGTGCCAGAAGATTGGAGGCTAGCAAATGTGGTTCCCTTGTTCAAGAAGGGGAGTAGGGATAACCCTGGTAACTATAGGCCGGCGTGTCTCACTTCTGTTGTGGGCAAAATCTTAGAGAGAATTGTAAGGGATAGGATTTATGAACATCTGGATAGGAATAATGTGATCAAGGATAGTCAGCATGGTTTTGTGAAGGGCAGTTCGTGCCTCACAAACCTTGTTGAATTCTTTGAGAAGGTGACTAAGGAGGTGGACGAAGGGAAAGCAGTAGATGTGGTGTATATGGATTTTAGTAAGGCGTTTGATAAGGTTCCCCATGGTAGACTACTGCAAAAAATACGGAGGTATGGCATTGAGGGTGAGTTGGAGGTTTGGATTAGGAGTTGGCTGGCTGGAAGAAGACAGAGGGTAGTAGTTGATGGCAAAGGTTCATCTTGGAGTGCTGTCACTAGCGGTGTTCCGCAAGGATCTGTTTTGGGACCATTGCTGTTTGTCATTTTTATAAATGACCTGGAGGAGGGGTTAGAAGGTTGGGTGAGCAAGTTTGCGGATGATACGAAAGTCGGAGGAGTTGTAGACAGTGAGGAAGGATGTGGCAGGTTACAGCGGGATATAGATAAGCTGCAGAACTGGGCAGAAAGGTGGCAAATGGAGTTCAATGTAGCTAAGTGTGAGGTGATTCACTTTGGTAAGAGTAATAAAAAGATGGGGTACTGGGCTAATGGTCGGATACTTGGTAGTGTGGATGAGCAGAGGGATCTTGGTGTCCATGTACACAAATCTTTGAAAGTTGCCACCCAGGTAAATAGTGCAGTGAAGAGGCATATGGCGTACTGGCTTTTATTGGTAGAGGAATTGAGTTCCGGAGTACTGAGGTAATGTTGCAGTTGTATAAGACTCTGGTGCGGCCGCATCTGGAGTATTGTGTGCAGTTTTGGTCGCCATACTATAGGAAGGATGTGGAGGCACTGGAACGGGTGCAGTGGAGGTTTACCAGGATGTTGCATGGTATGGCAGAAAGATCGTATGAGGAAAGGCTGAGGCACTTGGGGTTGTTTTCATTGGAGAAAAGAAGGTTTAGGGGTGACTTGATAGAGGTGTACAAGATGATTAGGGGTTTAGATAGGGTCGACAGTGAGAATCTTTTTCCACGTATGGAGTCAGCTATTACAAGGGGGCATAGCTTTAAATTAAGGGGGGGTAGGTATAGGACAGATGTTAGGGGTAGGTTCTTTACTCAGCGAGTCGTGAGTTCATGGAATGCCCTGCCAGTAGCAGTGGTGGACTCTCCCTCATTATGGGCATTTAAGCGGGCATTGGATAGGCATATGGAGGATAGTGGGCTAGTGTAGGTTAGGTGGGCTTGGATCGGTGCAACATTGAGGGCCGAAGGGCCTGTATTGCGCTGTATTCTTCTATGTTCTATGTTTTATCTCTTTGTACTGCCCCTTTACCTAACTTGACTCCATTTGGGTAGTAATCTGCCTTCCCGTTCTTGCCACCAAAGTGGATAACCATACATTTATCCACATTAAACTGCATCTGCCATGCATCTGTCCACTCACCTAACCTGTCCAGGTCACCCTGTAATCTCCTAACATCCTCCTCACATTTCACCCTGCCACCCAGCTTAGTATCATTAGTGACTTTTCAGTCCTCTGGAACCCTCCTTGGCTCCAGTGATTCCTGGAAGATCACCACTAATGCCTCCACTATCTCTTCAGCTATCTCCTTCAGGACTCTGGGGTGTAGCCCATCTATTCCACGTGATTTATCCACCTTCAGACCTTTCAGTTTTTCTAGTAAGACCTCCTTGGTGATGGCTACAATATTCTCCTCTGCCCCCACAACACTTTTGAATTTTTGGGATGTTATTGCCTTCCACCACGAAGACTGACACAAAGTACTTGTTCTGTTCCTCCACCATTTCATTATTCCCCATTATTTCTTTTCCAGCCTCACGTTCCAGTGGCCCAATATCCATTTTTGCCTATCTTTTGCCTTTTATATATCTCAGGAAACTCCTGCTATCTTCTTTTATATTACTGGCTAGCTTATCTTCATATTTAAACTTCTCCCTCCTTATTTCTTTTCTCGCTGTCCTCTGTTGGTCTTGTAGGTTTCCAAATCCTCTTGCTTCCCACTGCCCTTCAGCGCATTATATGCTTTCTCTTTTCTTTTATTGCTGTCCCCAACTTCTCTTGTCAACCATGGCTGTCTCATCCTCCCTTTAGTATGCTTTTTTTGCCTCGGGATTAATTTTTGCTGTGTCATCTAAATTACTCCCAGAACCTCCTGCCATTGCTGCACCACCTTCCTTCCTGCTTGGGTCATCTCCCAGACAAGTTTGGTCAGCCCCTTCCTAATGCTTCTGTTTGTGTCTATATTTAACTGTAATACCGTTACATCTGATTCCACCTTCTCCCTCTCAAATTGCAGAGTAAATTCTATTAGGCTATGGTCACTGCCGCCTCAGGGTTTCTTCACCTTAAGCTCCTTATTAAGTCTGCCTCATTATACATCACTAAATCCAGGATTGTCTGTTCCCTAGTGGGCTCCACCACAAGCTGCTCCAAAAAGCCATCGCATTGACTTTCGACAAATTCCTTTCCTTGCAATCCACTACCAACTTGATTTTGCCAGTCCACCTGCATATTGAAATACCTTTCTTACCTGCCTTTTCTGTCTCTTGGTGTATCTTGTGCACCAGCTTCTGACTATTGTTTGGAGGCCTGTACATAATTCTCATTATGGTTTATTCACATTTGCAGTTCTATAACTCGACCCACACAGATTCAACATCAACAAACCCCACATCATTTCTTGCTATTGATTTAATTTAATTTCTTACTAATAGGCAACCACACCCTGCCCTCCTGCTGATCTTTTCAATGGGATGCATATTCTTGGATATTTAGCTCCCACTCCTGATCCCTTTACAGCCACATCTCTGTGATACCCACCAACATCATACCTGTCAATTTCGATCTGCACCACAAGCTCATTTACCCTATTTTGTTTACGGATATTACCTGGATGGGAGTGTATTAGCTATACAGAGAGTCATGGAGTCATAGAGATGTACAGCAGGGAAACAGACCCTTCAGCCCAACCCGTCCATGCTGATCAGATTCTTAACCTAATCTAGTCCCATTTGCCAGCACTTGACCCATATCCCTCTAAACCCTTCCTATACATATACCCATCCTTTTAAATGATGCAATTGTACTACCTCCAGCATTTCCTCTGGCAGCTCATTCCATACACGCTCAACCGTCTGTGTGAAAATATTGCCCCTTAGGTCCCTTTTATGTCTTGTCCCTCTCGCCCTAAAACATGCCCTCCAGTTCTGGACTCCCCAACCCCAGGGACAAGACTTTCTCTATTTATCCTATCCATGCCCCTCATGATTTTATAAACCTCCATGAGGTCACCTCTCAGCCTCTAACACTGCAGGGAAAACAGCCCCAGCCTGTTCAGCCTCTCCTTATTGCTCAAATCCTCCAATCCTGGCAACGTCCTTGTAAATCTTTTCTGAACCCTTTCAAGTTTCACAACATCCTCCTGAAAGGAAGGAGACCATAAGTTCATGCAATATTCCAAAAGTGGCCTAACCAATGTCCTGTACAGCCCCAACATGTCCTTCCAACTTCTATATCCAATACTCTGACCACTAAAGGAAAGCATACCAACTGCCTTCTTCACTATCCTATCTGCCTGAGACTCTATAGTCAAGGAAATATGCATCTGCATTCCAAGGTCTCTTTGTTCAGCAACACTCTTTACCATTAGGTGTATAAGTCCTACTAAGATTTGCTTTTCCAAAATGCAGCACCTAAAACTTATCTAAATTAACCTCCATCTGCAATTCCTCAGCCTATTGCCCCATTTGATCATGATCCCGTTGAGGTAACCTTCTTCTCTGTCCACTACACCTCCAATTTTGGTGTCACCAGCAAACTTACTAACTATACCTCCTATGTTCACATCCAAATCATTTATATAAATAACAAAAAGCAGTGAAAATCTTGGATTATTTTTGCTCGAGCATCGGAGGCAGAGTGGCGACCTGATAGCAGTATATAAAAATATGAGAAGCATTGGTAGGGTGGATAATCAGACTCTTTTTCCCAACATAGAAATGTTAAATGCACGAGCCAAAGGTTTAAGATGAGAGTGGGCAAGTTTAAAGGAGATGTGCAAAGTGTATTTTTTTAACACAGAGGGTGGTGCATACCTGGAATGCACTGCAAAAGAATGTGGGCAAAGCAGATACAATAGCACCATATGAGAGGCATTTAGACAGACACATGAACAAGTAAGGAATAGAGGGATGCTTAATTGAGTTTTTTGAAGAAGTTGACAAGAAAGATTGATGAAGCCAGAGCACCGTTCATCTTCCATATGTTCTTCAGTGAGGCAATCGACAAAGTTCCTCATGGTCAACTGGTTAGCAAGGTTAGATCACATGGAATTGAGGGAGAGCTAGCCATTTGGATGCAAAATTGGCCTGAAGGTAAGAGACAGAGGGTTGTGGTGGAGGGCTGTTTCTCAGACTGGATCTCAGCAGTGTGCTGTTAGGATCGAAGTTGGGTCCACTGCTTTTTGTCATTTATATAAATGATGTGGTTGTGAATATAGGAAGAATGATTCGTACATTTGTAGATGACACCAAATTTGATGGCGTAGTGGACAGTGAAGAATATTATCTTAGAGTACAATGGGACCTTGATCAGATAGGCTGATGAGCTGAGGAGTGGCAGATGGAATTTAATTGAAATGAATGTGAGGTGCTACATTTTGCTAAGGCAAATCAGGGCAGGATTCACACACATAATGGCAGTGATCTGGGGAGTGGTGCCCAGCAAAGAGACCTTGGGGTGTAGGTTCATAGTTAATTAAAGGTGAAGTCACAGGTAGACAGGATAGTGAAGAATGTGTTTGGTAAACTTGCCTTTGTTGGTCAGTGCATTGAGTATAGTACTTGGTAGATCATGTTGTGCCTGTGCAGGGCATTTTGGAACTTCTGGAAAAGTGCATTCAATTCTGGTCTCCCTGCTACAGGAGGAAGTTGCTAAACCTGAAAGGGAGCAGAAACAATTTACAAGGATGTTGCCAGGGCTTGAAAGTTTGAGCTATAGGAAGAGGCTGACTAGGCTAGGACTAGTTTCCTTGGAGCATCAGAGGGTGATCTTACAGAGGATTACGAGAAGCATGGATATAGTGAATCGCCATGAATCTTTTCCTACGGTAGGGGAGTTCCAAACAAAGAGAGCCATTGGTTTACTGTGAAAGGGGAAATATATAAAAGAGACCTAAGAAGCAACTTTTTCACGCAGAGGATGATGCATGAATGGACTGAGTTGTCAGAGGAAGTGGTAGAACCTAGTACAATTATAACACTTAAAAGGCATCAGGATTGGTATTGAATAGGAAGGATTTGGAGATATAAATTCCAAATGCTGGCTAATGGGACTAGATTCATTTAGGATATTCAGTCGGCATGGGCGAGTTGGACCGAAGGGTCAGTTTCTGTGCTGTACAAGTCTATGACTCCATGAACATGTGTATGTAGATAGGATTAGTTTAGAATGGCATTATGGTCAACACAGATATCGTCGACCAAAGGGCCTGTTCCTGCACTGCATTGTTATTTTGTTCTACAGCTGGTCTTTGGCCTACCACAGGTCATAAAGTTACAAATTGTGGTTCAATCTAATTCCAGCTGCTGATGGTACATACCTTGCCACAGAGGCCCAATTTGTGGTTTCTAGATCTGTTTGAAATCTATCCTATTTACCACTGTCTGACCATTTCTGGTGGTGTGATCTTCTGGTGGGACAGGGCAAATGTCAAAATGCTGATGATCTTCTCTGAGACATTCTATGTAAGATGCAATTCTTTGAGATTGGCCATGTCATAATGTTGATTGATGGATCTGTTGGACCTAGTTTTGATACAAGCTCCCAGATGTTAGTCAGAGGACTTTGCATTGTTGACAATGCAGGATTTGCAGTGTCATTTCCAGTGCAGTCATAGAGTCATAGAGTCACAGAGATGTACAGCACGGAAACTGTCCCTTCGGTCCAACTCGTCCATGCCGACCAGATATCCCAAACCAATCTAGTCTCACCTGCCAGCACCTGGCTCATATCCCTCTAAACCCTTCCTATTCATATACCCATCCAGATGCCTTTTAAATGTTGCAATCGTACTAGCCTCCACCACTTCCTCTGGCAGCTCATTCCATACACGTACCACCCCCTCAGGTCTCTTTGATATCTTTCCATGGGGTACTGGGCTAATGGTCGGATACTTGGTAGTGTGGATGAGCAGAGGGATCTTGGTGTCCATGTACACAGATCTCTGAAAGTTGCCACCCAGGTAAATAGTGCGGTGAGGAAGGCATATGGCGTACTGGCTTTTATTGGTAGAGGAATTGAGTTCCGGAGTCCTGAGGTCATGATGCAGTTGTATAAGACTCTGGTGCGGCCGCATCTGGAATATTGTGTGCAGTTTTGGTCGCCATACTATAGGAAGGATGTGGAGGCATTGGAACGGGTGCAGAGGAGGTTTACCAGGATGTTGCCTGGTATGGAAGGAAAATCGTATGAGGAAAGATTGAGGCACTTGGGGCTGTTTTCACTAGAGAAAAGAAGGTTTAGGGGTGACTTGATTGAGGTGTACAAGATGATTAGGGGGTTAGATAGGGTCGACAGTATGAACCTTTTCCCGCGTATTGAGTCGGGTATTACAAGGGGGCATAGCTTTAAATTAAGGGGGGGTAGATATAGGACTGATGTTAGGGGTAGGTTCTTCACTCAGCGAGTCGTTAGTTCATGGAATGCCCTGCCAATAACAGTGGTGGACTCTCCATCTTTATGGGCATTTAAGAGGGCATTGGATAGGTATATGGAGGATAGTGGGTTAGTGTAGTTTAGGTGGGCTTGGATCGGCGCAACATCGAGGGCCCAAGGGCCTGTACTGCGCTGTATTCTTCTATGTTCTATGTTCTATGTTCTATGTTCCCCTCTCACCCTAAACCTATGCACTCTAGTTCTGGACTCCCCAACCCCAGGGAAAAGACTTACTCTATTTATCCTATCTATGCCCCTCATAATTTTGTAAACCTCTATAAGGTCACCCCTCAGCCTCTGATGCTCCAGAGAAAACAGTCCCAGCCTATTCAACCTCTCCCTATAGCTCAAATCCTCCAACCCTGGCAACATCCTTGTAAGTCTTTTCTGAACCCTTTCAAGTTTCACAATATCCTTCCGTTAGAAAGGAGACCAGATTTGCACACAATATTCCAAAAGTGGACTAACCAATGTCTTGGTACAGCTGCAACATGACCTCCCAACTCCTGTACCCAATACTCTGACCAACAATGGAAAGCATGCCAAACGCCACCTTCACTATCCTATCTACAGCGACTCCACTTTCAAGGAGCTATGAACCTGCACTCCAAGGTTTCTTTGTTCAGCAACACTCTCTTGGACCTTACCATTAAATGTTTAAGTCCTGCTAAGATTTGCCTTCCCAAAATGCCGCACCTCATATTTATCAGAGTCAGGTCAATGTCAGCTGTGCTGCCCAGTTTCCTTAGGCCATCCTATAGATTCATGTAAAGATCCAATGCAGTCTATCTATGGCAGCCCTTCCTGATGAAGGGCTTTTGCCTGAAACGTCGATTTTGCCTGTCCTCGGATGCTGCCTGAATTGCTGTGCTCTTCCAGCACCACTAATCCAGAATCTGGTTTCCAGCATCTGCAGTCATTGTTTTTACCTCTATGGCAGGTATAATCTACCTTGGATGAGGAAACCAAAATAATCTCAGTGTTGAAAGTCAATAAATCAATTGCCTTCCAAATTGTTGTCTGCACCTACATGCTAGCCTTTTGTGAGTCATTAGCAAGTACCACTGTCTCTTTGGACATTAACACTTCTCACCCTCTCAGTGTTTAAGAAATATTCGGTCTTTCTCTGTAAAATATCGGAGCCCCTCAAGTCTGCTCCATCATTCAATTAGAGTA
The DNA here is from genome assembly GCF_037043375.1 of Chiloscyllium plagiosum. NCBI lineage: Eukaryota > Metazoa > Chordata > Chondrichthyes > Orectolobiformes > Hemiscylliidae > Chiloscyllium > Chiloscyllium plagiosum. The sequence goes on along the minus strand of NW_028270154.1, from coordinate 87,685 downwards.
TTGAGCACAGTTTTGGAGTGCAGTGGAGGTTTACCAGACCTTTTCTTTCTTTATTCACTTGTGGGATGTGGGCGTTGCTGGCTAGGCCAGCATCCACTGCTCAATCCTAGTTGCCTGAGAGAATGTGGTGGTGAACTGCCTTTTTGAACCGCTGCTGTCCATGTGCAGTAGAGTAACCACAGGAGTGTCAGGATTGTCTTCTGAGGAGTGATTGAGGAGACTGGGCCTAATTTCCAAACTTTCAAAGAATGAGATATAATCTCAGTGAAACTTTCAAAATTACTACAGGGTGTGACAGGGTGGCCTATTCCTGTCTGAATGCCCCACAAAGTTCCTGTCTTTTTGTCCAATTTTTCCTGAACAAAATTTAATACTCTCCCCCACAGAAAGAGTTAGCAGCATGTGGAGTCACTACCACTGTCCCACCTTTAATTAGAATTAGAATCCTTACAGTGTGGAAGCAGGCCCTTCAGCCCAACAAGTCCACACCGATCCTCCAAAGGGTAATCCACCCAGACCCATTCCCTTACCGTATATTTACCCCTGACTAATACACCTAACACTATGGCCAATTCACCTGACCTGCACATCTTTGGATCACAGGAGGAAACCCACACAGGCATGGAGAAAATGTGCAAACTCCACACAGATAGTCACCTGAGGCAGCAATTGAACCCGGGTCTCTGAAGCTGTGAGGCAGCAGTGCTAACCACTGAGCCACTGTGCCACCCCATCATGGCAGGAAGACTGGCAGTCATCCTCCTTCTCTTCCATAAGGGCAATTCCAAACTTAAAGTGGGCAATTAATTTGCACTTAATGGCCTCAGGCCATTACTACTAGTATAACCTGAGTGGCAGGATTCACCATGCAGGAAAAAAGACAAATGTATAACCATACACTCATCCATTCATATGCACCCACATAAACTTACTCATCCACACTCATCTACACACACTCATCCATCCACACACACATCCACATACAAGCAAACACATCCACACATTCACATACACTTACCCACACCCAGATCCACTCACTCACACAAAGCCATATACTTATACACACCAACACACACACCCATACACGTTCATCCACACACACTCACATATACATCTATACCTTTTTAAATCATTAACTCATGAGATGTTGGTGTCACTGGCTAGGTCAGCATTTATTGCCCATCGCTAATTGCCCAGGGAGCAGTTAAAAGTCAAACATGTTGCTGAGAATCTGGAGTCACATGTAGGTCAGACTAAGTAATGATGACAGATTTTCGTAATAGGATTCCAGGTCCCCAGAGACTTGGTTGAGTTCCTGAATTAATTGTCTGGCAATAATACCACTAAGACAATGCTTTCCCTGCACACAATGGCACACCCATGCACACACACACACACATACATGTATGCATTAGTATCTTACCATGGCAAATGGTGAAATTTGAGTCCAATACAAATTTGGAATTAAGATCCTCATGATGGCTATGGATCCACTGTTGATTGCTGAGACAAAAAAAACACCTGGTTCAACTGATGTCCTTTAAGAAGGAAATCTGCCAGCCTTACCTGGTCTGGTCTACATGTGACTCCAGACCCAAAGCAATGTGATTGACTCCTAACTGCTCTCTTGTTAATTAGGGATGGGCAATGAATTCTGTGCTCAGCAGTGACACCTATATCCTGTGAATGAATCAAAAGAAGTTTTCAGACTATAAGAGACACAACTGGGAAATGAGTGAGGTACCAGTCTGACTTTTTCCTGTATGTTTTATGTGGCAGATTGATGATGACCACGTGACTCAAATGGATTTGGAAAACAGCTTAATTACGACATGGAAAGATGTCCAGGTGCGTGGTAAAACAAATCTCTTTGTAGGATGATGAATAGGGAGTTATTCCAAGTCTGCAGTTTCAAGAGGTGTTGAGTCCGTTTCAAATCATACAGCAGGCTCCACTATGTTCAAATAAAAGCTGGACAAGACAGCAACACCAACCTGCATTTCTTGAACAAATTTAGTTTAGTGTAAACCCATGACACTTTTACAGAAGCAATGTCACACAAGATTTGTCTTCAAACCACACAAGGAATTATCAAGACAGATGACCAAAAGCTTGACCAAAGTCCTGTATCCAAAGATTGCATTGCAGTGCCTGAAATCATGCTTGCTTAAATAGTTGTTGGCTCCTTACTAGACTTCATCAGAGGAGTTAAGATTTATTGAAGGGGACAAAAAATATTATAAAGAAACCGAGTTGCTTGCAGAAGATGTGAGAATTAACTTCAGGTGAGCAATGGTGGGGAGAGTACAATTACTGGTAGATGAAGAAGGGCTAAGTGTAGATCTAGATTATTTTATAGCCATCCTTTGGGTACTGGTCACATGTTTCTTTAAAGGTATATCATACATATCTCTCAATGGGAAGATTAATAATCTTCTTATGGAAATGAGAAATTGGATATTGGATTTGGATCAGAAATTGGCTGAAAGAAGACAGAGGGTGATGGTTGATGGGAAATGTTCATCCTGGAGCTCAGTTACTAGTGGTGTGCCACAAGGATTGTTTTGGGGCCACTGCTGTTTGAGGATGGATGAGGGCGGAGAAGGATTGGTTAGTAAATTTGCGGATGACACTAAGGTAAGCAGAGTTGTGGATAGTGCCGATGGATGTTGTGGGTTACAGAGGTACATAGATAAGATACAGAGCTGGGTTGAGAAGTGGCAAATGGAGTTTAATGCGGAAAAGTGTGTGAGGTTGTTCACTTCGGAAGAAGTAACAGGACTAATGGTAAAATTCTTGGCAGTGTAGATGAACAGAGAGATCTCGGTGTGCAGGTGCATAAATCCCTGTAAGTTGCCACCCAGATTGATATGGTTGTTATGAAAGCATATGGTGTGCTGGTGTGTATTGGTAGGGGGATTGAATTTTGGAGCCACGGGGTCATGCTTCACCTGTACAAGACACTGGTAAGGCTGCACCTGGAGTATTGCGTGCAGTTCTGGACACTGAATTATAGGAAGAATGTGGAAGCTTTGGAAAGTGTTAAGAGGAGATTTACTAGGATGTTGCCTGGAATGGAAGGAAGTTCTTACAAGGAAAGGTTGAGGGATTGTTTTCATTGGAGAGGAGAAGGTTGAGAGGTGACTTAATCAAGACTTAAAAGATAATTAGAGGGTTAGATAGGTTGGACAATGAGAGCCTTTTTCCTCAGGCTAATACGATGGGACATAGCTTTAAATTGAGGGGTGACAGATTTAGGACTGATATCAGCGTTAGTTTCTTTACTCAAAGTAGTAGGGGCATGGAACGATCTGCCTGCAATAGTATTAGACTCAGCAACGTTAAGGGCATTTAAATTTCATTGGATCAACATATGGATAATAATGGAACGGTATAGGTTAGATGGGCATCAGATTAATTTCACTGATTGGCGCAACATCGAGGGCTGAAGGGCCTGTACTGCACTCTAACATTCTATGTCCTATGTTCTATTAGAACGGAATTGTTATAGTACTCTTTACAGATGGAATGATCTAATCAGTTTTCAAAAACCATTTCAAACTATATGCTGGCCACAGTAATTCTGATTTCAGTCATGTGATTCATTGGGGTTACATAGATGCACATTCATTTGGAATGAGATATCTGAATAAATTGACCATTTAGATTGATGCATTCAGAAGTTATATCTTTCCTGTTTGGTTTTCAGCTCTCCCAGGCTGGTGATCTTATCATGGAAGTATATGTTGAGACAAAGGCAACAGACTGTTGCATGACACTCAAGGTGAGTCTCAAATATGCGCAGAGTGATGGTGGTATAGTGGTGAGCATAGCTGCTTTCCAAGCAATTGGCCCAAGTTCGATCCCAGCCATTGCTGTTTTAAATGCAGGGGATGGGGCCAATTGAAATGTGAAGCTGGTTCAAGGAATGGATATTGCGTGTCCATGGTAGGTATGTCCATGTCAGGCAGGGAGGTAGTGATAAGGTGCTCAGCTGGGAGGTTGGATCTGTGGTAAGGTGGGGGGAGGGGAAATGACGGAGCTAGTGAAGTCGACATTGATGCCATGGGGTTGAAGGGCTCCAAGGCGGAAGATGAGACATTCTTCCTCCAGGCCTCGAGTGGTAAGGGAGTGGTGATGGAGGAGGCCCAGGACCTGCATGTCCAATTTTGAAGGTGTTAGGCAGGAACTTACAAAAGTTGATTGGGAAAGGCAATTCTCAGGTAATGGGACAGTTTGGAAGTGGGGGGGGGAAGCGGCCTTTAAGAATGAGGTAATGAGAGTTCAGATATAGTATGGTCCTGTTAGTGTGATGGGCAAGGCTAGTAGGTGAAGGGAATGCTGGATGACTAGAGAAATTGAGACTCTGATCAAGAAAAAGAGAGAGGCATATGTCAGGTATAGACCATCGGTTCAAGTGAATCCCTAAAAGAGTATAAAGGCAGTAGGTGTATACATAAGAGGGAAATCAGGAGAGCAGAAAGGAGTCATAAAATAGCTTTGGCTAATGGAGTTTGGAAAAATCCAAAGTGATTCTGTAATACATTAAGGGCAAAAGAGTAACCAAGGAGAGAATAGGGCCCCTTAAAGATCAACGTGGCTGTCTATGTGTGGGACCACAAAGATAGGTTAGATAGTAAATAAATAATTTGCATCAGTATTTACTGTGGAGAAGGACATGCACATTAGGGAACTTAGGGAAATAGTGATGTCCTGAAAAGAGTCCACATTAAAGAAAAGGAAGTGCTGGAGGTCTTAAAATGTATAAACTTAGATAAATCTCTGAAACCTGCTCAGCTGTTTCCAGAATTTTTGTGGAAAGCTTGGGCAAAGATTGCTGAGCCCCTCACTAAGATGTTTTTATCATCAGTGGCCATAGGTAAGGTGCTGGAAGACTGGACATTGGCTAATGTGGCACCATTATTCAAAAAAGGCTATGAGGAAAAGCCAGGGAACTACAGACCAGTGAGCCTTGCTTCAGTGGAGGGGAAGTTGTTGAAAGGGATTCTGAGGGACAGGATTTACACGCATTTGGAAAGGCAAGGACTGATTAGAGATGGTCAGCATGACTTTGTGCATGAGAAATCATGTCTCACTAATTTGATTGAGTTTTTTGAAGAAGTGACAAACAAGATTGATGACGGCAGAGTGACAGACATTGTCCATATGGGCTAAGCAAAGCATTAGTGAGGCTTGATCACGTGATCCAGGGGAGTTAGCAAACTGGATACAAAATTGGCTAAAAGAATGGTGGTGGAGGGTTGTTTTTCAGATTGGAGGCCTGTAACCAGTAGTGTGCCACAAGGATCAGTGCTTTTCATCATTTGTATAAATGTTGTGCACATAGGAGGAGTGGTAAGTAAATTTGCAGATGACATCAAAATACCTGTTGGACTATAACCTGGTGTTGTGTGATTTTTAACTTTGTACACCCCAGTCCAACACCGGTATCTCCAAATCATGACATCAAAATAGGAGGTGTAGTGGACAATGAAGAAGATTATCTCGGAGTACAATGGAACCTTGATCAGATGGGCCAATGGGCTGAGGATTGGCAGATGGAGTTTAATTTAGATAAATGTGAGATATATTTTGTTAAGGCAAACTAGGAGAAAGTGAGGACTGCAGATGCTGGTGACTCAGAGTTGAAATGTGTGGCACTGGAAAAGTACAGCATGTCAGGCAGCATCCAAGGAGCAGGAGAGCATAAATCTCTTCCTTCCAAGATGAAGAACTTCCAATTCTACCATGTCATTTGCCAACTTATTGCCCATTCACTTAATCTATCAGTATCTCTCTGTGATCTGTTCGTATCCCTCTCGCAACTTGCTTTTCCATTTATTTTTATGTCGTCTGCGAACAGGAATATAGAAACATATGCACATACAAATATATGTGCACACCCACAAGCTTACATGTGAACATAGAACATAGAAGAATACAGCGCAGTACAGGCCCTTTGGCCCTCGATGTTGCGCCGATCCAAGCCCACCTAACCTATACTAACCCACTATCCTCCATATACCTATCCAATGCCCGCTTAAATGCCCATAAAGAGGGAGAGTCCACCACTGCTACTGGCAGGGCATTCCATGAACTTACGACTCGCTGAGTGAAGAACCTACCCCTAACTTCAGTCCTATATCTACCCCCCCTTAATTTAAAGCTATGCCCCCTTGTAATACCCGACTCCATACGCGGGAAAAGGTTCACACTGTCAACCCTATCTAACCCCCTAATCATCTTGTACACCTCAATCAAGTCACCCCTAAACCTTCTTTTCTCTAATGAAAACAGCCCCAAGTGTCTCAGTCTTTCCTCATACGATCTTACTTCCATACCAGGCAACATCCTGGTAAACCTCCTCTGCACCCGTTCCAGTGCCTCCACATCCTTCCTATAGTATGGCGACCAAAACTGCACACAATATTCCAGATGCGGCCGCACCAGAGTCTTATACAACTGCATCATGACCTCAGGACTCCGGAACTCAATTCCTCTACCAATAAAAGCCAGTACGCCATATGCCTTCCTCACCGCACTATTTACCTGGGTGGCAACTTTCAGAGATCTGTGTACATGGACACCAAGATCCCTCTGCTCATCCACACTACCAAGTATCCGACCATTAGCCCAGTACCCCATCTTTTTGTTATTCTTCCCAAAGTGAATCACCTCACACTTAGCTACATTGAATTCCATTTGCCACCTTTCTGCCCAGCTCTGCAGCTTCTCTATATCCTGCTGTAACCTGCCACATCCTTCCTCACTGTCTACAACTCCTCCGACTTACAAACAGATAAACATGAAATGCACAAAAATACAAACATACAAACATATAAACAAGCATCCAGGCATATGTGTTCAGTGGCATACCATAGGGATCAGTGCTGGAACCCTTATTGTTCGTGATTGATGGAAACAATTGCTTGCTTTTGCATTTGTATGTTTGCATTTGTGTGTGTGTGTTCATCTGATTGTATGTTCAAATGTTTATATGTTTGTAGTTTTGTCTGCTCATATGTATGTACACTTTGTGTCTAAGTATTTTGTGTGTATGCCCAGATATTCATATGTTTATGTACATATGTTCAGATATATGCTCATATGTTTATTGATACATTTGTATGTTCTGATGTTTGTATATTTGTCTGTTCATATATTTGCATGTATGCATGTTAATATGTTCATACTGCCACCAGCAATACATGAGCTGTAGATGAAATCACACTAAGACATTTTAAGACAGTGCATGATGAATGGGCAAAGACAACCTTTCCTGGTCAAAGAAGTAATGAATGCAATATGAAAAAAGACATGAATTGTGGTTATTTAACATCACTATCACCTTGGGTTGCGCATTTTTATTGTCACTATCTCTATATTTTCTTAACACTGGGATATAATTTTTAATATCATACCTACTTTATAGGTTTCACCTACAATGACATCGGAGGAACTAACAAATCAAGTGCTAGATCTGAAGAACATATCATCTGGAGAAAAGGAGGTCTGGGTTACCTTTGAAGCTATTGAAAATGGTGAACTGGGTGAGTGTGTGATGTTTTTCAATTGGTGAATTGATGAAAGGCTTCTTTAACCATGGTTTTCACCTCACAGTAATGGGTTCCTGTTGCCTTGATGTACTTTCCAATATTATTTTTTTGGGCATTGTGCAGTTGCCACAGGTTTCATCTATCTGACTGACTTACTGGATGACTCAACATGTTTCCACAGAACGCCCACTCCACCCAAAGGAAAAGGTTCTGGAGCAAGCTCTCCAATGGTGTAAGCTAGCAGAGCCCAGCTCAGCCTATCTGGTTGTCAAAAAGCTCCCTGCAGGAGAAGGAGGAAATCTTTATTCAGGTAAAGATTAATTTATCATGGTATGTAAATAACATCGAGGTCATAATCTGCACAATGGTGGAGAAAGATCAAATTTAAGGGCTATACTTGAATGGCAGAGTAGTTGCAAGGGGCTGAATGGTGTATTCTATTCGGGTGTTCCGAGATGAATTCAACTTTAGCAGGATGGAAAAATTAACAAAGTGTATGATAATCAAACAATCCATTATTATTTCCACTGAAGATGAATTTCACTCTGTGTGTATTATTGGCTTTAGAACATAGAACATAGAACATAGAACAATACAGCACAGAACAGGCCCTTCGGCCCACGATGTTGTGCCGAACATTTGTCCTAGCTTAAGCACCCATCCATGTACCTATCCGGGGAAAAAGTTTCTGACTGTCTACTCTATCTATTCCTCTGATCATCTTATAAACCTCTATCAAGTCACCCCTCATCCTTCGCCGTTCCAATGAGAAAAGGCCTAGCACTCTCAACCTATCCTCGTACGACCTATTCTCCATTCCAGGCAACATCCTGGTAAATCTTCTCTGCACCCTCTCCAAAACTTCCACATCTTTCCTAAAGTGAGGCGACCAGAACTGCACACAGTACTCCAAATGTGGCCTAACCAAAGTCCTGTACAGTTGCAACATCACTTCACGACTCTTGAATTCAATCCCTCTGCTAATGAACGCTAATACACCATAGGCCTTCTTACAAGCTCTATCCACCTGAGTGGCAACTTTCAAAGACCTATGAACAGACACCCCAAGATCCCTCTGTTCCTCCACCTCACTAAGAACCCTACCGTTAACCCTGTATTCCGCATTCTTATTTGTCTTTCCAAAATGGACAACCTCACACTTGGCAGGGTTGAACTCCATCTGCCACTCCTCAGCCCAGCTCTGCATCATATCCAAGTCCCTTTGCAGCCGACAAGAGCCCTCCTCACTATCCACAACTCCACCAATCTTCGTATCATCTGCAAATTTACTGACCCACCCTTCGACTCCCTCATCCAAGTCATTTATAAAAATTACAAACAACAGAGGACCCAGAACTGATCCCTGCGGAACTCCACTTGTAACTGGGCTCCAGGCTGAATATTTACCATCTACCACCACTCTCTGACTTCGACCGGTTAGCCAGTTTTCTATCCAATTGGCCAAATTTCCCTCTATCCCATGCCTCCTGACTTTCGGCATAAGCCTACCATGGGGAACCTTATCAAATGCCTTACTAAAATCCATGTATACTACATCCACTGCTCTACCCTCATCCACATGCTTGGTCACCTCCTCAAAGAATTCAATCAGACTTGTAAGGCAAGACCTACCCTTCACAAATCCGTGCTGGCTGTCCCGAATCAAGCAGTGCCTTTCCAGATACTCATAAATCTTATCCCTCAGTACCTTTTCCATTACTTTACCTACCACCGAAGTAAGACTAACTGGCCTGTAATTCCCGGGGTTATCCCTATTCCCTTTTTTGAACAGGGGCACAACATTCGCCACTCTCCAGTCCCCTGGTACCACCCCCGTTGACAGTGAAGACGAAAAGATCATTGCCAACGGTACTGCAATTTCCTCTCTTGCTTCCCACATAATCCTAGGATATATCCCATCAGGCCCGGGGGACTTGTCTATCCTCAAGTTGTTCAAAATGTCCAACACATCTTCCTTCCTAACATGTATCTCCTCTAGCTTACCAGTCCGTTTCACACTCTCCTCTTCAACAATACGGTTCGTCTCATTCGTAAATACTGAAGAAAAGTACTCATTCAAGACCTCTCCTATCTCTTCCGACTCAATACACAGTCTCCCACTACTGTCCTTGATTGGACCTACCCTCGTTCTCGTCATTCTCATGTTTCTCACATACGCATAAAATGCCTTTGGGTTATCCTTGATCCTATCCGCCAGAGATTTTTCATGCCCTCTCTTGGCTCTCCTAATCCCTTTCTTTAGGTCCCTTCTGGCTATCCTGTATCCCTCCACTGCTCTGTCTGAACCTTGTTTCCTCAACCTTATGTGAGCCTCCTTCTTCCTCTTTACAAGACATTCAACCTCCCTCGTCAACCAAGGTTCCCTCACACGACCATTTCTTTCCTGCCTGACCGGTACATACATATCAAGGACACGTTGTATCTGTTCCTTGAAAAAGTTCTACATTTCCACGACATCCTTCCCTGACAGCCTATGCTCCCAACTTATGCTCCTCAGATCCTGTCTTACAGCATCGTAATTACCCTTACCCCAATTGTAAAACCTACCCTGTTGCACGCACCTATCTCTCTCCATAACCAAGGTGAAAGTCACAGAATTGTGGTCACCATCACCAAAATGTTCACCGACTAACAAGCCCATCACTTGTCCCGGTTCGTTACCAAGTACCAAATCCAAAATGGCCTCCCCTCTGGTCGGACAATCTATATACTGAGTTAGAAAAGCTTCCTGGACACACTGCACAAACACCGCCCCATCCAATCTACTTGATCTAAAGAGCTTCCAATCAATATTTGGGAAGTTGAAATCGCCCATGACTACTACCTTGTGGCTTCTGCACCTTTCCAAAATTTGTTTCCCAATCTGTTTCTCCACATCTCTGCTGCTATTGGGGGGCCTATAGTAAACACCCAACAAGGTGACTGCACCTTTCCTATTTCTGACTTCAGCCCATACTACCTCTAAAGGCAGATCCCCCTCGAACTGCCTTTCTGCAGCTGTTATACCATTTCTAATTAGCAACGCCACCCCCCCCTCCTTTTTTACCACCCTCCCTAATCCTACTGAAACATCTGTAACCAGGAACCTCCAACAACCATTCCTGTCCCTCTTCTATCCACGTTTCCGTGATGGCCACAACATCGTAGTCCCAGGTACCTATCCACGCCTTAAGTTCACCCACCTTATTTCTGATACTCCTTGCGTTGAAGTATACGCACTTGAACCCATCTCTGTGTCCGCAAGTATTCCCTGTCAGTGCTACCTTCTTCACAGCCTCCCCACACACTTGGACATCCTGACAAACAGCTAGCCTACTTGCTGGACTACAAGTCCGGATCCCATCCCCCTGCCAAATTAGTTTAAACTTTGTTCTATTCATTTTAAATTTCATTGATCAGCAAATACCACGCATAGTTCAGTCCTCTTAAATGTGTTCATGTTCATTTTGTTGCTGTGTGAAACTGCTTTATAAGCATAAGAGCATATAAATCATGAGCTGAAGCAGAAGTATGCTATTCAGTCCCTCTAGCCTACTCGGACATTCAATAAGATCAGAGCTAATCTGATTGTAGCCAAAACCCCATTTTCTTGTCAATCCAGATAAGCTTTGGCTTCCTTGTTAATTAAGAAGCTTTGCCTGAAAAATATTCAGTGACAGTTCCTTCATAATTCCATGGAAGAGAGTTCCAAACATTCAGAACTCTCTGAGAGAATAATATTTTCCTCAATTCTTATTAATATTATTCTGAGAGATATAACTTTTACATGATCACCAGCATCTGTCATGCTCTCAAGAACCCTGAAAATCAAACTTAACTTTTAATTTTTATTTGCACTATAAAATAATCCAGAGAGATAGCAGTAGCATCTGTTTGGAATCGGTACCAGTTATTATTCCTTGTGACGTGCATTTCTGAAATGCCCCTGAGAGTGGAAGTACCATCAGGAGTCACAGGATTAAGCAGTCAGAGCTGGGGGGCAGGAGAAGCTCAAACTGAGTACATACAGATCAAGCTGTACATAAAGAATTCTTCCAGAATGTTCCATGGGTTCCAGCAGTATCACTTTCGTAGTCATTGAGTCATAGAGATGTACAGCACGGAAACAAATCCTTCGGTCCAATCCGTCCATGTCGACTAGATATCCTAACCTAATCAAGTCCCATTTGCCAGCACCCGGCCCATATCCCTCAAAACCCTTCCTATTCATATACCCATCCAGATGCCTTTTCAATGTTGCAATTATACTAGCCTGCACCACTTCCTCTGGAAGCTCATTCCATATACCTACCACCCTCTGCATGAAGAAGTTGCCCCAAGATCCCTTTTATATCTTTCCCCTCTCACCCTAAACCTATCATCTCTAGCTCTAGACTCCCCCACTCCGGAGAAAAGACTTTATCTATTTATTCTATTCATGCGCCTCATGATTTTATAAACCTCTATAAGGTCACCCCTCAGCCTCCAACGGTCCAGGGAAAACGGCCCCAGCCTATTCAGTATCTCCCTATAGCTCAAATCCTCCAATCCTGGCAACACCTTTGTAAAACTTTTCTGAATGCTTTCAAGTTTTACAATATCCTACCAATAGGAAGGAGACCAGAATTGCGCACAATATTCCAAAAGTAGCCGATACAATGTCCAATACAGCCTCAGCATGACCTTCCAACTGCTATACTCAATACACTGACTAATAAAGGAAAGCATGCGAAAGACCTTCTTAACTATCCTATCTACCTGCAACTCCACTTTCAAGGAGCTATGAACCTGCATTCCAAGCCCCCTTTGTTCAACAACACTCTTTCAGATCTTACCATTAAGTGTTTAAGTGCTGCTAAGATTTGCTTTCCCAAAATGCAGCACCTCACATTTATCTAAATTAAACTCCATCTGCCACTCCTCAGTCCATTGGCTCATCTGATCAAGATCTTGTTGTACTCTGAGGTAACCTTTTTCGCTGTCCATGACACCTCCAATTTTGGTGTCATCTGCAAACTTATTAACTATGTCTCCATTTATATAAATGATGAAAAGTAGTGGAGCTAGCACAGATCCTGTGGCACTCCACTGGCCACGGGCCTCCAGTCTGAAAAGCAACCCTCCACCACCACCCTCTATCTTCTACCTTTCAGCTAGTTCTGTATCTAAATGGCTAACTCTCCCTGTATGCCATGTGATCTAACCTTGCTAATTAGTATCCCATGGAAACCTCATTGAATGCCTTATTGAACTCCATACAGATCATGTCCACTGCTCTGCCCTCATTAATCCTCTTTGTTACTTCTTCAAAAAACTCAATCATGTTAGTGAGACATGATTTTCCATGCACAAAGCCATGTTGACTATCCCTAATCAGTCCTTGCCTTTCCAAATATATGTAAATCCTGTCCCTCAGGATTCCCTCCAACAACTTGCCCACCACCAACATCAGGATCACCGGTCTAAAGTTCCCTGGGATTTCCTTACCACCTTTCTTAAATAGTGACACCATGTTAGCCAACTTCCAGTCTTCTGGCACCTCACCAGTGACTATCGATGATACAAATATCTCAGCAAGGGGCTCAGCAATCACTTCCCTAGCTTCCCACAGAAGTCTAGGGTACACCTGATCAGGTCCTGGGGCTTTATCCACTTTAATGAGTTTCAAGACATCCAGCACTACCTCCTCTATAATATGGACATTTTTCAAGATGTTGCTATCTATTTCCCTCTATTCTATATTTTCCACGTCCTTCTCTGCAGTAAACACTGATGCAAAATACTCATTTAATATCTCTCCCATCTTCTGCGGCTCCACATATACGCTGCCTTGCTGATCTTTGAGGGGCCCTATGCACTCCCTAGTTACCATTTTGTCCTTAATGTATTTATAAAAACATTTTGGATTGTCCTTAACCATATTTGCCAAAGTTATCTCATGTCCTCTTTTTGCCCTCCTGATTTCCCTCTTAAGTATACTCCTAGTGCCTTTATAGAACATAGAACAATACAGCACAGAACAGGCCCTTCGGCCCACGATGTTGTGCCGAACATTTGTCCTAGCTTAAGCACCCATCCATGTACCTATCCAATTGCCGCTTAAAGGTCACCAAAGATTCTGACTCTACCACTCCCACAGGCAGCGCATTCCATGCCCTGACCACTCTCTGGGTAAAGAACCCACCCCTGACATCTCCCCTATACCTTCCACCCTTCACCTTAAATTTATGTCCCCTTGTAACACTCTGTTGTACCCGGGGAAAAAGTTTCTGACTGTCTACTCTATCTATTCCTCTGATCATCTTATAAACCTCTATCAAGTCACCCCTCATCCTTCGCCGTTCCAATGAGAAAAGGCCTAGCACTCTCAACCTATCCTCGTACGACCTATTCTCCATTCCAGGCAACATCCTGGTAAATCTTCTCTGCACCCTCTCCAAAGCTTCCACATCTTTCCAGGCGACCAGAACTGCACACAGTACTCCAAATGTGGCCTAACCAAAGTCCTGTACAGTTGCAACATCACTTCACGACTCTTGAATTCAATCCCTCTGCTAATGAACGCTAATACAACATAGGCCTTCTTACAAGCTCTATCCACCTGAGTGGCAACTTTCAAAGACCTATGAACATACACCCCAAGATCCCTCTGTTCCTCCACCTCACTAAGAACCCTACCGTTAACCCTGTATTCCGCATTCTTATTTGTCTTTCCAAAATGGACAACCTCACACTTGGCAGGGTTGAACTCCATCTGCCACTCCTCAGCCCAGCTCTGCATCATATCCAAGTCCCTTTGCAGCCGACAAGAGCCCTCTTCACTATCCACAACTCCACCAATCTTCATATCATCTACAAATTTACTGACCCACCCTTCGACTCCCTCATCCAAGTCATTAATAAAAATTACGAACAGCAGAGGACCCAGAACTGATCCCTGCGGAACTCCGCTTGTAACTGGGCTCCAGGCTGAATATTTACCATCTACCATCACTCTGTGACTTTATACTCTTCTAAGGATTCATTCGATCTCTGCTGTCTATACCTGACATATGCTTCTTTTTTTTTCTTGACTGAAACCTCAATATCTCACGGCATTCAGCATTCCCTCCACCTATCAGCCTTTTCTTTCACCCTAACAGGAAAAGAATGTCTCTGGACTCCCGTTATTTCAGTTCTGAAGGCTTCCCATTTTCCAGCCGTCCCTTTACCTGCGAACATCTGTTCCCAATCAACTTTTGAAAGTTCTTGCCTCTTACCGTCAAAATTAGCCTTCCTCCAATTTAGAACTTCAACTTTTTGATTTGGTCTGTCCTTTTCCATCACTATTTTAAAACTTAGAGAATTATGGTCACTGGCCCCAAAGTACTCAGGCACCTGCCCTTCCCAAGAGTAGGTTAACTTTTGCATCTTCCCTAGTCGGTAAATCCACATACTGAATCAGAAAATTTTCTTGTACTCACTGAACAAATTCCTCTCCATCTAAACCCTTAACACAATGACAGTCCCAGTCTACGTTTGGAAAATTAAAATCCCCTACCATAACCACCCTTATTATTCTTACAGATAACTGAAATCTCCTTACAAATTTGTTTCTCAATTTCCTGTTGACTATTAGTGGGTGGTCTATCATATAATCCCAATAAGGTGATTAACCCCTTTCCTATTTCTCAGTTCCACCCAAATAACTTCCCTGGATATATTCCCAGGAATATCCTCCCTATGTCCAACTGTAATGCTATCCCTTATCAGAAATACCACACCCCTCCTCTCTTGTTCCCCTTTCTACCCTTCCAATTACATTTGTATCCTGTATCATTAAGCTACCAAGTTTCTGTCATTGCTGTGATATCCCACTCCCCCATGTTCCTAATTATGCCCTGAGATCATCTGCCTTCCTTGTTAGGTCTCTTGCATTGAAATAATTGCAGTTTAATTGATCAGTCCTGCCTTGTTCTCTGCTTTGACCCTGCCTGCTCTGACTGTTTGACTCGCTTCTTTTCCCAACTGTACCAATCTCAGATTGATCTCTTTCCTCACCATCTCCCTGGGTCCCATCCCTCTCTTCTAAGCAATTTAAATCCTCCCAAGTAGCTTTAGCAAATCTCCCTGCCAGTATATTAGTTACCTTCCAATTCAGGTGCAAACCTTCCTTCTTGTACAGGTCACTTCTACCCCAAAAGAGATTCCAACGATCCAAAAATGCGAACCCTTCTCCCATGCACCAGCTCCTCAGCCGCGCATTCATCTGCTCTATCCTTCTATTCCTACTCTCACTAGATCAGAACACCGGGATTAATCCAAATATTACTACTCATGAAGGCATCCTTTTTAAATTCCTGCCTAACTTTCTATATTCTCCCTTCAGATTCCATTCCTTTTCCCTTCCTATATCATTGGCTCCAACGTGTACAATGACCGCCCACTGGTCCCTCTCCTGTTTGAGAACATTCTGCACCCTCTCTGAGATATCCTTGATCCTGGCACCAGGAAGGTAGCATACCATTCTGATTTTTTGCTGCTGGCCCAAGAAACGTCTGTCTGTGCCTCTGACTAGAGAGTCCCCTAACACAATTGATTACTTGGAATCCGCCATATCCCTCATTACATTAGAGCCTATCTTGATACCAGAAACTTGGCTGTTCGTGCAACATTCCCCTGAGAGTCCATCACCCCCTACATTTTCCAAAACAGCACACATGGAATAGTCACAGAGACTCCTGCACTACCTGCCTACCTCTTCTACCTTTCCTGGAGTTAACCCATCTACCTGACTGTATCTGCGGCTTTTCTCCCTTCTCTTCCCATCCCTGCCATCCATCACACCCCCTTGCCCTTATAGTCTAGGGTTAGATATGAAGCACACAAAAAAGCATGGTCACAGTGGAAAAGGCAAAAGCCATCATTGAAATCAGCAACTGAAGTAACTCTCACACTCTGTAAGAACAGATACATTTTTTTCTGAAGACTCATTAGTATTTAGGGACAGTGAGGGACCTGGGAACTCTGGGAAATAAATCTAGTGAGTGGATAAGAGTTAGCCATGACTTAAAACACATGCGGCAGGACAGATACTGTACCAGGATGTTGTTCTTAGACACCTTCCAATCAATCTATTTAGAAATGTTGTATTATGGCACAGCCCTGGAGCAGATGGAACCCAGCCCTGGCTCAGAGGTCAGGATGCTACCATTGCACCACAAGGCCCCTTAAATTATATTTTGACAGAATTAGAGGCAGAATTGATTCACAAGTGGATCAAGCTTGGTGTAGCAGACATGACACCTAATGCATTAGGCTCAAGGATGAGGAGGAATGCACTGGTTCCTTATGCATCCACCTCCTTAGCTGGTCACAATAAACTGAAGTTAAAAGCAACCTCTTCCCTTGTGGCCATCTTGCCCCCAGACTCAATGTAAGCACAGTCCAGAGGAGGTGATGATCACTGTTAATCCAGAGACTCAGGTAATGTTCTGGGGAGAAAGTGAGGTCTGCAGATGCTGGAGATCAGAGCTGAAAATGTGTTGCTGGAAAAGCGCAGCAGGTCAGGCAGCATCCAGGGAACAGGAGAATCGACGTTTCGGGCATAAGCCATTCCTGTAGAAGGGCTTACGCCTGAAACGTCGATTCTCCTGTTCCCTGGATGCTGCCTGACCTGCTGCGCTTTTCCAGCAACACATTTTCAGTAATGTTCTGGGGAGCTGGGTTGAATCCCACTATAGCAGATGGTGGAATTTGAATTCAATAATTACCTGGAATTAATGATAACTATGAATCCATTGTTGATTATTAGGTTCATTAAAGTCCTTTAGGTGAGGAAACTGCCATTCTTACCTGGTCTGGCTTCCATGTTACTCCAGACCCACAGCAATGTGGCTGACTCTTAACAATTAGGGATGGGCAATAAATACTGGACTAGCCAATGGTGCCCTCATCCAGTGAATAATAAAAAAAAAGCACATTTTGATTACCTCCTCCTCATCACGTTCTGTTTGCCAACAGTGGAGCTGATCTATTTTTCTCTTATTCACACCAACATTACCCTCCAATTTGCATTTCATGAGCTCCTTTACTACCATCAGCCCTCCCTTTGTCTTTTTCTCTAGGTGTCCTCACCCAGCATAATAACCATCATTTTCCAACCCCAATCAGTTCTGAAGAAGATTCATTAGACTCGAAATGTTCACTTTGTTTCATTCCATTGATATTGCCAGACTTGTGCAGATCTCCCACATCCACAGTATTTTCACGATCCAAAAGTTTGTACTTCCAAATAAGCCTGTTGGACTATAACCTGGTCTTCTGTGATCTTTAGCCTTCACAGTAAAGGATAACATTCTTGACAGTATCCAGGATAAAGCAACCCTCTTCATTGGTACCCCATCTAACACCTTCCACATCCACTACCTCCAACACTAAGTCACAGCAGCAGTAGTGTGTGCCATGTACATTATGGTATGCAACAAATCACTCAGGCTCCTCTGACAGTACCTTTAAGATCCGCAACCCAGAAGTACAAGGATAGCAGAAACACAGCCACCTGAAAGTTCCCTTCCAACTCACACACCATCCTGATTTGGATTTACATTGCTGTTCCTTCACTCTCATGAACACTTCTTCACAGACATTCAATGATAGGCAATAAATGCTGGCTCAAATAACTTTTAAAAACTTACAGTAACAATTTCAATGATTGGGTAGAGAGAGCTGGAAGAGAGCAGAAACTATCAATTCATATAAAGACAGTGTGTTGCAATGAAATTATAAATAATGCATTCTTCCAATAATTTCCATCTCTCTAATATCATCACTTTGTAAGATTAAAAAAATGTGAAAAATACATATATCTTTTGGTTAATAAAAAACTGGTCATTACTGGGTTAAAATGGATTCATCATGTGTGATTTCTTGGATACAATGAGCTTGAAGCTCAAAGAGCAATGAACAAAGAACGGAGAAAATTTACAGCCCAGGAAAGGGCCCTTCGGCCCTCCAAGCCTGAGCCGATCCAAATCTACTGTCTAAACCTGTCACCCAATTCCTAAACATCTTTATCCCTCTGCTTCCCACCTACTCATGCATCTGTGCAGACGCATCTTAACCGAATCTACCATGTCTGCCCCTACCACCTCTGTTGGCAATGTGTTCCAGGCACCTACCACCTCTGTGTAAAGTACTTGCCGAGTGTATCCCCCTTAAACTTCTTTCGTCTCATCTTGAAAGCATGACCTCTTGTTACTGAATCCTTCACTCTTGGGAAAAATCTTATCACTATCTAACCTGTCTATACCCTTCATGATTTTGTAGACCTCAATCAGGTCCCCCCTCAATCTCCTTTTTTCTAATGAAAACAAACCTAACCTACTGAAACTCTCTTCATAGTTAACACATTCCATACCAGGCAAAATCCTTGTAAACCTTCTCTGCACCCTTTCCAAAGCGTCCACATCCTTTTGGTAATGTGGTGACCAGAACTGTACACAGTATTCTAAATGCGACCAAACCAACATTGTGTACCATTTTAACATGACCTGCCAGCTCTTATACTCAATATCCTGTCCGATGAAGGCAAGCATACCATATGTCTTCTTGACCACTCTATCCACTTGTGCAGCAACCTTCAGGGTACAATGGACCTGAGCTCCCAGATCTCTCTGAGAGGGTAGTTTACCCACTGTCAAGTCAAGTGACTTTAGCAAACTTTTTAAGAAGAGATAAGAAAAGATTTCTGGCTTGACAGATGAAAAACAAGCTTGGAAAAATCTTTCGAGTCTGTACTAAACATTGCCTAGAAACAAATTCTGAATTAAAGCTGTTTATACAGTGCAAAACTTAACGTGTCAGTTATGGAGAGACTTGCATAGAAAGCAATGCTAAGTCTCTCACTCTGTCTGTTATTAAGGGACAAATTCTTAAAGCAAAACCAGCTCAAAACTATTTCCTGCTCAGTGAAATAATTGGAAAAATTTTGATAAAATTTCGCTGACCAGAACCCCCTGTTTTGATACTTGCTAAAACAATAAGTTTGTTCTTATTAGAAAGAGTTAATTCTTGAGTTTATTAAAGAAATTTAATGAAGGTTCACTTTTGTTCAATATAAAGTGTAACAAATTGATCATTTTGATGATGAGATAAAATGTTTACATTTTGGTACAACATGTGGAATAGTGGGGCTTGACCTCCAGTGCATTCCTCCAATTCCTGATGAAGGGCTTATGTCTGAAACATCAACTGTCCAGCGCCTCGGATGCTGCCTGACCTGCTGTGCTTTTCCAGCACCACAGTCTCGACTCTGATCTCCAAAATCTGCAGTTCTCACTTTCTCCCACTCCTCCAATCAGTTGTAATAAGAGTTATGTCCCAAACACAGAACAAAGCACTGTCTTCCATAATTTGGTGATTTAATCTAATGTGGGAGCACAGTTATTATGCAAGGAACACAATGTCTGTTTTATTCCTTTTTCAATGTTTTTACAGCAATTAAAAGTGAAGCTCCAAAGTGTGGGATGTTGAAGTGTCGAGAAGAGCCACCAAAACTTCTGTCTGGAAACAAGTTTCAGGAGCGGTATTTTGTTTTACGAGACCGTAAGCTGCTTCTTTTTAAGGATAAAAAGGTAACCTATTGAGCATTCTTTTTGACCTCTGCGAATAATAACACATTGGTTTTATTATTACACGGAGCCTGTGATGAGAATAAAATTAATTGGTATCATTCATTTGCTCATTGTGTTTATCTGGAGGAGGAATATCAGGAATTATCTGAATTCTCAACTCATGATTTCTGAAAGTTCTATATACTTACCAATCTCCTTTCACTGGGCATTGATTTATGCTGGATTTGCTTCAGACTGACACCTAACCAAGTTATTCTTGGACAGCTATAACACTGGCATCTACTCAACAATGAGATAAATCACCCAAGAATGTCCTGTGCACAGAAAGCAGGACAATCCAACTGAGCCAATTTCTGCCCCATTAGTCCACTCTTTGTCTGTCACTTGTGTGGCGTGAATGTCACTTGCCACTTGTCAGCCCAAACATGGATATTGTCCAGATCTTGTTGTGTTTGAAAACGGACTACCTCTGAATATGCGGAGTTGCAAACAGTGCTAAAAATTGTGCAATCATTGACGAACATACCCACTGCTGACCTTCTGAAAGAAGGAAGGTCATTGATGAAGCAGCTGAAGATGGCTGAGCCGAGGCAACAACCCTGAAGAGCTCCTGCAGAAGTGTCCTGGAGTTGAGTTGACTGACCTTCAACAACTACAACCATCTGCAATGTGCCAACTGTGGCTCCAATCAGCAAAGAGTTTTCCCCCAATACCCATTGATTCCAATTTTGCTTGGACACCAGTCAAATGCAGTCTTGATGTCAAGTGCTGTGTCTCTCATCTCACCTCTGGAATTCAGCTCTTGTGTCCATGTTCAAACCAAAGCTGTAATGAGATCAGAAGATAAGTGGCTCTGGCAGAATGCAAACCAGCTATCGGTGAGCAGATTATTGCTGAGCAGGTGCTGCTTGATAGCACTGTTGGTGGTATTTTCTATCACTTCACTGATGATCAAGAGTGGACTGATGGGGTGGTAATTATCCAGGTTGAATTTGACCTGCTTTTTATGTATAGAATATATTTGAGCAATTTTCCACATGGTCGGGCAGATACCAGCCTTGTAACTATACTGGAAGAGCTTAGCGAGGAGGTGGCAAGTACTGGAGCACTAGTCTTCAGTTCTATTGCTGGAATGTTATCAGGGTTTATATCCTTTGTTGCATCTATTGCCTCCACCTGTTTCTTGATATCACATGAGCAAATCAAATTGGCTGAAGACTGGTATCTGTGATGCTGGGGATCTCTGGAGAAGGCTGAGGTGGATCCAGTACTTCTGGTGGAAGATTGCTGCGAAAGCTTCAGCCTTGTTTTTTGCACTGATTTATTAGGCTCTTGCATCATCGAGGATGGTGATATTTGTGGAGCTTCCTCCTTCAGTGAGTTGTTTAAACATCCACCACCATTTATGACAAGATCTGGCAGGACTGCAGAACTTAAATTTGATCCTTTGATTGTGGGATGTCTTAGTTCTCTCTGTGTTGGCGATTATGTTGTTGGCATGCAAGTAATCCTGTTTGGTAACTTCACCAGGCTCAATAAAGTGTGGAGCTGGAGAAAGCACAGGTCTTATGAGGAAAGGCTGAGGGACTTGAGGCTGTTTTCATTGGAGAGAAGAAGGTTGAGAGGTGACTTAATAGAGACATATAAGATAATCAGAGGGTTTGATAGGGTGGACAGGGAGAGCCTTTTTCCAAGTATGGTGACAGCGAGCACGAGGGGGCATAGCTTTAAATTGAGGGATGATAGATATAGGACAGATGTCAGAGGTAGTTTCTTTACTCAGAGAGTAGTAAGGGTACAGGAGGCTTTGCCTGCAACGGTAGTAGATTCGCCAACTTTAAGTACATTTAAGTTGTCATCGGACAAGCATATGGACGTACATGGAATAGTGTAGGTTAGATGGGCTTCAGATTGGTATGACAGGTCGGTGCAACATCGAGGGCCGAAGGGCCTGTACTGCGCTGTAATGTTCTATGTTCTATATTCATGTCAAGCTACATCAGAGAAGAGGGGATTCAACATGTGGGATGCATCATCCCACATACCTTTCGCTCACTCCACCCCACTCCCTCTATTTATTCCATAGCCCCCTTCCCCCTCCGCAGTCCTGATGATAGGTGTGCAAGATTAAAAATCACATAATGCCGGGTTATAATCCAGCAGTGCTGCTCCTTCATCGGGTGCTTGTGGAGTATAAGATTGTAAGACACAGAATTTATTGCAAAAGTTTACAGTGTGATGTAACTGAAATTATATATTGAAAAAATTGTTTGTTAAGTCTCTCATCTTTTTGAATGAACATGTTGGTTTCAGTTTTTTCATATGCAAACCGCAGAACATTTAAAAGTTACGTTCTCAAGTGAACTTTAGCAATTGGTGTCATGTGGGCCCAGGTGTGAGCTACCCTGTATGAGACAATGGTCAGACTGATTCTAATCTAAAAAATATATTTACAGAATTTTACATGGATTCATGCAGTTTTTGAGCAAAGTAGAATGTTATTCTACAAGTACAATTTCACCCCACAAACTTATATGTATGTGTGTGTGTGTGTGTGTGTGTGTGGGGGGGGGGGGGCGGGGTAATGAGTGTAATGGGAGATGAACTCAACCAGGACCTTGGGTTCTTGTCACACTACAGGTGACTCCATTGCACTATACGCACACACACACACACTCCTACAGACTCCTACATTCACACAGACCCTCTCATATGCTCACACATTCACTCCCACACTTACACATGCACCCTCTCACAGTCTTGTGCTCCTTTACACTCACCCTCACACGCACACACACATTCTCATAGACAGTCATAGCCCTCACACCCCTCCCCCAACAGATATTGAAATCCACCTTTCTTTACCTTTTTGATTGCTTTTGTACCTTAGCTAACCTCAGTGTTGTTCAACATAGAGGAGTACTGATTCATCAGCTGAGGGAGGATGGTACTTGGTAATCAGCAGGAAGTTCCCTTGCCCATGTTTCACCTGAAACCATAAGAGTTCTTGGGTCCAGAGTTAATATTGAGGACTTCCAGGGCAACTCCTTCCATCTGTTTACCACTGTGCTGTCACCTATACTGGATTTGTCCAACAACTGGGAAAAGATATTTCAAAGGATGGTGATGGTGATGTCTGGTACGTTGTCTTAAGGTGTGATTCCATGAGTATAACTATGCCAGGATATTGTTTGACTCATCTGTGAGACAGCTCTCCCCCAGATGTTAGTAAGGAGGATTTTGTTCCCGGACCTCTCAATTCCTGGGTATTGACCAGTGCCCAACTTAGTCACCCTGATTAAGTTTGCATGTGTTTTACCTGAATGATCTTGGACCTGGCTTGAAGAAGGAGGCTAGCGTTAATTTGATGATCTTCCCATTGAATCTAGTTAATGTGGAGAAGCTATTGCTGGTGGAATTTTTTTAAAGATCTTATATATCACCGATGCAGAGCCCAGGTCCCCCTACAGTACAGCAGTTTGATGTCAGCAACTGCTCTGTACACATGGACCCAATATTTCCCTGGAATGATGGAAGTGGCGTGATAATGCAAGCTCTGTACCCAAACACAACCCTTCAATAGCTTATGTGAATGGGATTGGGTTCAGGCTGTTTTTTGCATGATACATTTTTACCTGTTTATGTAATTGACCAGGTGCTTCACCAAAACAGGAGTTTGGCATTGCTGTGTTATGGAACCCAATGTTTACATGTTAGACTGAACTTTGTGAATTTGTTTGATAACCAGGCTACCTATTTGGAGAGACAAGGTATCCATATGGTGATGGTCCTGAGACATCTTTGGAGACCTTGGGAGGGGTCATGTACTCTTTGAAGGAGATGAGTCACAAACGCTGGGAGGGAGCATCAGGAGACTTGAAATATTGACATTAGAGAAAAAGGTGCATAAGCCTCTTGGAACTGCCAAGCTGTCACAAACTAGTATTTATTTTAATGGAGTCCTTTTCCCAGTGGAGTGTAATCTGCAAAATAGAACTTCCAGTGAAAGAATTTAGGGAAATTATACATTAGTAAGCTGAACATCTCTGGGTAAGTTACTTGAGAAGATTCTGAAAGATAAGATATACATGCATTTGGAAAGACAGGGTTTGATTATGAGTAGTTAGCATGACTTTGTGAGTGGGAGATCATGTCTCACAAATTTGTTAGAGTTCTTTGATGAAGTATCCAAGAAGGTTGACTGGGGCAGGGCAGTTTTTAAAATTAATTTGTGGGACTTAGCCATTGCTGGCTGGCCAGTATTGATAGCCCATCCGTATTTGCCTTTGAGAACATGGTGGTGAGATGCCTTCTTGAATAACTGCCATTCACTTGCTGTGGGTTGACCCACAATGCCAATAGGGAGGGAATTCCAGGATTTTGACCCAACGACTGTGAAGCAATGGCATTATATTTCCAAGTCAGGGTGGTGTGTGGCTGGTGGGAAATTTGCAAGTGTTGGTGTTCCCAAGTACCTGCTGCCCTTTGTCTTTCTAGATGTCAGTGGTCGTGGGTTTGGAAGATTGTTTAAGGATATTTGGTGAATTTCTACACTGCATCTTGTAGGTAGTACACACTGCTGCTACTGAGCACCAGTGGTGGAGGGATTGAATGTTTGTAGATGTGGTGCCGATCAAGTGGGTTGCTTTGTCCTGGATGTTGTCAAGCTTCTTGAGTCTTGTTGGAACTGCATTCGTGCTGACAAGTGGGGAGTTTCCATCACACTCCTGGCTTATGCCTTGTAGATGATGAATAGACATTGGGGTGTCAGGAGGTGAGTTACTTGCAACAGTATCCTTAGTCTCTGACCTGCTCTTGTAGCCACTGTATTTATGTTGTGAGTCCAGTTTAGTTTCTGGTCAATGGTAACCCCAAGGATATTGACAGTGGGGGATTCAATGGTATAAATACCGTTAAGGAGTGGTGGTTAGAGTTTCTCTTAATGGTGATGGTCATTGTCTGGCATTTGTGTGGCGTGAATGTTACTGGCCACTTATTGGCCCAAGACTGATATTGTCCAGATCTTGTTACATTTGAGCACGGACTGCTTCAGTATCCGAGGAGTCGTGAATGGTGCTGAAAACTGTGCAATCATCAGCGAACATCCCCACTTCTGACCTTATGACAGTGGGAAGGTCATTGATGAAGGCCTTTGATAAGGTTCCATATGTTAGGCTGCTCTGGGAGGTTAGATAGCATGGAATCCAGGGCAAGCTGGCAAATTGGTTACAAAATTGGTTTGATGGTAGGACGCAGAGGTCAACAGTGGAAGGATGCGTTTTGGACTGAAGGCCTGTGACTACTGGAGTGCCTTGGTCGGTGCTGGGCCCATTGTTGTTTGTTATCTATATCAATGATTTGGATGAAAAAGTACAAGGCAGGATTAGTAAGTTTGCAGATGACACTAAAATTTGCAGTATCATGGACAGAAAGGAAGGTTATCAGAAATTGCAGCAAGATCTTGATTAGCTGATGAAGTGGGTCAAGAAATGGCAAATGGAGTTTAATCTAGATAAGTGTGAGGTCTTGCATTTTGGAAAGTCAAATCGAGATAGGAGTTTCATGGTGAATGGCAGGGCCTAAGGAGTGTAGTGGAACAGAAGGATCTTGGAGTTCAGGTTCACAGTTTTCTGAAACTGGAGTCACAGGTAGAGCTTAAAAATGTATTGCTGGAAAAGCACAGCAGGTCAGGCAGCATCCAAGGAGCAGGAGAATCGACGTTTCAGGCATAAGCCCTTCTTCAGGAATGAGGAGGGTGTGCCAAGCAGGCTAAGATAAAAGGTAGGGAGGAGGGACTTGGGGGAGGGGCGTTGGGAATACAGTCCCTATACACCTCCATCCCCCATCACGAAGGCCTCAAAGCCCTCCACTTCTTCCTTTCCCACCCTTCCACTGACACCCTCCTTCGACTGACTGAATTGGTCCTCACTCTGAACAACTTCTCTTTCCAATCCTCCCACTTCCTCCAAACCAAAGGAGTAGCCTTGGGCACCCGCATGGGCCCCAGCTATGCCTGCCTCTTCATTGGATATGTGGAACAGTCCATCTTCCGAACCTACACTGGCACCACCCCCCACCTTTTCCTCCGCTACATCGATGACTGTATCGACGCTACCGCGTGCTCCCACGAGGAGGTTGAACAGATCATCCACTTTACTAACACCTTCCACCCCGACCTCAAATTTACCTGGACTGTCTCAGACTCCTCCCTCCCCTTCCTAGATCTCTCCATTTCTATCTCGGACAACCGACTCAACACGGACGTTTACTATAAACCGACTGACTCCCACAGCTACTTAGATTACACTTCCTCCCACCCTGCCCCCTGTAAAAACACCATCCCATATTCCCAATTCCTTCGCCTTCGTTGCATCTGCTCCCAGGAGGACCAATTCCAATACCGAACAACCCAGATGGCCTCCTTCTTCAAAGACCGCAATTTCCCCTCAGACGTGGTTGACGATGTTCTCCACCGCATCTCCTCACTTCCCGCTCCTCTGCCCTTGAACACCGCCCCTCCAATCGCCACCAGGACAGAACCCTACTGGTCCTCACCTACCACCCCACCAACCTCCAGATACATCGTATCATCCTTCGTCATTTACGCCACCTCCAAACAGACCCCACCACCAAGGATATATTTCCCTCCCCACCCCTATCAGCGTTCCAGAAAGACCACTCCCTCCGTGACTCTCTCGTCAGATCCATACCCCCCACCAACCCAACCTCCACTCCAAGCACCTTCCCCTGCAACCGCAAGAAATGCAAAACTTGCGCCCACACCTCCCCTCTCACTTCCCTCCAAGGCCCCAAGGGATCCTTCCATATCCATCAGGAATTCACCTGCACCTCCACAAACATCATTTACTGCATCCGCTGCACCTGATGTGGCCTCCGATACATTGAGGAGACAGGCCGCCTACTTGCGGAACGTTTCAGAGAACACCTCTGGGACACCTGCACCAACCAACCCAACCACCCCGTGGCTGAACACTTTAACTCCCCCTCCCACTCCGCCAAGGACATGCAGGTCCTTGGCCTCCTCCATCGCCAGACCATGGCAACACGACGCCTGGAGGAAGAGCCCCTCATCTTCCACCTAGGAACCCTCGCCCCACCTTTTCTCAGTCCCAACCCTCAGACTCAGCACGGCCTTCTTGACCAACAATCTTCTTCCCGGACTCTCCGCCGCCACCCCCTCTCCGGCCTGTCACCCTCACCTTAACCTCCTTCCACCTATCGTATTCCCAACGCCCCTCCCCCAAGTCCCTCCTCCCTACCTTTTATCTTAGCCTGCTGGGCACACTTTCCTCATTCCTGAAGAAGAGCTTATGCCCGAAACGTCGATTCTCCTGCTCCTTGGATGCTGCCTGACCTGCAGCGCTTTTCGAGCAACACATTTTTAAGCTCTGATCTCCAGCATCTGCAGTCCTCACTTTCTCCTAGTCACAGGTAGACAGCACAGTGAAGAAGACATCTGGCACACCTGCCCTTCATCAGTCAGAGCATTGAGTATAGAATTTGGGAAGTTATGTTGAATTATACAGGGCGTTTGTGAGGCTGCACTTGGAATATTGTGTTCAGTTTTGGTCATCTTTCTATAGGAAGGCAGTTATTAAACTGTAAAGAGTGCAGAAGAAATTTACAAGGACGTTGCCTGTACTCAATGGTGTGAGTTATAGGGAGAGGTTGGACAAGCTAGGACATTTTTCTTTTGAGTATTAGGAGACTGAGGGAGGACCATATTAAAGTGTATAAGATCATGAGAGGCACAGATAAGGTGAATGTACTTAGTCTTTTTTCCCAGGGTTGGGGAATCACGAACTAGAGGGCAACAGTTAAGGTTGAGGGGCAAGAATAAAAGGGAACCTCTTTTTTTACACAGAGGGTGGCATACATATGGATTGAGCAGAAGTGGTTGAGGAAGGTACATTAACAGCATTTGAAAGGCAATTGGAGAAATACATGGATAGAAAAGGTTAAAAAGGTTATGGATCAAGTGCAGGGAAATGGGGTTAGTGTGGACTAATGTTTTGGCCAACAGGGACCAGTTTGGGCCAAAGGGCTGTCTCCATGCTGTTGGACTCAAAGTTTATTTGTTGTCTTGGCTGTGAGATAGTATCAGAATATAAGAACCAGGAGCAGGAGGAGGCAATTCAGCCCTACGGGCCTGCTCCAGCATTTAATAAAATCATGGCTGATTTCATCTCATCTCATTCCCGCCTCAGGCGACTGTGTGGAGTTTGCACTTTCTCCTCATGTCTGCGTGGGATTTCTCCGGGTGCTCCAGTTTCCTCTCACAATCCAAAGATGTGCAGATCAGGTCAATTGGCCATGCTAAATTGCCCATAGTGTGAGGTGCATTAGTCAGGGGTAAATATAGGGTAGGGGAATGGGTCTCGGTGGAGTCGCTCTTCAGAGGGTTGGTGTGGACTTGTTGGGCCGAAGGGCCTGTTTCCGTACTGTGGGGAATCTAATCTAATCAACTCCACTTGCTGCCCATACACCATAACCCTTCAACCCACTACTAAATAAAAATTTATCTCCTTACTGTTACTCAATGTCAATTGCACTCTGGGATAATAAATTCCTCAAATTTATGACTCTTTCAGAGAAGTAATTTCTCCTCATATCTGTTACATATTGGCTTCCCTTTATCCTAAAACTATGACCTTTTGTTCAAGATTGTACTAAAAGAGGAACAATCCTCTCTGCTGACTTTATCAATCTTTTTTAGTATCTTGTATACCACAATTCGATTTTGTTTAATTCCTTTAAGCTCATGTGCTGACACGTTGGCTCAGTGGTTAGCAGTGTGGTCTCACAACACCAGCGACCCAGGTTCAATTCTACCCTTGGGTGATTGTCTTTGTGGAGTTTCCACATTCTCCCTGTTTCTGTGTGGGTTTTCTCTGGGTATTCTGGTTTCCTCTGATAGTCCAAAGATGTTTAGATTAGATGGATTAAATTACCCATAGTGTCCAGGGATGTGCAGGCTATGTGGATTAGTCATGGAAAATGCAGGGTTATGAGGATGGGAGGGGTGTTCTTTGGAGGGTCAGTGTGGATTTGATGGGCTTAATGGCCTGTACCACACTTTTGAGATTCTATGATTTTAAAGAGTACAAGCTCAAACTCTCTTCATAAGCCAAATCACTCATCAGCATAGCTTTGTCGGAAGGAGGTCATGCTATTCAAATTTGATCAAGATTTTTGGCAAGATGACCAGGTATGTAATGAGGATTGTACATTTTTTTAAAAAATAGTATTCATTTTGGGGGTTGTGGGCATCACTGACTAGGCCAGCATTTATTACCCATCCCTAGTTGTCCTTGAGAAGGTGGTGGTGAGCTGCATTCTTGAACCACTGCAGTCTACCTGCTGTGGATTGACTCACAATGCCATTTGACCCAGCAACAGTGAAAGAATGCCGTTATATTTCCAAGTCAAGATGGTGAGTGGCTTGGAGGGGAACTCGAAGGTGATGGCATTCCCATATATCTGCTGCCCTTGTCCTTCTAGATGTCAGTGGTCATGGGTTTTGAAGGTGGATCTTTGGTGAATTTTGCAGTGCATCTTGTAGATAGTACACACTGCTGCTCCTGAGCATCTGTTGTGGATGTAGTTTGTATGGATTTTAGCAAAGCCTTTGACAAAGTCCCACAAGGGAAACTGATAACAAAGGTAAAAGCTCATGAGATCCAGGGTAACTTGGCAAGTTATGTCCAAAATTGGCTTACTGATGGTAGAAGGCTGTTTGCAAGACTGGAGGCCAGTAAGCAGAGGCATACTACCTGAATCAGTGCTGGGTCTTTATTGTTCAATATAAACAATGTAGAAGTAAATGTGAGGGCAATATTAAATACGTTTGCAGACAACACAAAGATTGGCTGGGTGGTTAACAGTGAAGACGAAAGTCCAAGGATACAGGAGGATATTGATGGGTTGGTCAGATGGGCAGATCAGTGGCAGATAGAATTGATAATTGTGAGATGATGCATTTTAGAAGAAAGAACAAGACAAGAAAGAACTCAATGAATGGCAGGATACTAGAAGCTCAGAGGGATCTTTGGGATCTTGTCCACAGATTCCTGAAGGCAGCAGGACAGGTCAGCAGTATAGTTAAGAAGGCATTTGGGGCATTTGCATTTATCAGATTTGGCATCGATTATGAGAGCAGAACCTTGGTTAGGCCACAGTCAGGGTACTGTGTGCAGTTCTGGTCTCTACATTATAGGAAGGATATGGTTTCATTGGAGGATTTGCTGAAGAGATTCATGAGGATGTGTCCTGGCTTAGAGCAGTTTAATTCTGAAGAGAGGCTGGATAAGCTCAGGTTTTTTTGTTTGGAGCAGAGAAGGCTGAGAGGGAACCTGATAGAGGTGAATAAGATTATGAGGAAAATGAATAGGATGATTATAAATGATTAACTGATAGATGATTAGCAATTAGATGATTAGTTGTTCTCTTAGCAGGGAGAATAACGACAAGGGACATAAATTTAAGGTGAAAAGCAGAAATTTCAAAGACAATTTGATGCAAAAACAAAATCATGCAAAGGATGGTGGGAATACTTTACAAAGTACTTTTAATGTTATAATTTGAGGAAATGATGGCCTAGATATATTATCACTTGACTATTAATCCACAGACCCAAAATGTTCTGTGGACTTGGGTTCAAATCTCCACTGTGACAGATGGTGGAATTTGAATTCGATGTAAACTGTAATTAGGAGGGCTAATGATGGCCATTGAAACAATGGTCAATTGTTGGAAAAGCCCATCTGGTTCACTAATGCCTTTTAAGGAAGGAAACTGTCATCCTTAACTCGTCTGGCCGACATTTGACTCCAGGTCCACAGCAATGTGGTTGGCTCTCAAATGCCCTATGGGCAATTAGGAGTCAGAACTGAATACTGGCCTGGCCAGTGACACCCACATCCTGTGAATGAATACAAAAAATACATTATAATAATTCAATACAAATACGAATATGGGATAAATGGTTAAAAATGGAAACAGTGTAGATTTCAAATAGCGTTTTAACAGTGCATAGTCAATGAGATTAAGGGCCTCTTCTACACTGTATGATTCTATGATTAGTTGACATGAAGGCTGAAACCTATGAACTTTTATCTTCCGTGTGCAACTTATTTCAACCTATTCCCATATTTAATGTGAGAATGAAAGCTGTTAGTACAGTAATCAACAGGCAAGGACAATCCCATAAAGTGATTAAAGAAATAATCCACACAATTTCAGGATTAAGATCTTGATTAACAAGAGCAAACTTAAAAAGGAACATGATTGTCTAATAAGGTTATATTTTGCAGAGCTCCAAGCCTGAACGGGAATGGTCTGTTCTCTCACTGAAGGTTTACCTGGGCATTAAGAAGAAGCTGAAGGCACCAACAGTGCAGTAAGTGCATCATTCATGCTCATTCACAGAATTGTTACAACACAGAGGAGGCCATTTATCATCTTGGCTGCATGGAGGAAATAATAGGAGAAAATTGAAAATTAAATCTCATTCAGTAACTCAGTAACAATCAAAGACACAAATGTATGTGACAAGTTCAGTACATAAAGATGCCAATCCAGCTGACACATTCTGAGGTTAACTGTCTCAGCAACAGGTGCTGAAACTGACTTCAGTTCCCTGACTGAGCAATGGACAGAGATGAGGGATTAGGTTAAAAACAAGGACTGCAGATGCTGGAAATCAGAGTCTAGATTAGAGTGGTGCTGGAAAAGCACAGCAGGTCAGGCAGCATCCGAGGAGCAGGAAAATCGACGTTTCAGGAAAAAGCCCTTCAGCAGGAATAGAGGCAGGATGCCTGCAGAGTGGAGAGATAAATGGAAAGGGGGTGGGGGTGGGGAGAAAATAGCAGAGAGTACAATAGGTGAATGGTGGTGGGGGTGGGGATAGAGGTGATAGGTCAGAGAGGAGGGTGGGGGAAGGTAGCAAAGAGTACAATGGGTGAATGGGGGTGGGGATGAAGGTGATAGGTCAGAGAGGAGGGTGGAGTGGATAGGTGGGAAAGAAGATAGGCAGGTAGGACAGGTCATGGGGACAGTGCTGAGCTGGAAGGCTGGAGCAGGGGTGAAGTGGGGGAAGGGGAAATGAAGAAACTGATGAAATCCACATTGATGCCATGGGGTTGAAGTGTTCCGAGGTGGAAGATGAGGCATTCTTCCTCCAGGCTTCGGGAATGGTGGCGGTGTAGACTGCTCTAAATCATAGTTCCATTTGGATAAAACTATTCAATATATTAATGGAAGTGAGAGGCTCGGGTCACATTTATAGAATCATAGAATCAGATAGTACAGAAGAGGCTCTTCGGCCCTTTAAGTCTGCATAAACAAAAAGATACAAATAACTATACTAGTCCCACTTGTCTGTGCTAGGTCCATATGTTAGAATAATTCAAGTGCTTATCCAAGTATTTATTAAAGGTTGTGAGGTTTCTCGCCTCAACTACTCCTCCTAGGCAGTGCATTCCAGGCTCTCATCGCCTTCTGGGTCAAATTGTCTTTCCTCAAACCCTCGCTAAATCTCCTTTTACTTTAAAATTACATCCCTTTGAGGGGTAGCACAGTGGCTCAATGGTTCACATTGCTGCCTCACAGCCCCAGGGACCCGGGTTCAAACCCAGCCTCAGGCGACATTCTTCCTGTGTCTGTGTGGGTTTCCTCTGGGTGCTCCAGTTTCCTCCCACAGTCCGAAGATATGCAGTTTAGGTGAATTGGCTATGCTAAATTGCTCAGAGATGTTTAGGTTAGTTGCATTAGTTAGAGGAATTGGGTGAGTTGCTTTTCAGAGGATTGTTGGGGCAAAGGGTCTGTTTCCACACTGTAGGGATTCTATGTTATTGACCCCTGAACTAAGGGAAAGAGCTGTTTTATATTCACCCTGTTCATGTCCATCATAATCTTATACACCTCGGTCAGCTCCCATCTGAGCTTTCTCTGCTCCAAAGAAAACAATGCGAGCTTATCCAGCTTCTCTTCAAACCTGAAATGTTCTTTCACAAGCAAAATCCTGGTGAATCTTCTTTGCACTGCCTCCAGTACAATCATATAGTTCCTATAGTGTAGTGACCAGAATCGCACACAGTCAATCATATAGTTCCTATAGTGTAGTGACCAGAATTGCACACAGTACTCCAGCTGTGGACCAACCAAAGTTCTATACAGCTTCAACATAACTTCCCTTGCTCTTATAATCTATGCCATGACTGATAAAGGCAGGTGGCTTATATACATTCTTAGTTACACATTTAGCCTGTCCAGCCACCTTCAGGGATGTGTAGATAAATGCCATTAGATCCCTGTCTTGCTCTGTGCTTCCTTGTGTCCTTGAGTGCTCCCTTGTCTTTAAGAGCACATGCTTTATTGAAATAACAGAGGAAAATTTAATGACGCTCAGCATTCATGAGCTGAAACTGAAATAACTCCATGAAGGCGGGTATCCAGTCACCAAGTTACCCTTTATTAACATGTGCATAGTATATGACACTGACTCAGCTAGCACAGAGCTGACTCCGAGAGTGAGAAGAACTGCTAACACTCCTGTTTCTATCTGTCAGCCAGGGCTCCCCCTGATTGGACCAGGTTAATAGTCCCAATCAGGGAACTCATTCTATGAGGTCCAGCTAGCTGATCTCGTTCCAATCACTACATTCCTCATCCTGGGGTGTAGGCCCATCCTTTTTCCTGTAGCTTCTCCTGGGGTATTTTTGCACCAAATCCGGTTCCTCTGATGTTGCCTCAGGTACAGGTAGCGTGTATCGGATCATAGCCTACCTCTTGCATCCAGAACATCTTGGCCGAAATTTATCTTCTTCAGGTGATAACAACGTCAAGGCTGCAAAATCTTCCATGTCCATGCTGTCTTCAGAGGTTTCTTTGACCCTAGGCAGAGGGGAAGAACCCACGAGTTCTGACAACGCTGCGGATGTTCTAAGGGGCCGGGCCGGGTATGTTTTGTTCCTGCCCAGTTTGTGAGATTGCAGCTTTCATATGGTGTACATGCTTGTCCAGGACAGCCTCATCTATCCAAACTTTGTATGTAATCGGACTTGACCTCATATCAGTTATGCTTGTTACCCAAGCAGGACCAGTCTTGTGGTTTTGACACCAAACTTCTTCCCTTGAAGTAAATAATCTCTCTCACTTAGAGGAATCCTGTCCAATATTGGCATTCTTGATGCAATTTTAACCTTTCCCCCTCTGCCATTCCCCCAACATTCCCATGCCTTCTTCAGGAAAATCAAGTTTAACTTGGTGCAGAGTCTTCTCCCCATTAGTAACTCTGCTGGGGTTATCCCTGTAATTGTATAAGGGATGGTTTGATAATCAAATAGAAATCAGGACAGAAATTTGGTAGCTAGTGAAACTATAGGCTATTTCTTAAAGCCTGTATTCAAAGTTTGGTCAGCTTTTTCCACTGGGCTATTGGATGATTGATGGCATAGAGGTGTCCTTATATGGTGGATGCCATTCAACTTTAGGAAATACTCAAATTGCTGCTGGTAAATGATGGCCTGTTGTCTGTGACCAACATCTCCGAGTGTCCATGTATTGCAAAAGATGCTTGCAACTTTTAAACTCATGTTTGATGAATGAACTCTATGCACATCCAACCACTTTAAATGGGCATCCACAAAACTTAAAGCGTAGAGCCCATGAAAGGACTGGCATAGTCGACATGAAACTGAATCCAGGGTTTATCCGGCCATTCCCACAAATGTGGGAGAGCAGCTGGAGGTAAGTTTTGACCTTATTGGCACTCTTGGTACTGCTCCATGAACACAACTATGTTGGCATCCAATCCTGGCTATCAGACATAACTTCTTGCCAACATCTTCATTTTGGAAACC
Source organism: Chiloscyllium plagiosum (assembly GCF_037043375.1). Classification (NCBI taxonomy): domain Eukaryota; kingdom Metazoa; phylum Chordata; class Chondrichthyes; order Orectolobiformes; family Hemiscylliidae; genus Chiloscyllium; species Chiloscyllium plagiosum. Next base: position 52,633 of record NW_028270154.1, on the reverse strand, counting down.
CCTGAATGGCCATGGTGAAATTCAAACAGTATCTGGTTGTGACCTTTGCTTGGGACTCTTGTCCCCCATAATAATATGCTGTCCTCTATGGTGATCTGGTCTCACCGGGTCCAGAGAGATTTTGATTCTGTTGTGATGGCCCTTTTATTTCCCCCATCACCACCAGCTGTTTTAGATTTGTCAGGATGGGATCTTTTTGAGTCCACAGTTTGATATTGTCAGCATTGACCAGAAGGGTGGCCAGGATGTTTAAAACCAGAATAGACTGTTCGAATAGCAACACCACTGGTGGGATATCTACCAGTGGGAGGCAGCTCAAAGCACCCACATTTGCCACTTGGCCTCACAGACAGTGTTCCAACTTGTAATTGTATGCACTCAGAATAAGAGCCCACCGCTGAATTCGACCTGCAGCTATTGGTGGCACTGCCCTGCCCTCTTTAAGTAGTCCCTCCTCAGGGATTTGTTGTCTGTTACTGTTACAACTTTATGTCCATAAAGGTATTGTTGGAACTTCCCCACACAAAGATGACCGCCAAACTTTCCTTCTCTATCTGGGCATATCTTTGTTCGACATTAGCCAAAGTCCAGGAAGCACTTCTTTGATGAAATGACCAGGAAGGTTGATGAGGGCAGGACAGTAGACGTAGTCTAAATGGATTTTAGTTCGGCCTTTGATAAGGTTCCACATGATAGGCTGCTCAGGAAGATTAGATCCCATAGAATCCAGGAGAGCTGGCAAATTAGATACACAGTTGACTTGATGTTAGAAAGCATAGGGTAATAGTGGAAGAATGCTTGTCAGACTAGAAGCCTGTGACTAGTGGAGTGCCTCAGGGGTTGGTGCTGGGCCCATTGCTGTTTGTTATCAATATCAATGATTTGGATGAGAATGTACAAGGCATGATTAGTAAGTTTGCTGATGACACTAAAATAGGCAGTATTGTGGACAGTGAAGAATATCAGAAGTTGCAGCAGGACCTTGATCAGCTGGGGAAATGGGTCAAGAAATGGCAAATTGAGTTTAATATAGGTAAGTGTGAGGTCTTGCATTTTGGAAAGTCAAATCAAAGTAGGAGTTTCATGGTGAAGGGTGAGGCCTTTAGGAGTGTTGTGGAACAGAGGGATCTTGGAGTTCAGGTGCACGGTTCTCTAAAAGTAGAGACACAGGTAGATAGGGCAGTGAAGAAGGCTTTTGGCACACTGGCCTTCATCAGTCAGTGCATTGAGTATAGAAGGTGGGAAGTTATTTGGACTTGTACAGGATGTTGATGAGGTCGCACTTGGAATATTGTATTCAGTTTTGGTTACCTTGCTATAGGAAGGAAGTTATTGAACTGTAAAGAGTGCCGAAGAAATTTACAAGGATATTGCCCAGACTTAATGTTGTGAGATATAGGGAAAGGTTGGATAAGCTCGGACTTTTCTCTTTAGAGCATAGGACACTGAGGAGTGACCTTATAGAAGGGTATAAAATCATGAGAGGCATTGATAGGGTGAATGCATTCAGTCTTTTTCCCAGGATTGGAGAATCAAGGTCAAGAAGGCATCAGTTGAAGGATAGAGGGGAAAGAACAAAAGGGAGTTAGGGACAACCTTTTTCACACAGTGGGTGGTACACATGTCGAATGAGCTGCCAGTGGAAGTAGTGGAGGAGGGTACATTAAAAGGTTATGGGCCAAGTGCAGGGAAATGGTGTTAACGTGGATGGATATTTTGGTCAGCATGGACCAGTTTGGGCCAAGGGGCCTTTCTCCATGATGTAGGGCTCTATGACTCTCCATGACTCATATGCTATCACGCGTTCCTCTCCTTTGGGCTATCCTTTATTTATATAGAACATGACACTGACCCAGCTAGCTCAGAGCTGGCTCCTGGAGTGAGTAGAACCCCTGACACTCCTGTTTATACCTGTCAGCTAAGGCTCATTGATTGACCCAGGGCCCAATCAGGAAACTCATATTCAATGAGGTCCACCTAGCTCACCTCTTTACAGTCACTGCAGAAACTGTTCCAACTATTAGTTCATTTATTATACTGGCTAGGCAACCAACAAGACCACATGGACTTCGGCATGGACTTCTGTGTGTAATCGGATTTATCTGCACTCTACATAGTCAGAGCACTGTAAGGTAGTTAACTCATAAAAGTAACATCCTATTGATTATTCTGGAAATGTTAACACACCTTTAACTTTGTAGACTCATCTAAAGGAAGAGTTTTGTTTGTCAAGATCTTATACTTGTGATTCTCTGCAAAAGTATTGTTTTATTTTTATTGAAATGTTTTGATTCTGCGCACTGTTGACTCTCTCAATAGCTGACCACTTCCCTTTCCTTTGTAGGTGGGGATTTACTATATGCTCAGATAAGCAGCAGTGGTAAGTAACAAGTTTTGTTCCTCATGCACCTACCAGCATCTTGTTATATTGGAGCAATCAATCTCATTCTCCCCTGAAGCTGTGGTATTTCAGCTTCTTTCAATCTACTTTCATAAGACTATGTGAAATAGGAACAGGAGTAGGCTGTTGGGCCCATCAAGTCTGCTCTACCATTCAATTGAATCATAGTTGATCTGACATTCCTTACAACTATTCTGGACGAAAAAATTCAGAATTAAGAATTTATCAATGACTATGAAACCATTGTCGATTGTCAGAAAAACTCAACTGGGTCACTAATGCCCTTCTGGGAAGGAAATCTTCCATCCCCACCTAGTCTGGCCTGCAAATAACTCCAGATCCACAACAATATAGTTGACTCTCAACTGCCCTCTGAAATGGCCGAGCAAGCCATTTAGTTCCAGAAGAGCTAAGGGTGTGCAGTAAATTTTGGTCAGCCAGCGATGCTCATGTCTGACAAGTGATAAATAAAAAAAACTTTCTTACCCTTGATTCCCTTAACCCTTGATTCCTTTACTGACGAAGAATCTAACAATCTCAGCCTTAAATATGCATGAGGATTCTGCCCATATAGCTCTCTGTAGCAAAGAGTTCCAAAGACTTACAACCCACTGAGAGAAGAAATTCATCCTCATCTCATTCTTAAATTGATACCTTTTATTCTGAGTCTATGTCCTCTGTTTCTAGACTCTCCCCATGAGAGGAAATATCCTCTCAGCATTTAAAGTATCAAGCCTCTTCAGAATCCTATATGTTTCAATGAGATTACCTTTTAATCTCCTTTGACCATCCTAGTGAACCTTTCTGTGAAATGCCTTCAATGAAATAATATCTTTCCTTATATAATGTTTTCTGCAGTTTTTCTCCATTTAAGTAATAGTCTACTCTTTTGTTCGCCCTTCCAAAATGAACAACTTTACATTTTTCCACATTATATGAGTGTATTAAATTTGCCAAATTTTGCCAATTTAATTTATCAACATCCCTCTGTTAACTGTCGCATCCCTTGCAACTTGCCTTTCTACCTATTTTCGTGTCAACTGCAAATTTAGCTACAATACACTCACTCCCTTTTACCAAGTCATTAATATATATTGTAAACTGTTGTGGTCCCAGCAAATGAACCTGGTGGAAACCATTGGATATGAGGGACCAACTTGAAAAAGAAACCCTTAATCCCACTCCCTGTTACCTCCCATGAGCCAATTCTCTATCCACACAAAATATTACATCCAAAAGGCTTTTATCATATGACTTAACCTTTTATGTCAAGCGACTTCTGGAAGTCCAAATTCAACACATCTGCGGGATCTCCTATATCAACTCTGTTTGAAACTTCCTCAAAAAAACTCCAATAAATTAGTCAGACATGATTTCCTTTTCATGAAGTTGTGCTGACTCTGCTTGATTAGATTATGATTTTCCAAATATTCTGCTATTAATTTTTAATTAACTATTTCCAACATTCTTCTAATAATAGATGTTGGACTAATTGGTCTCCCTCTCTTATGGAATAGATTGGCAATTTTACAATCCTCTGGTACTCCTCTAGACTCCAATGATTTTTGAGAAATTACAGCCAATGCATCCACTATCTCAAAAGCTACTTTTTTTTAAAGAGTCTTCAGATGCAAGCCATTAGGGTGCTGCACAGTGTCCGTAGTTGACGAGCTGCAAACACGTAACTAGAGGGATTTGAGTGAAATCGAAATAACTGCTGAGCTAAAGCCAGCGCCAAAATGCCGAACAGTGTACGTAGTTAATGAGCCGACAAGCCATCAGAGCCAGGGGACTTAGCTGCCTTTAGCCCCTTGAGTTTGTCTATTGCTACATCTGTAGTGATGATGATGGTATTTAATGCGTCTCCTGTAATCTTCAATATTAAAGATAAGGTCACTGTAGTCTTACCAGATCATAGAGCAGCTCTCCCATTAGAGATAAATATCTGGTGGCAGTTTAACCTGAGCATCACCACATCTCAGGCAATGGAAGAGGTTAAAAAAGAGATTCCTTCACGGTAACCTGCTGGAATTAAACCTATTCTGTTGGTGTCACTGTGTATCACAAACCAACTGTCCAGTCAACTAATCTAACCAAATGCCTTTTAGTATTAATAGGATGTTCAAAGTATTTATCATCATAAAATCTGATGTAAAATATCTGTTTAACTCCTCTGCCCATTTCTTTGTTTCCAGTAGCTGTTTCCCAGATTAATTTTCTAATGGGCCTTCATTTATTTTGATCTTTATTCCCTTTTTTAATATATGTTTTGCTCTTACTGTCAATTTTTATATTCTTCACAACTTTGCCCTGGTAGTTTACTTTTTCTGCCTTTACTATTTTTCTCGTCCTTCTGGATTTTGAATTTATCCCATCTTCGGGACTTTCACTGAGTTTTGCCTCCTTGTATGCTTTTTCTTTCAACTTAATACTTCTCTAAACTGCTTTGGTTAGCCATGTTTGGTTTATCCCTCTCTGGCAGCCAAGAACAGAGTGGAACTCATCAAGAACATCAAGACAGTGAGTGCTCATTGGAAATAACACCAAGGATCACCTCAGCCGAGATTCAGTCCTTGATGTGGTTACATATGACCACAGTGTGCTAACCACCAGACTCTCAGCATAACCCCATGAGGTGGACAAGGCTGTGTGACAGCTAAGAACTAGCAAGGTGCTTGTGCAAAACGTATATCTGCTGAAATACAGCTGAGAGACTATTTTGGTACAAATAAATGATCTCATATTCCCCATTGATCATATCTCCTTCCTTGATGATGGTCATATTTAGAACATAGAACATAGAACAATACAGCACAGAACAGGCCCTTCGGCCCACGATGTTGTGCCGAACATTTGTCCTAGCTTAAGCACCCATCCATGTACCTATCCAATTGCCGCTTAAAGGTCGCCAATAATTCTGACTCTGCCACTCCCACAGGCAGCGCATTCCATTCCCCCACCACTCTCTGGGTAAAGAACCTACCCTTGACGTCCCCCCTATACCTTTCACCCTTCACCTTAAATTTATGTCCCCTTGTAACACTCTGTTGTACCCGGGGAAAAAGTTTCTGACTGTCTACTCTATCTATTCCCCTGATCATCTTATAAACCTCTATCAAGTCACCCCTGAGAAAAGGCTTAGCACTCTCAACCTATTCTCGTATGACCTATTCTCCATTCCAGGCAACATCCTGGTAAATCTTCTCTGCACCCTCTGCAAAGCTTCCACATCTTTCCTAAAGTGAGGCGACCAGAACTGCACTCAGTACTCCAGATGTGGCCTAACCAAGGTCCTGTACAACTGCAACATCACTTCACGACTCTTGAATTCAATCCCTCTGCTAATGAACGCTAATACACCATAGGCCTTCTTACAAGCTCTATCCACCTGAGTGGGAACTTTCAAAGATCTATGAACATAGACCCCAAGATCCCTCTGCTCCTCCACCTTACTAAGAACCCTACCGTTAACCCTGTATTCCGCATTCTTATTTGTCTTTCCAAAATGAACAACCTCACACTTGACAGGGTTGAACTCCATCTGCCACTCTTCAGCCCAGCTCTGCACCATATCTAAGTCTCCTTGCAGCCGACAACAGCCCTCCACACTATCCACAACTCCACCAATCTTCGTATCATCTGCAAATTTACTGACCCACTCTTCGACTCCCTCTTCCAAGTCATTAATAAAAATTACAAACAGCAGAGGACCCAGAACTGATCCCTGCAGAACTCCACTTGTAACTGGGCTCCAGGCTGAATATTTACCATCTACCACCACTCTCTGACTTCGACCGGTTAGCCAGGTCTCAATCCAACTGGCCAAATTTCCCACTATCCAATGCCTCCTGACTTTCCGCATAAACCTACCATGGGGAACCTTATCAAATGCCTTACTAAAATCCATGTACACTACATCCACTGCTCTACCCTCATCCACATGCTTGGTCACCTCCTCAAAGAATTCAATAAGACTTGTAAGGCAAGACCTACCCCTCACAAATCCGTGCTGGCTATCCCTAATCAAGCAGTGTCTTTCCAGATACTCATAAATCCTATCCCTCAGTACCCTTTCCATTACTTTGCCTACCACCGAAGTAAGACTAACTGGCCTGTAATTCCCGGGGTTATCCCTATTCCCTTTTTTGAACAGGGGCACAACATTCGCCACTCTCCAGTCCCCTGGTACCACCCCCGTTGACAGTCAAGACGAAAAGATCATTGCCAACGGCTCTGCAATTTCCTCTCTTGCTTCCCACATAATCCTAGGGTATATCCCGTCAGACCCGGGGGACTTGTCTATCCTCAAGTTGTTCAAAATTCCCAACACATCTTCCTTCCTAACAAGTATCTCTTCCAGCTTACCAGTCCGTTTCACACTCTCCTCTTCAACAATACGGTCCCTCTCGTTTGTAAATACTGAAGAAAAGTACTCATTCAAGACCTCTCCTATCTCTTCCAACTCAATGCACAGTCTCCCACTACTGTCCTTGATCGGACCTACCCTCGTTCTCGTCATTCTCATGTTTCTCACATACGCATAAAATGCCTTTGGGTTATCCTTGATCCTATTCGCCAAAGATTTTTAATGCCCTCTCTTAGCTCTCCTAACCCTTTTCTTCAGCTCCCTTCTGGCAATCCTGTATCCCTCCAACGCTCTGTCTGAACCTTGTTTCCTCAACCTAATGTAAACCTCCTTCTTCCTCTTTACAAGACATTCAACCTCCCTCGTCAACCAAGGTTCCCTCACACGACCATCTCTTTCCTGCCTGACAGGTACATACATATCAAGGACACGTCGTATCTGTTCCTTGAAAAAGTTCCACATTTCCACGACATCCTTCCCTGACAGCCTATGCTCCCAACTTATGCTCCTCAGATCCTGTCTTACAGCATCGTATTTACCCTTCCCCCAATTGTAAAACCTACCCTGTTGCACGCACCTATCTCTCTCCATAACCAAGGTGAAAGTCATAGAATTGTGGTCACCATCACCAAAATGTTCACCCACTAACAAGCCCATCACTTGTCCCGGTTCGTTACCAAGTACCAAATCCAATATGGCCTCCCCTCTGGTCGGACAATCTATATACTGAGTTAGAAAAGCTTCCTGGACACACTGCACAAACACCGCCCCATCCAATCTACTTGATCTAAAGAGCTTCCAATCAATATTTGGGAAATTGAAATCGCCCATGACTACTACCCTGTGGCTTCTGCACCTTTCCAAAATTTGTTTCCCAATCTGTTTCTCCACATCTCTGCTGCTATTGGGGGGCCTATAGTAAACACCCAACAAGGTAAATGCTACTTTCCTAAATCTGACTTCAGCCCATACTACCTCCAAAGGCAGATCCCCCTCAAACTGCCTTTCTGCAGCCATTATGCCATTTCTAATTAGCAACGCCACCCCCCCCCCTCCTTTTTTACCACCCTCCCTAATCTTACTGAAACATCTGTAACCAGGAACCTCCAACAACCATTCCTGTCCCTCCTCTATCCACGTTTCCGTGATGGCCACAACATCACAGTCCCAGGTACCGATCCACGCCTTACGTTCACCCACCTTATTTCTGATACTCCTTGCGTTGAAGTATACACACTTGAACCCATCTCTGTGTCCGCAAGTATTCCCTGTCAGTGCTACCTTCTCCACAGCCTCCCTACATTCTTGGACATCCTGACAAATAGCTAGCCTACTTGCTGGACTACAAGTCCGGATCCCATTCCCCTGCCAAATTAGTTTAAACCCCCCCCCCTGAAGAGCGCTACCAAACCTACCTCCCAGGATATTGGTGCCCTTCTGGTTCAGGTGCAACCCGTCCTGCTTGTACAGGTCCCACCTTCCCCAGAATGCAGTCCAATTGTCCAAATATCTGAAGCCCTCCCTCCTACATCATCCTTGCAGCCACGTGTTCAACTGCAGTCTCTCCCTATTCCTTGCCTCACTGTCACGTGGCACCGGCAACAACCCAGAGATGATGGCTCTGTCCGTCCTAGCTTTTAGCTTCCAGCCTAACTCCCTGAGCTCCTGAATGACCTCCCCACCCCTCTTCCTACCTATGTCGTCGTTGGTGCCAACGTGCACCATGACTTCTGGCTGCACACCCTCCCCATTAAGGATTCTGAAGACACGGTCCGAGACGTCTCGGACCCTGGCACCCGGGAGGCAACAAACCATCCAAGAGTCTCGCCCATATCCACAGAACCGCCTGTCCGTCCCTCTAACTATAGAGTCTCCTATAACTAGCGCTCTCCTCCTCTCCCCCTTTCACTTCTGAGCCTCAGAGCCGGACCTCGTGCCAGAGACCCGGTCACTGCAGTTTACCCCTGCTAGGCATTCCCCCCCCAACAGTATCCAAAGCGGTATACTTATTGTTGATCTCTGACATGTCAGAGCCAATCTCTGACATGTCATAAATATGACCAGCATCAAGGAAGGAGATATGACCAATTGCAGTGTCAACAGAGGGGTCTTCCTGTTATTTGCAAATGTCCTCCTCAATCGCCTGTACCGATGGGCTAAAGAGCGCCTTCTGGAATCACAATGTGGATTCCATCCATCAAAAGACAGAATGACTATTATTTTAACAGCAAGACAAGACAAGTGCAGAGAATGGCAGTGTCCTCTGTACATGGCCTTCTTCAACACACAAAGGCCTTCAATACTGGGAGGGGTTATGAGGCTTCCTCAAATTTGGCTGTTCACAAAAATTTGTCACCATCCTCCACCTGCTGCACATCAGTGGATTCACCACAGGCCAATACATGTGAAAAATGGTGTCAAGTAAGACAGTGTCATTGCACCAATGCTCACCCCAACCACAGAACTACACCCCTTCACAGAACCATAGAAGAATACAGTACAGAAGAAGCCCTTTGGCCCATTGACTCTGTATAACCAAAAATAATTTCCCACCACTGATGTCAGACTAACTGATCTGTAATTACCTAGACTATTCTTGCTGGCCTTCATGAACAAAGATGCTACCTTTGCTATCCTCCAGCTTCTGCACCCTCTCCAATGCAATCACAAATCCCATCGCCCAGATTCCCACTGGCATGAACTTCTCCACAGAATGAGTTGGGAACTATTCAACACGTTTCAGAGCTAAGACCACCCTGATGTTGAGCTGTACTAGACAAATGACATTTGCACATAGAAACCGAAAAGTTAGGAGCAAGTGCAGGCCATTCGACCCCTCCGTATGAGCATGACTGATCATAGAGCTCAATTACCTAAGCCCGCCCTCCTCCCATATCCCTTCAGCCCTTTAGTCACAAGAGGAAGATAAACCTCCTTCTTGAAAACATATAATGTTTTGCTTTCAACCACTTTCTGTGGCTGTGATGCCACAGGCTGTCTGGGTGAAGAAATTCCTCCTCCTCTCAGTCCTAAAAGGTTTACCTTAATTTTAAAATATAACCCTGGTTCTGGACTCCCCCACCATTGGGAACATCTTTCTTGTATCTAATGTATATAATCTGTTAGAATTTTAAATGTTTCTATGAGATTGCCCCCTCATTCTTCTAAACTGCAGTGAATGCAATCCTAACTGACTTATTCTCTCCTCATTTGTCAGCCCTGTCATCCCAGAAATCAATTTTGTACACTTTTCCTGCACTCACCCTCTAACCTGAACATCCTTCCTCAGATAAGACTTTATTTCCTTATTTTCTAATTAAACTAAGAAAACATATTTTATATGTTTTACACTGCAGTATTTGACTTTGTTCTTTCTTTCCACCTTGTTCTAAAGATTCTGTGCTAGGTACTTGTACCTAAGATAGCTGCTTGTGCAGTAACTTTATACACTTTTCACTGTACTTCTATACTTTTGTACCTGAGGATCCGAGAGCTAACCAATTTCTTTCTTCCAAAAATGGTGATGTTTCACATAGCAATGATTTCTTCTTCACTCAAACTGCTTGTCACTGATGATTTGTAGCTGTTCTGTTGCAGGTTCTTGTGTTGTTCAGGGCAGTCGGAGATGTGGGATTGGACAGCCAGTATCCTTCGAGCTCAGGTAACAAACAACAAGAGATATTGTGCCTTTAATATAACAAGCCATGTTAAGTGTCAATAAATCACATTGTCAATGAAATGTTTGCATTTTCCTATCATATACTCTGAGTGTGTTCTTCGACAGGAGGTCAGATTCTGATAAATATTGATTTGGAACATTGGTCCCATCATTTTCCTGTTTATTTGGTCCATTTTCTAATTATTTCATCAGACGTGTGCATCACTGTCTGGGCCAGCATTTATTGCCCATCCCTATTTGCTTTTGAGAAGCAGGCGGTGAGCTATCTTCTTCAACCTCTTGCTTTTAGTAGATGCAGAATGCCTTTAAGGAGGGAATTCCAGTACTTTTAACCCCGTGACACTGAAGGAACAATGGAATATTTCCAAGTTGTAGGGGATCTTGCAAATGATGATACTCCTATGCAGTTTCTGTCTTTGTGTTTTGAGATGGTGGTGGTCGTGGGTTTGGAAAGTGCTATCGGAGGAGTCTTTGTGAATTTCTGCAGTGCATCTGAAAGATGGTACACACAGGTGTTACTGAGCGTCAGTCGTGAGGGAGTAGATGCTTGTAGATGTGGTGAAAATTAAACAGGCTGCTTGTTTTGAATAGTGTTGTGCTTCTATGGCGTTTTTGGAGCTGCACTCATCCATGCAAATGGGGAGTGTTCTATCACAGTTGATAGAGCATAGACTGGAAAAAGCATAGCAGGTCAGGCAGTATCCAAGGAGCAAGAGAGTCAATGTTTCGGGCATAACCCTTCTTCAGACATGAAGAATGGTTATACCTGAAAAGTTGGCTCTCTTCATCCTCGGAAGCTGCGTGACCTGCTGTGTTTTTTCCAGCACCACGCTTTATCAATTTTGACTCTCCAGTATCTGCAGTCCTCGCTCTGTCCTAGTATTCCATATGCTCCTAATTTGTGTTGTGAAGGTAGTAAACAGACTTTGAGTGGTCAAGAAGTAAGGTATTCACTGTAGGATTCCTAATCTCTGACCTCATCTTGTAGCCATAGTGTTGATATGGCCAGTCCAATTCCTCTTCTGGTCAATGGTAATCACCAGCACTTTGATAGTTGGGTATTTAACCATGGTAATGTCATTGAATACCAAAAGATGATGATTAAGTTCTCTCTTGTTGGAAATTATCATTGTCTTAACTTGTGTAGTGTGAATGTTAGTTGCCACTGAACACCCCATGCCTTAAATGTTATCCATGTCTTGTTGCACATTTGCACAGATTGCTTTAGTTTCTCAGGAATTACAAATGGTGCTGTTGAACATGTGCAATTATTAGCAAACATCCCCACTTTTGACCTTATGAAGCAACAGAAGATGGAAGACCACGAGCACTCTCCTGAGGAATCCCTGGAGTGATGTTCTGGGAGGGAGATGATTGACTTCGAACAACCACAAATATTTTTCTGTTTGCTAGCTTTGACTCCAACAAATGGAATGTTATCCCTGATTATCACTGATGCCAATTTTGCTCTGCTCTTTAATGCCACACTAGGACCAATGCTGTCTTGATGTCAAAAGCAGTCAGTGTCTTTTCACCTCAGGAGTTCGGCTTCTTTATTCATGTCTTGTAGCTTAACTGGGTTGACACTTCACTTTTAGGTATACCTCTACCCTCCTGCCTTCTTCTTTGAATGAGGGTTGATTGCCTATCTTGATGGTAATGGTAGAATTGGGGATAGACCATGATGTTGCAGATTGTATTGGTATACAGTTCTGCTTCTGCTGATGGTAATTACACCTCATGAATGCCCAGTATTGAATGACTAGATCTATTCAAAGTCTTCCCATAGAATATCATTGGCAATTACTCACTAATGAATATAATTGTCCACCAAGGAAATTCCATGTCCTGGTTATGGTTTTTGTGGATCATCTTGTGATTGATGAGCACAATCTTGTATTCACATCTCCAACTACACATTTAGCCTTGAGGCCATTGGCATTGCTTTCTCCAGTTTCTTTTCATAGATACATAGATTAATACAGTGCAGAAAAGGCCCTTGGCCCATTGTATCTGCACCACTATAAATACTGCAAGGAGTGCACTAATCCCAATATCCTGCACTTATCCCATATCTTTGAATGTTATAATATTTGAAGTGCTCATCCAAATATATTTTAAAGGTTATAAGGTTTCCAGCCTCCACTGCCTTTTGAGGCACTGTATTCCAAATTCCCACCATTCACTGACTGAAAAAGTTCTTCCCAAAATCCTCTCTGAATCTCCTGCCCCTTACCCTAAAACTACACCCTCTCGTGATTGACCCCTCAAGAAAGGGGAACAGCTGCTCTCTATTCACCCTGTAAATACCCCTCATAATCTTGTGCACCTCAATCAAGTCTGCTCTCAGTTTCCTCTGCCCGAAGAAAATTATCCAAATGTATCCAATCTTTCCTCATAGCTCAATTTCTGTATCCCAGGCAACATTCTGATGAACATCTTTCCCATAGTGAGGCAACCAGAACTGCACACAGTACTCCAGTTATGACCGAACCAATACTCTGCACAACTCTAAAATTATCATGCAGTTCTGAGGAATGGTCACTTGACCCAAATGTCAACTCTGATTTCTCTCCGCAGATGCTGCCAGACCTGCTGAGATATCCCAGAATTCTGAGTTGCCAGTTCAGCCTTTTTCCCAACCACATTTCTGTGATTTCACCAATACCATATTTCTATGTATCAATCCAAGCCTTTAACTCATCAGTCTTACATATTACCCCCTAGCATTAAAACCATCCAGCCTTGCCTTCCTCTCTTGACAGGGCAAAAGTGAGTACTGCAGATGCTGGAGATTAGAGTTGAGAGTGTGGTGCTGGAAAAATACAGCAGGTCAGGCAGCATCCGAGGAGCAGGAAAATTGACGTTTTGGGCAAAAGCCCATCATCAGGACCCTGGAGAGGGGGCAGAGAAGGTTTACGAGGATGTTGCCTGATATGAAAGGTGCTAGCTATGAAGAGAGGTGAGTAAGTTAGATTTGTTTTCATTAGAGAAAAGGAGATTGAGGGGAGATCTAATTTAGGTTTACAAAATCATGAAAGGCATAGACAGGATGGATAGAGACAAGCTTTTTCACAGAGTGAAGGATTCAATATTGAGATGTCACGCTTTCAAGGTGAGAGGTGGAAAGTTTAAGGGGGATACACGCAGCAAGTACTTCACACAGAGGGTGGTGGGTGTCTGGAACGCGTTGCCAGCAGAGGTGGTAGAGGTAGGCACGGTAGATTCATTTAGGATGCGTCTGGACAGATGCATGAGTAGCTGGGGCGCAGAGGGATACAGATGCTTAGGAATTGACTGACAGGTTTAGACAGTACATTTGGATCGGCTCAGGCTTGGAGGGCCGAAGGGCCTGTACCTGGGCTGTAAATTTTCTTTGTTCTTTGTTGTCTTTGTTCTTTCTTTCTTGACACTCAACATAGCTGAGCTCATTGTGACCTATGTCCTTTGCTGCAGCATGATGTATCTCTGTTTCATTGATATTATGTGTCCCCTTCCCCTGGCTGACTAGTTTAAACTCCTCATAACAGCATTAGCAAGCCTACCTGCAAGGATGTTGGTCGCAATGTGTTTCAGGTGCAGACTGTCCCATTTGGAAACGTCCCACCTTCCCCAAATTCAGTCCAAGTGATCAGGAATCTGAAATCCCCACATCTTGTGCTAACTCTTGAGCCATGCATTCTTCTGATCTATTTGCATATTTCTAAACTCACGAGCATTTGGAACCGGGAGTAATCCAGAGATTACAACTATTTTTAATGTCCTCCCTACCTTCTGAATTTTTGATGCAAGATCTCATTCTTTACTTTGCCCATATCATTCGTACCAATATATGCCACGACCTCTAACTCATCAGCATACTTCCTCTTGCCGATGAGTATTCTTGAAGAATTGTGTCTCCTCATGTGAGAATTCCCTCCAAGCCAGTTTCTTTTGAATGAAGATCTCCCATATGTTGACATCTATATTGCATTTCATAAAAGAAGCCTTCAGAGAATCTTCGAAATGCTTCCTTTGTCCTCCTCTCATTCCTTGTTCTGGGTGAAGAAGATTTGTTCTGATAGTCGGAACTCAGGCACTGTAAGCATGTGGATTACTCAGCAGAGTCAGATAACATGGTGGAATGTATCCTGAAGGTGAACATGAGACTTTGTCTCCACAGGCATGTGGGAAGGTCACTTTTGCTGACAGTTTCCTGGACAGATGTATCTGTGACAGATATATTGATAAGAACAAGATCAAATGTATTTTTCCCTCTTGTCGGTTCCATCACCACCAAACCTAGTCTCGAAGCAATGTCCTTTAGGACCTGACCACCTCAATCAATAGTGCTGCTGCTGAACCAGTCTTGATTATGGACATTGAAATCTCCACCCAGAGTACATTCTGTACTCTTGCCACTCTCAGTTCTTCCTGCAAGTGTTGCTCAACATGGATGAGTACTGATTCATCAGCTGAAGGAGGACAGGATGTGTAATCTGCAGCAGGTTTTCTTGCACCTGCTTGATCTGATGCTGTTTGGAGTTGATGTTGAGAACTCCCAAGGCAACTCACTCACAACTGTATACCACTGTGTTAGCATGTTTATTCTGGGTCTGTCCTGCCAGTGGGACATACCCAGAGATGGTGATGGTGGTGTCAGGGACATCATGAGGTATGAATCCTTGAGGATTCTCATCTCCGATGGTTGCTTGACTAGTCTGTGTGACAGTTTCCCAATTTTGGCATGAGTCCCCAGGTGTTGGTCAAGAGGACTTTGTAAGATCTACAAGGCTGTGTTTGCTCTTTCATTTCTGATACATTTCTGGTAAGTTGATGTCATGTGGTCTGTCCAGATCTGTTCCCTACTTAAGACTTTGTCATGATTTTTGATACAAATCACTGAGTTAGCTATACCAAAAGGCAATTCAGCATCAGCCAAATTGCTCTGTGTCTGGTGTTTCATGGAGGCTAGATCAGATAACAGTGACAAATGCTTTTCCAAAAGGCTTTTTGTGAAGTCGATTGTTTTTTTAAAATGACATTAGTTATGTTGGCTCCATTAGTCTACCTTTCATTTCCAGATAATATTGTATTAAAATTTCACCATCAACCTTAGAGCCATATAGATGTACAGCACAGAATCAGATCCTTCAGTCCAACTCATCCATGCCGACCAGATATCCTAACCTAACCTCATTCCACTTGCCAGCACCCAGCCCATTATCTCTCCAAACCCTTCCAATTCATATACCCTTCTAAATATTGCAATCATACCAACCTCCACCACTTCCTCTGGCAGCTTATTCCATGCACGTACCACTCTCTGCTTGAAAATGTTGCCCCCTAGGTCTCTTTTATATCTTTACCCTCTCACCCTAAACCTATGGCCTCTAGTTCTGGACTCCCCCACCCCAGGTAAAAGACATTGTCTATTTATCCTATCCATGCCCCTCATGATTCCATAAACATCTATAAGGTCACCCCTCAGCCTCCAATGCTCCCCTCGAAAACAGCCCCAGCCATTTCAGCCTCTTCCTATAGCTCAAATCCTCCAACCCTGGTGACATTCTTGTAAATCTTTTCTGGACCCTTTCAAGTTTCGCAACATCATTTCGATAGGAAGGAGACCAGAATTGTATGCAATATTCCAAAAGTGGCCTAACCAATGTCCTGTACAGTCGCAACGTAACCTCCCAACTCCTATACTCAATATTCTGATCAATAAAGGAAAGCATACCAAATGCCTTCTTCACTATCCTATCTACCTGCAACTCTACTTTAAAGGAACAATGAACCTGCATTTCAAGATATCCTTGTTCAGTAACACATCCGAGGATCTTACCATTAAGTGTATAAGCCCTGCTGAGATTTGCTTTCCCAAAATGCAGCACCTCGCATTTATCTAAATTAAACTCCATCCGCCACCCATCTGGTCCAGATCCTGTTGTAATCTGAGGTAACCTTCTTCGCTGTCCACTACACCTCCAATTTTGGTGTCATCTGCAATCTTACTAACTATACGTCTTATGCTCACATCTAAATCATTTGTATAAATGACAAAAAGTAGCGGACCCAGCACCCATCCTTGTGGCACTCCACTGGTACTCCACCCAGTCTAAAAACAACTCTCCACCACCACCTTCTGCCTTCTACCTTCAAGCCAGTTCTGTATCCAAATGGCTAGTTCTCCCTATATTCCATGTGATCTAACCTTGCTAATCAGTCTCCCATGGGGAACCTTGTTGAATGCCTTACTGAAGACCATATAGATCACATCAACCGCTCTGCCCTCATCAATTCTCTTTGTTACTTCTTCAAAAAACTCAATCAAGTTCAAGAGACATGATTTCCCATGCACAAAACCTACCCCTAATCAGTCTTTGCCTTTACGAATAAATGTTATCCTGTCCCTCAGGACTGTCTCCAACAACTTGCCAACCACCGACGTCAGGCTCACCGGTCTATAGTTCCCTGGCTTGTCCTTGCCACCTGCCTTAAATACTGGCACCATGTTAGCCAACGTCCAGTCTTATAACACCTCACCTGTGACTCTCGATATCTCAGCAAGAGGCGCAGCAATCACTTCCCGAGCTTCCCACAGAGTTCTCGGGTACACCTGATCAGGTCCTAGAGATTTATAAATTTTTATGCGTTTCAAGACATCCAGCACTTCTTCCTCTGTAATACAGACATTTTTCAAGATGTCACCAATATTTCCTACATTCTATTTTTTCCATGTCCTTCTCCAGGGTAAACACTGATGCAAAATACTCATTTAGTATCTCCCCATCTCCTGTGGCTCCACACAAAGGCCACCTTGCTAATCTTTGAGAGCTCTATTTTCTCTCCCTAGTTACCCTTTTGTTCTTAATGTATTTGTAAAAACCGTTTGGATTCTCCTTAACCCTATTTGCCAAAGATATCTCATGTCCCCTTTTTGCCCTCCTGATTTCCCTCTGAAGTACAGAGGAACCTCAATTATCTGAATGCCAATTATCCAAAAATCGGATTATTCGAAGGAGATCTCGAGATCCCGATAGAAACATTGCATCAAAGGCATGTTTCCAGCAGTGATCGTGTCTTTTGTTTACAGTGAATAACAGGCACCGTCTCCAAATTACTGACGTCCCACCCTCTTCTCTCTTCCCCCACTTTCCCTGGAGTTTTACAGAGGGGTGTATCCTAAACCCCACCTTCCCTGGATAATCTCTCCAACATTGTCCTGTACAGGGCAAAAGTATCAAAAAGGTGTGTGTGTGCGCGCGCTATTTGGAGACTTACCCCACAAAGCAACAACAGTCTTATTGTTGGTGTCCAGTCCGGCTGCCCCAGAGAGGGGTTGGGGGCACTCGGGGACTGCACGTGGGGGGGGGATTTGAACGGGTTTGGGGTCGGGAGGGGCGCTGTTGGGTGGGGAGGGGGGCAGTGTTGGGATCAGGGGCGGTGTTGGACGGGGTTGCGGGTGGGGGCGGTGTTGAATGGGGTTGCGGGTGGAAGTGCAGTGTTGGACAGGGTTGCGGGTGGGGGCTGGTATTGGGGTCGGGGGGCAGTGTTGGACGAGGTTGGGGGTGGTGTTGGACGGGCTTGGGGTCAGGGGCGGTGTTGGACGGGGTCGGGGGCGGTGTTGGGGTCGGGGCTGTGTTGGACGGGGTTGGGGGCAGGAGGCGGTGTTGGGGTCGGGTGGGCGGTGTTGGACGGGGTTGGGGACAGTGTTGGATAGGCTTGGTGTCAGGGGCGGTGTTGGACGGGGTTGCGGGCAGGGATGCAGTGTTGAACAGGGTTGGGGACGGGGGGCGGTGTTGGGGTCGGGTGGACGGTGATGGCTGGGGGTGGAGTTGGGTGCGGGGGCTCACGCGCTCTGTGCTGCTGCAGTCTCCTGAACGGGGAGCAGACTTTTAAAACTCTGAGCCCCAGAGGAAAGGCATTTAATCAATTAACCGAGTAATCGATTGTCCGAATGAAATAATGCCCGCCCATCTCGTTCGGATAATCAAGGCTCCCCTGTGGGTTGGTGAATATTCACCACGGCAGATTCACCGCCAATGATTAGCCACTGCCAGTTCGCCACCAGCGTTTCTCTGCTGGGGTCGTTTGACCTCTGGAGACTATTCGCCACCGGAAAGATATATCTGTAGTGATTGTTTTCCCTCCCGCCTCTTCTTTCATACTTCTCAGTCCCCTTTATTTATACAACTACATACTACATATTGATTAAAAAAAGAAGTAAAATAAATATCATTTTATTGGTTTATATATAAAAATGAGTTACAAACTTTCACCAGAAAAAGGAAATATAATTGTAAAAATCTTTATAGTGGCAGTAAAATCTCACATTAGAACATAGAAGAATACAGCGCAGTACAGGCCCTTTCGCCCTCGATGTTGCGCCGATCCAAGCCCACCTAACCTACACTAGCCCACTATCCTCCATATCCCTATCCAATGCACGTTTAAATGCCCATAATGAAGGAGAGTCCACCACTGCTACTGGCAGGGCATTCCATGAACTCACGACTCGCTGAGTAAAGAACCTAGCCCTAACATCTGTCCTATACCTACCCCCCCTTAATTTAAAGCTATGCCCCCTTGTAATAGCTGACTCCATACGTGGAAAAAGATTCTCACTGTCGACCCTATCTAAACCCCTAATCATCTTGTACACCTCTATCAAGTCACCCCTAAACCTTCTTTTCTCCAATGAAAACAGCCCCAAGTGCCTCAGCCTTTCCTCATACGATCTTCCTACCATACCAGGCAACATCCTGGTAAACCTCCTCTGCACCCGTTCCAGTGCCTCCACATCCTTCCTATAGTATGGGGACCAAAACTGCACACAATACTCCAGATGCGGCCGCACCAGAGTCTTATACAACTGCAACATTATCTCAGTACTCCGGAACTCAATTCCTCTACCAATAAAAGCCAGTACGCCATATGCCTTCTTCACCGCACTATTTACCTGGGTGGCAACTTTCAAAGATTTGTGTACATGGACACCAAGATCTTTCTGCTCATCCACACTACCAAGTATCCGACCGTTAGCCCAGTACCCCATCTTCTTATTACTCTCACATTTAGCTACATTGAACTCCATTTGCCACCTTTCTGCCCAGTTCTGCAGCTTATCAATATCCCGCTGTAACCTGCCACATCCTTCCTCACTATCTACCACTCCTCCGACTTTCGTATCATCCGCAAACTTGCTCACCCAACCTTCTAACCCCTCCTCCAGGTCATTTATAAAAATGACAAACAGCAATGGTCCCAAAACAGATCCTTGCGGAACACCGCTAGTGACAGCACTCCAAGATGAACCTTTGCCATCAACTACTACCCTCTGTCTTCTTCCAGCCAGCCAACTCCTAATCCAAACCTCCAACTCACCCTCAATGCCATACCTCCGTATTTTTTGCAGTAGTCTACCATGGGGAACCTTATCAAATGCCTTACTAAAATCCATATACACCACATCTACTGCTTTCCCCTCATCCACCTCCTTAGTCACCTTCTCAAAGAATTCAATAAGGTTTGTGAGGCACGACCTGCCCTTCACAAAACCATGCTGACTATCCTTGATCACATTATTCCTATCCAGATGTTCATAAATCCTATCCCTTACAATTCTCTCTAAGATTTTACCCACAACAGAAGTGAGACTCACCGGCCTATAGTTACTAGGGTTATCCCTACTCCCCTTCTTAAACAAGGGAACCACATTTGCTAGCCTCCAATCTTCTGGCACTACTCCTGTAGACAACGAGGACATAAAAATCAAGGCCAATGGCTCTGCAATCTCCTCCCTTGCTTCCCAGAGAATCCTAGGATAAATGCCATCAGGCCCAGGGGACTTATCTATTTTCACCCTTTCCAGGATTTCCAACACCTCTTCTCTACATACCTCAAAGCCATCCATTCTACTTAATTGTGACTCGGTACTCACATCGACAACAATGTCCTGTTCCTGAGTGAATACTGACGAAAAGTATTCATTCAGTGTCTCCCCAATCTCTTCAGCCTCCACATGCAACTTCCCACTACTATCCTTGACTGGACCTATTCCTACCATAGTCATTCTTTTATTCCTGACATACCTATAGAAAGCCTCAGGGTTTTCCCTAATCCTACCAACTAAGGACCTTTCATGTCCCCTCCTTGCTGCTCTTAGCTCTCTCTTCAGGTCCTTCCTGGCTACCTTATAACTCTCAATCGCCCCAATTGAACCTTCACGCCTCATCTTTACATAGGCCGCCCTCTTCCATTTAACAAGGGATTCCAATTCCTTATTAAACCACGGCTCCCTCACACGACCCTTTCCTCCCTGCCTGATGGGTACATACTTATCAAGGACACTCAATAGTTGCTCCTTGAACAAGCTCCACATATCAATTACACCCTTGCCTTGAAGCTTACTTTTCCAGGCCACACATCCTAAGTCATGCCTCACCGCATCATAATTTCCCTGCCCCCAGCTATAACTCTTGCCCTGTAGTGCACTCTTATCCCTCTCCATCACTAGAGTAAAAGTCACCGAATTGTGGTCACTGTCCCCAAAGTGCTCACCTACCTCTAATTCTAACACCTGGCCTGGTTCATTACCCAGAACCAAATCCAGTATGGCCTCACCTCTTGTTGGCCTATCTACATATTGTGTCAGGAAACCCTCCTGCACACATTGGACAAACACTGACCCATCTAACGAACTTGAGCTATAGCTTTCCCAATCAATATCAGGAAAGTTAAAGTTCCCCATAACAACCACCCTATTACTTTCACTCTTCTCTTGAATCATCCTCGCAATCCTTTCTTCTACGTTTCTAGGACTATTAGGAGGCCTGTAAAAAACTCCTAACAGGGTGACCTCACCTTTCCTATTCCTAACCTCAGCCCAAACTACCTCTGATGGCGAGTCTTCATCCATCGTCCTTTCCACAGCTGTAATACTATCTTTGACAAGCAATGCCACACCTCCCCCTCTTTTGCCCCCACCTCTGACCCTACTAAAACATTTGAACCCTGGAACTTGCAACAGCCAATCCTGTCCCTGTTCTACCCATGTCTCCGTAATAGCCACAACATCGAAGTCCCAGGTACCAACCCACGCTGCAAGTTCACCTACCTTATTTCGTATACTTCTTGCATTGAAGTATACACACTTCAAGCCACTTCCCTGTTTACAGGCACCCTCCTTTGAAAATGATGCCATGTTCCTAACCTCCCTACACTCCAGGTCCTGCACCCTAAAGCTACAGTCTGGGTTCCCATGCTCCTGCAGAGTTAGTTTAAACCCCCCCCCAAGAGCACTAGCAAACCTCCCGCCAAGGATACTGGTGCCCCTCTGGTTCAGGTGCAGACCATCCTGTTTATAGAGGTCCCACCTTCCCCAGAAAGAACCCCAGTTATCCAAATACCGGAATCCCTCCCTCCTGCACCATCCCTGTAGCCACGCATTTAACTGTTCTCTCTCCCTATTCCTCGACTCTCTATCACGTGGCACGGGTAACAAACCAGAGACAACAACTCTGTTCGTTCTAACTCTGAGCTTCCAACCTAGCTCCCTGAAAGCCTGTCTAACATCCTCAGCGCTCCTCCTACCTATGTCATTGGTGCCAATGTGGACCACGACTTCGGGCTGCTCCCCCTCCCCCTTAAGGACCCGGAAAACACGATCAGAGACGTCACGTACCCTTGCACCTGGGAGGCAACATACCAAACGTGAGTCTCTCTCGTTCCCACAAAACCGCCTATCTGTGCCCCGAACTATTGAGTCCCCAATTACTATTGCTCTGCTCTTCTCCACCCTTCCCTTCTGAGTAAGGGGGACAGGCTCCGTGCCAGAGGCCTGAGCCCCGTTACTTACCCCTGGTAAGTCGTCCCCCCCACAAGTATCCAAAACGGTATACTTGTTCTTGAGGGGAACGGCCGCAGGGGGTCCCTGCACTGGCTGCTTCCTCCCAGTCCCCCTCACTGTCACCCATCTAGCTGCCATCTTTGGAGTTACTACTTCCCTAAAGCTCCGATCTATGACCCCCTCTGCCTCCCGAATGATCCTATTAATATTAAACAATGAAATTTTTAGTTCATTTGATAGTTATGCACTATTTATATATAAAGATAAAAGCCAAAGCAATTATCATTTTTGCTTTTAAAGCATAATCAGGATTGGTGTTGTATTGACGAGTTGCTCCAACTGCAGCATTATGTCTATGCATACTTTGTGCCAAATGAAAGAAACAGCCCCTAATTCTAATTTCTGGAAAATATTCTCTCAAAGTCACAATGGATATACTGCTGCCTGGGATTAGGTACCAAGGACTTCACCATTTCAAACATGCATACATATGTTGAACGCTGCTTATTTGATAGAAGTATATACAATATTGGATGGTCAAGGAAGTAATCGTATAATCATATTTGGTAGGGAATCTTGGATACATCATTTAGCATAACCAACGTGGTTTGTGGATGGTATGTTCAACATAGCCCCTATTTTATTCTCTCAGGTATATTGTATTTTAGCAAAAAGACTTGATGGGGTTCATCCAATATTGTATATACTTCTATTTGTGGTGGCGAATCGTCTTCAGTGGTCAAAGGGCAGTGGCTAATCGGCGGCGGCGAATCTGCTGTGGCAAGTGGTCCCACCCCATCCCCTGTATACTCCTACTGCCTTAATACTCTTCTAAGGATTCATTCGATCTCTCCTGTCTATACCTGACATATGCTTCCTTCTTTTTCTTAACCAAACCCTCAATTTCTCTCATCATCCAGCATTCCCTATACCCACTAGCCTTTCCTCTCACTCTAACAAGAATATACTGTCTCTGGACTCTAGTTATCTCATTTCTGAAGGCATCCCATTTTCCAGCCATCTCTTTACCTACAAACGTCTGCCCACAATCAGCTTTTGAAAGTTCTTAAAAATGTGTTGCTGGAAAAGCGCAGCAGGTCAGGCAGCATCAAAGGAGAAGGAGAATCGACATTTCAGGCATAAGCCCTTCTTCAGGAATCAGTTGCCTGACCTGCTGCGCTTTTCCAGCAACACATTTTTAAGCTCTGATCTCCAGCATCTGCAGTCCTCACTTTCTCCTTTTGAAAGTTCTTGCCTGATACCGTCAAAATTAGCCTTCCTCCAATTTAGAACTTCAACTTTTAGATTCTGTCTATCCTTTTCCATCACTACTTTAAACTAAGAGAATTATAGTCGATGGCCCCAAAGTGCTCCCCCACTGACACCTCAGTCACCTGCCTTATTTCCCCAAGAGTGTTAACTTTTGCTCCTTCTCTCATAGGTGCCTCCACATACTGAATCAGAAAATTTTCTTGTACACACTTGCCAAATTCCTCTCCATCTAAATCCTTAACACTATGGCAGTCCCAGTCTATCTTTCGAAAGTTAAAATCCCCAACCATAACTTCTCTATTATTCTTACAGATAACTGAAATATCCTTACAAATTTGTTTCTCAGTTTCCCGCTAACTATTAGGGGGTTTATAATACAATCCCAATAAAGTAATCATTCTTTTCTTATTTCTCAGTTCCACCCAAATACTTCCCTGGATGTATTCCCAAGAATATCCTCCCTCAATACAGCTGTAACGCTATCCCTTATCAAAAACTCCACTCACCCTCCTCACTTGCCTCCCTTTCTGTCCTTCCTGTATCATTTGTATCCTGGAACATTAAGCTGCCAATCCTGTCCATCCCTGAGCAATGTTTTCCTAATTGCTATGATATCCCAGTCCTAAGTTTCTAACCATGCCCTGAGTTCATCTGCCTTCCCTTTTAGGCCTCTTGCATTGAAATATATGCAGTTTCATTTATCAGTCCTACCTTGTTCTCTGCATTGTCCCTGCCTGCCCTGACTGTTTGACTCTCTTCTCAACTGTACCAGTCTCAGTTTGATCTCTTATCTCAGTATCCTATCTCAGTATCTCCTCCCACCCTCCCCCAACACCACCCCCCTTACTAGTTTAAATCCTCCCAGGCAGCTCTAGCAAATCTCCCTGCCAGTATATTAGTCCCCTTCCAATTGTGGTGCAATCCGTCCTTCTTGTACAGGTCACTTCTACCCCAGAAGAGATTCCAATGATCCAAAAATGCGAATCCTTCTCCCACTCACCAGCTCCTCAGCCATGCATTCATCTGCTCTATCCTCCTATTCCAACCCTCACTAGCTCGTAGCACCGGGAGTAATCCAGATATTACTACTCTCGAGGATCACCTTTATAAATTCCTGCCTAACTCTCTGTATTTTCCCTTCAGAATCTCATCCTTTTCCCTTCCTATGTCATTGATTCCAATGTGTACAATGTTAAAAATCACACAACACCAGGTTATAGTCCAACAAGTTTAATTGGAAGCACACTAGCTTTCGGAGCGACGCTCCTTCATCAGGTGATTATGTACAATATGTACAATGACCTCCTGCTGGGCCCTCTCCCCCTTGAGAACATTCTGCACCCTCTCTGAGACATCCTTGATCCTGGCACTAGGGAGGCAATACACCATTCTGATCTTTCACTGCTGGCCACAGAAACATCAGTCTGTGCCTCAGACTAGGGTGTCCCCAACACAATTGATCTCTTGGAACCCGATGTACCCCTCATTGCATTAGAGCCAGTCTTGACACTAGAAACTTGGCTGCTCTTGCTACATTCTCCTGAGAATCCATGACCCCCTACATTTTCCATAACAGCATACTTGTTTGAAATGGGGCATAGCCACAGAAGGCTCCTGCACTACCTACCTACCTCTCTTACCTTTCCTGGAGTTAACCCATCTATGTGACAGTATCTATGGCTTTTCTCCCTTCCTATAACTGCCATCCATCACACCCCTGTGCTCTTATAAATTCATCATTGTCCCTAACTGTTTCTCCAACTGATTCATTTGATCTGATAGGACTTGCAACCCAACAACATTTATCGCAGATATAATCCTCAGTAACACGTAAATTCTCCCGAAACTCCCACATCCGACAAGAAGAGCATATCATTCTACTCCGTGCCATTCTTGTTTCTTCCAATCTACAGACCCAGAAATTAGCACTGTCTTACTCCTCGATAAAACAATGCTCAAGGCTAACTTAATACTTATGGTTTATATTTTTAAGTTTAATCAAGACACATATCTCAATAAAACATCGAATGATGAAATAACCCACTCTACTCACTATTGTAGATCTACAGCAAGGTTATACTTAAAAATGTTCACTTATCTGTTTCTGTGCTGTGACCTCTCTCACACAGGTTACTCCAAGATCAGAAGTGAATTCCACTGTTTGCTAAGATTTCCTATACACACTCTGATGTCCAGCGATACATGAATTCAAACAGCAAAGGCAGTAACTGTGCAGGTTCACTGCTGTGTCAGTTAGCAGTGTGGGTTGGTTGGTTTCACTCTCTTTCTCTCTCTTTCTCTCTCTCTCTCTCTCTCTCTCACTCTGTTCATTTTCTCATGACTATTTGGGGCTCTTGTTTACTTGTCCAATGATCTCACCTTCCTGCCTCTACTTTCCCTATTTGACAGATTAACGTTCTGAGATTTGCTACTAAAATTTGTTATCCGTGCAATAAACTATCAACATTTCCTCAAGAATAAAGAAGATCACTTGCGATTTATGTTCGGTTAGATATAGAAGGAGTGGACTTAATGGGATAAACAGGTTATTTATTTTTAAAATAGTTCTTTCTTGTCTTTGCATTCTTATCTATATTTGTGCATTTTGAGATTTCTTGTGGAATCCTATAAAAGCAGTTCCAGTTATTGGAATTTTGCAAATATATGCTTCAAAGTAGAGCCTATTGTTTTTTCAGGTTGTGAAAAAGAACACTTTTGAAGCAATGGATTCACGTTTCAGATGATAAAAATAAATAAAATAACTTGTATTTATATAGCACCTTAAAGCACCTTACAGCCAAATAAATTCTTCTGAACTGTAGTCATGAGTGTAATGTAATCTTTCCTTTCTATCAGCACGATGATCTACGGCCTGCAATTCTGAGGCGTCATTCATCATCTGATGTATCCAAGCAGAAATTTGGAACCATGCCACTCATTCCAATTCATGGGGATGACAGCAATGCCATGATGTTGTCAGCAAACCAAACACTGGTAAAATTTGATTCTGTATTGTCGATGGTTTTCGGTTGCACATTACATTGGCTGCAGGGAGCTCATGACCAATGCACATTATCTGGCCACCTGTATCACTAAAGGAAGTTAAGGACGCTCCTTATTCAGTGACCTTATCGAATGCAGCAGTTGGGCACTGATAAGAGGGGTGCTGCAACAATAGCAGAGCAGCTACCTGCTTTCATTGACTTTTGTATAAATTCATCCTGGACATGACTGAAAATGAACATAAGCACTTTACCTTCCTGTTTAACATATTTCTGATATTTTCTTTAATGTTGAAGTCATTAGAAAAGCTGGTTATTCAATGTGTAAAACAGGCTGCCAACCTGAAATGCTTGGTGTTACTTCCTTGCCTACTTTGAATTCAAAAGTCAATATTTCTTGAATCCATATTTATTGAATTATGATGATATTATTGATATCACTCTTCATTCCATTTGTTGAGCCACACAATAAAGTGTTTGAGTGATAGAGAGCAAGTTGCATCAATTCAGGGTTGCTATTTAGAGAGTCATACAGCATAGAAATCAGGCTCTTTTGCTTGCCATGTTTGTGCCAACTGACAAAAATCAAACCACACTAATCTTATTTACGTGCACTTGGTCCATAGATTACTGTTCCCTAGCATTTTAAGTGCTCATCAGATGCTTCTTAAATGTTGCAAGCGTACCTGCCTCCACGACCGTCTCAGGCAGCTCATTCAATATTTCTACCTTTCCCTGAGTGACAATCTTTTACTCCTCAGCTTAAACTTATGCCCTCTGGTCTTAGACATATCTGCCATGGGGAAAAGATTTTCACAATCTACCCTGTTTAAGCCTCTCATAAATTTTTATACGTTAATCATTTTTTTTCTCAGCCTCCTCTACTCCAAGAAAACAAACCCAGCTTGCCCAATCTCTCCTCATAACTGAGACTTTTCATCCCAAGCAACATCTGTTGAATTTTATCCAAATGCTCTCTAGTGCAATCACATCCTTCCGATAATGTGGTGACCAGAACTGTACGCAATATTCTGTCTGTGGCTTATATAATTTCTCAGCCATTTAGCTTCAGTTCAGTCTCTGGTATACTACATTTCATTGTGGATGGTTACATATCACAAGCTATAAATGTATGGTTATTGTCTTGTGTGAGACTCTCAGTACTGGAGTCATCCTCTTGTATGATGAACGATTGCTTGTGTACAATGTATATTCTGATGTGTCAATTTTGTGCTCTGTTTCATTTAGGATTTGTACCACTGTTTACCACATGATCTGGACCATGAAAACCATTGGACTATCTTTTCACAATCCCATACATTTGTAAAAAGATCTCAAAATCAGATGCAATGTTCTGATGCAATTTGAAATAACTGTTTCCATGCTTGATAACCATGCTCCAGTACCAATTTCTAATTTTGTTCAAACAAAGCTTTTTGTATGATGATTAGGTGCTGAGAGTGTGTGAGAAAAATCTGTGCAGATCTGCTTTTGAAACGTAAGAGTTGATGGTGAGGGTGAACCATTGCCTAGTTGAGTAGCACAGTAGTTTTATATAACTATCCAAGGAGCTTTGCACTGAAATATCATGGAGTTCACCATGGAGTGCATTCTGCAAGACCCTGAGAATGAGGATAGTGAGGACAGGGAGTAATGTGTTAAATACCTCACTCCTTCATGTCCTGAATGGGTGCAATGGTGAATTATGGACTGTTGTCAGAAACAATTTTTTGTGGTACACTGATGTGTTGAATATAAAACTATTGCACTATGGGTATTTTTCAATTGTCCCACCAAGAAGAATTTGGTGAAATATTAAGTTGCTGGATTACAGTTGTATCCTTAGGCATGAAACACATTGGTTACAATTCCACATCACAGCTCAGATGAAATCACAAGGAATGAAAGGCCCTGTTGATTATTAAGTTGATGGAGTTGACATATTTCAGTTGATATGATCAGTTGGCCAGAGTGTTGAAGGGGGTGACTATAGTGATAGTGAATGCATTAGTCATCATCTTCCAAAATTCCAATTATTTTGGAATGATTCCTGCAAATTGGAAGACAGTAAACAGACTATTTAAGAAAGGAACAAGAAACAAGGTAAAAATCTGTGATCTATAGACCCATCAACCTTATATCAGTAGTTGGGAAAATGCTAGAATCCATCTAAAAGGTAAAGGTAACGTGGCCCTAGGGCCATAGGGCTGCTCTCTCATTCCAGAGAAACAATATCTCATTTAACTTGAGGGTCACCAAGTGGATAAAAATCTGATTGAGCTTTGTCAGTATTGATTTGCAAATGGAAAATCATGTTCCACAAATTTGTTAGAATTTTTTGGGGATAATACTGATAAAATTGATAAAGGGAGTTGATGTGTCTAGCATGTTCAGACGCTTTTGATAAGGTCCCCTACAGGGAGTCAGTTCGCAAAGTTAAAGCACATGATCTATTCCTGGGAGAAGCTAACCAATTCTAGGTCATTTGGAAACAATGTTTGCAGTGCCATTAGTTCTAATGCAAAAAACAAGTAGCTAATAGTAATGTGTATTTACTCTTTGGTTGAGTCTGATGACTCACAAGAGACCATTATCTATCTCAGATGTACTAAAACTGGCTATGAAGTGCAGTGCATTAAATCTTTGCTGTTTAGCAGGATTAAGCCTCTCCTCTGCTGAAGACTTAGTATTGGCATCCTTAGTATCAGCAACAGAGACTAATACCAAAAAGAAGGTTTTGTGGTAGTGATCTGCCCAAGGCTTCATAGATAGTATGTTACCGGAGATTGTGATCACACACCATTATACTACATGGAACTTTCTGCAAGAATGTTTTCCATAATCTATAGATACACATATTCTTCACATGTGATTCAGAACTCTAGCTCCTTTCTAGCTCCTTCTCCTTAAGTATGTGACTCTGACGTTATCACTGTGTTAACATATTTTCATTAAATCTGCTTTAAATGTATCTCCCAGTGCTTCATAAAAGCTGCAATTGCTGAAATGTTTGTAGCCTCCTTCAGACTGGAAGTTCCAGATTTTTAATAGCCTTTACGTAAATTCATAACTTCCTTATCTTGAAAAATGTGGTAAGGAAGCACGTCAGCCAACCTTGTCCTCTTCCAAGAACACATATAGAAAGTTGTGTGGTCATGTGTCTTGTTTGCCAGTTACTCTTATGTGCGAGCTGAATGTTGATGACCTTCTTGTTGAGTTTCTGTTGTGCATAATTGTGCTTCTTGCTTTGCTTATTGTCTTTGTCACCATTTCCTTCCAGCGACGTCTACATGCTCGGAGAACGCTATCAATGTTTTTTGTAAGTATATCTGTGCTACTGTCTGACAGCAGGTAGCTGCAAAATTTATTTGAGATCTGCACAGGGGCTTTTAAGCATGGTTACATGATTGTAATAACATGTTCAAGCAGCTCTATGGTAATATCATAGAAGTAAATTCACTTTGTTGCATTTTGGCTTTGTGCTTTGACTTGGTAGAAATTGTTGATTTATTTTGGTTGATGTTAAAAGTGCTACCATCAATGAAAATTTGAAAATTATATTGTGAAAGTGGTTTCACCATTTTTTATTTTAAAAATCAACATTCCAGGCTGCTTGAGGCCTTTATGTTATTATTCTTATTATGTTATTATTCTTATTGGCCAAACTTATTTGGGCCATTGGACAGGTATCACAGGCAACATTACCAACTTCTGAATCACATCCTTAAATTATAAGGTTGATCTCTAATCACATGGCTTTGAAATACATAGCATTGATGAATGAAATGGAGAAACACTAGGTAAAAGGAAATGGGAGTGGGGTAGAGAACCCAGATCTTGCAGAGCTCAGTGCTGTGGAAATCTGGCACTTTCAGGGACAGTCTCATACCTAGGTACACATATTCTAATAAGGTTCAAAAAGAACACGGAAAGTAATATTTCTTCCTCAAGCCAGCAAGTCCTGTGAACCCCTAACAAACAACATTTCCCAGATGAGGAGAGAAGTTTTCAAATTCAGAGGCTAGCAAAAGGAATAATGTATGAGAATAAGTATTTTTGCCTCCTTCCTGAAGCAGAATATTGATATCACAAGAGGATTTTAGATGATCCTGAACTGGTCTCTGGGCAATTTCACAAAGGGCAATAAATATTGGCCTAACCAAAAATGCCCATCTACTGTGAACAAATAAATTTCTAACAAAAGTTTCCAATATGCCTTCATAACTACTATACTAACCTGCCCTGTCACCTTCCGGAGTCTGTGTATAAGCACCTCAAGACCTCCCTGTTCTTCTGAGCTTCCCAGTGTCTTGCTATTCATTGAGTACTTCCTTGCCTCTTTACTACTTCCAAAGTGCATCAACTCACATTTATTCGGGTTAAATTTCATCAGCCACTGATCTATCCATCTGATCAATCCATTTATACCCTCCTGTAACTTCTTCACTATCAATCAGCCAGCCAATCTTTGTGTCATTTGCAAACTTATTTATCATGCCCCACAACCCTCCCCACATTCCACCTAGGATCCAAAAAGAAATGACTATAGAGACAGTGGATGCATTGGTTGTAATTTTCCAAAAATCATTGAGTTCTGGTGAAGTACCAAAGGTTTGTTAAACCCCTAATGTGATACCACTATTCAAAAAGGGAATACAAAGCAGATAATTACAAGCCAATTAGCGAGCAGCTAATGATGGAAAAATAATGAAATCAATTGTTAAGGAAGACATAACAGAATATTTGCAAAATCATAATATACTCAAGCAGAGTCAGCCTGACTTCATGAAAAGTAATAGTGTCTGACTAATTTATTTGGGTTTTTTGAAGAAGTCTTAATCAGACTGGATAGAGGTGTAACAGATAAGAGGGGAACCAATAGCTGTGTTGTATTTGGGCTTCCAGGAGGCATTCAACAAGATACCTCACAAAAGGTTAAGTAATAGATAAGAGCCCATAGTTTTGGGGGTAGTATATTGACATGGATAGAGAATTGGCTCACAGGCAGGAAACAGTGAGTGGCAATAAGGTGTTCTTTCTCAGGTTGGTGATCTGTGACCAGTGGGGTTCCACAAGAATCAGTGTTGTGACCACAACTGTTTACAATATATATTAATTGAAGAAGCAAGTGAATGCAGTGCAGCCAAATTTGTAGATGACACAAATTTGTAGTGGAAAAGCAGGTTTTGAGGGAGATACAAACAGAGAGATATTGATACGTTAAATAAATGGGCAAAAAGTTGGCAAATGGAGTATAATATGGGAAAATGGGAAGTTGTTCATTTTGGAAGGGAGAATAAAAGAACAGAATATTATTTAATTGGAGAAAAGTTGCACAAAACTCAACTCAAAGGGACTTGGGGGGACTTGTGCATGAAACACAGAAAGCTAGCACATAGGTGCAGGAAGGCAAATGGAATGTTGGCCCTTATTTCAAGGGGTTGGAGTATAAGAGTAGGGAAGTCTTACTGCTACTGTACAAGGTGCTGGTGAGATCACATCTAGAATACTGGCCGGTTTTGGTCCCTTTACTTAAGGAAAGGTATCAGTTCACTGGAGACAGTTCAGAGAAAGTTCACAAGGATGATCCCTGGTATGAAGGGATTGTTTTATGAGGGCAGGTCGTGCCTCACAAACCTTATTGAATTCTTTGAGAAGGTGACTAAGGAGGTGGACGAGGGGAAAGCAGTAGATGTGGTGTATATGGATTTCAGTAAGGTGTTTGATAAGGTTCCCCATGGTAAACTACTGCAAAAAAATACTGAGATATGGCATTGAGGGTGAGTTGGAGGTTTGGATTAGGAGTTGGCTGGCTGGAAGAAGACAGAGGGTAGTAGTTGATGGCAAAGGTTCATCTTGGAGTGCCGTCACTAGCGGTGTTCCGCAAGGATCTGTTTTGGGACCATTGCTGTTTGTCATTTTTATAAATGACCTGGAGGAGGGGTTAGAAGGTTGGGTGAGCAAGTTTGCGGATGATACGAAAGTCGGAGGAGTTGTAGACAGTGCGGAAGGATGTGGCAGGTTACAGCGGGATATAGATAAGCTGCAGAACTGGGCAGAAAGGTGGCAAATGGAGTTCAATGTAGCTAAGTGTGAGGTGATTCACTTTGGTAAGAGTAATAAAAAGATGGGGTACTGGGCTAACGGTCGGATACTTGGTAGTGTGGATGAGCAGAGGGATCTTGGTGTCCATGTACACAAATCTTTGAAAGTTGCCACCCAGGTAAATAATGCGGTGAAGAAGGCATATGGCGTACTGGCTTTTATTGGTAGAGGAATTGAGTTCCGGAGTACTGAGGTCATGTTGCAGTTGTATAAGACTCTGGTGCGGCCACATCTGGAGTATTGTGTGCAGTTTTGGTCGCCATACTATAGGAAGGATGTGGAGGCACTGGAACGGGTGCAGAGGAGGTTTACCAGGATGTTGCCTGGTATGGTAGAAAGATCGTATGAGGAAAGGCTGAGGCACTTGGGGTTGTTTTCATTGGAGAAAAGAAGGTTTAGGGGTGACTTGATAGAGGTGTATAAGATGATTAGGGGTTTAGATAGGGTCGACAGTGAGAATCTTTTTCCAAGTATGGAGTCAGCTATTACAAGGGGGCATAGCTTTAAATTAAGGGGGGGTAGGTATAGGACAGATGTTAGGGCTAGGTTCTTTACTCAGCGAGTCGTGAGTTCATGGAATGCCCTGCCAGTAGCAGTGGTGGACTCTCCCTCATTATGGGCATTTAAGCAGGCATTGGATAGGCATATGGAGGATAGTGGGCTAGTGTAGGTTAGGTGGGCTTGGATCGGCACAACATCGAGGGCCGAAGGGCCTGTACTGCGCTGTATTCTTCTATGTTCTATGTTCTAGATTGGGAGTCCACTCACTGCTAGATTCATTTAAGATGGATCTGGACAGATGCATGAGTAGGTGGGGAACAGAGGGATACAGATGCTTAGGATTTGGGTGACTGGTTTAGACAGTGGATTTGGATCAGCTCAGGCTTGGAGGGCTGAAGGGCCTGTTCCTTGGCTGTAAATTTTTTTTGTTCTTTGAGTTTAGAAGAGAGGGGTGATATCATTGACTTCTTAAGAGGATTGACAGGGTAAATTTTGAGAGGATGATTCCCCTCATGGGAGAGCCTTGGAGAGAGGACATAGGCTCAGAATAAAAACATGCCAATTTAAGACTGAAACAAGGAGAACTTTCTTCCCTTCCAGAGGGTTGAGAGTCCTTAGAACTCCTTGCCACAGAGAGCTGTGGGGTCAGAGTCCTTGTGGATATAGTTAAGGCTCAGATAGATATATTCTTCATAATAACGGTAGGCCTGTGAACATGAGGAATGTCAAATGGTAGAGTAGGCTTTAGGGGTCAAATAGCCTTTTCCAGCTCCTATTTCTTATGGTATTATTTGCATTGATATCATTTATGACTATCACAAACAATAAAGGATTCAGCACTGATTCCTGTGGTACGCGCTGCACACCAGGCTCCGATAACGCAAACAGACTTCTACCACCATAAGCCAGTGTTGTACCTAACTTACCAAGGTATCTAGATCCCACGAGCTTTTACCTTCTTTATTAGTGTCCCATCTGGGACCTTGTGAAGGGCCTTGCTGAAATCCATATAAACTGATCAACTTCTCTACCTTATCCAAACACATTATCACCTGAACAAAATATTACACTAAATTCTTCAGGCATGACCTCCCTCTGACTATCCCTGATCAAATCTTGCCTCTCTGAATGGAGATTAATTTCCTCATTCACGACTTTCTCCAATAGTCCCCCTACCACTGATATGAGACTCAATGGTTTGTAATTCACTGGTCTATCTTTACCACCCTTTTTGTAAAGTGGAATGACGTTAGCTGTCCTCCAGTATTCCAGTACCTTCCTTGCAGCCAGAGACAATTTAAAATTTGGATCTTTAACTTCCTTCCTCACCTCCCACAGCAGCCTGGGATATAACTCATGCAGACCTAGGATTTGTTCACTTTTAAATCTGCCAAAATCTCCAAACTCTCCTTGCTTTTTAGTTTATTCTGCTCAAGAACTTCACTGTCCATCTTCTTGAATTCTATACTTGAATCCTGTCCCTGAATAAAGAAGTCAGGGTCATAACTGTCATCAGTAAATGGGTAGAATGGATTGATAATATGTGATAGCAGGTTGGCATCTGACTTAATAATGGGGAAGAGTTGCACAAACCAAATCCATGATAAATTTCTCATCACTTTACACTTTACATGATCTTGGACATTGCATGCCTCTATACAGCAAATTAAACTGATAAGAAAAGTGTTTAAACCTTTACTCAATGTCAATATCTTGAAGCAATGTTTAGTTTCTGCCTTTTTGAGATTACTACTTGCATATCAACATTGCTTTGCTTCTTTGCAGCCAATGAAGATGCAACATGACATGTTTGAACAGCATGAGAAAGATGAGAACACTAACAATGAACCTGTCTATGAGGAAGTGCAGGATGTCAGTGTAATGTTGTCAATTAACCAAGATATCGCTCCAGTGGACACCACATCGATGTTGGTGGAACAGTTGAAGTCAAACTCCGTTGCAAACTCAGTTTCAACCTTACCAGCACAGGAAAAATTCTTGCAGGAGCTGAGTTCTGCCATTCACAGAAAGAATGAGCTTCAACATGACTTTACCAATTTATGATAAATAGATATTTCAGCAATTTACTGAGAAAAGGACTTGGCTTTTCTTCCTGACATGTAATACTGACAATAATGACAATACCACAGCCATGGAGATTAGAAGAATAATCATATCGGATTTGAAACATTAACTCTCCTCTCTCTGCTGATGGCCACAATCTGCTAAGTTTCTCCAGC
The DNA here is from genome assembly GCF_037043375.1 of Chiloscyllium plagiosum. Classification (NCBI taxonomy): domain Eukaryota; kingdom Metazoa; phylum Chordata; class Chondrichthyes; order Orectolobiformes; family Hemiscylliidae; genus Chiloscyllium; species Chiloscyllium plagiosum. The sequence continues at coordinate 17,237 of NW_028270154.1, read as the reverse complement.
AATTTCTGTTTTTATATCCTGGAATTAACAGACCAGATTTGCTGAAATTTGACAATAGCAGGGAAGGTCACAAACCCAGGGGCAGTATGAGGAAAACAAAATCAAAATGATGTTCTCGACAAATGATATCTAGACCTCAGGCTCTGGCTATTCATCATTGACGATGTTTATTGTATCATATAAATATAATTGTGTTTTAGCTATGATTTTTAATGATTTGCTTAATAATTCAACAATCTTGTTAAAAGAAGATCCAGAATGTTTCTTGAGGTTTACATGACAGAATTTCTCGTGTAAAACTAAATCTGTCCCTAACCATGAATTCAGTCCCTAACTATTAGCATACTAATTAGCATACATGTGGAAACAATACAAATAATAAGGCTATTATCACAATCTGAAAAACCTTGTACAGTCACTTATACAAAGGACAGACAGTTACACATGGTACTGTCAGTTACACATGGTACTGTCAGTTACACATAGTACAATCAGTTACACATAGTCCTATCAGTTACCCATAGTCCTCTCAGTTACCCATAGTGCTGTCAGTTGCGCACAGTGCTGTCAGTTAGACATAGTATTGTCAGTGACACATAGTCCTGTCAATTACACATAGTTTGGTCAGTTACACATCGTACTGTTAGTTACACATAGTACAGTCAGTTACACATAATACAGTCAGTTATGTGTAGTACTGTCAGTTACGCATAATACTGTCAGTTGCACATAGTACTGTTAGTTACACATTTTAATGTCAGTTGCACATAGCACTGTCAGTTACATATAGAACAGTCAGTTAAAAAAAGCACTGTCAGTTACATATAGTACAGTCAGTTACACATAGCATTGACAGTTAGGCATAGTGCTATCAGTTATGTAAATGCCTGTCAATTAGGCATAATCCTGTAACTGATACATAGTCCTGTCAGTTACACACAGTACTGTCATTTATGCACAGTACAGTTAGTTACCCATAGTTCAGTCAATTATGCATAGTACTGTCAGTTATGCGTAGTGCTGTTAGTTACACATAGTACAGTCAGTTACATATAGCATTGACCATTACATATTGTACAATGTGTAACTGACTGTACTATCAGTTATGCATAGTACTGACAGTTACACATTTTATAACGTGGACCTCCAACCGAAGGGAAACGCGGCATCGCTGCGAGCTTCAGGGGTAACTTGTGGTTTTCAGCTCCGCGTTGGACTTTGTTTCTCCCTCCACCACAAAAACACCTTCTGCTGAGTTATACATTGTATTGTCAGTTACGCATAGTCCTGTCATTTCCTCATTGTATGATGCGTAACTGATTGCACTGTCAGTTACGCATAGCATGTCAGTGATAAATAGTACTTTCAGTTACATCTAGTGCAGTCAATTACGCATTGTATTGTCAGTTACACAAAGTACTGTCAGTTATGCATAGTATAGTCAGTTGCATATAAAATTGTCAGATACTGAAAGGTACGCATAGTACTGTTAGGGTTAGGGTTACAGTTAGGGTTAGGGCTAGGGTTAGGGTTAGGGGTAGGGTTAGGGTTAGGACTAGGGCAAGGGCTAGGGCTAGGGCTGGGGTTAGGGTTCGGGTTAACCTGCGATAGGGTTAGGGTTTAGGGTCAGGGTCAGGGTTAGGGTTAGGTTTAGGGTTAGGATTAGGGTTAGGGTTAGGGATATGGTTAGGGTTAGGGTTGGGGTTAGGTTTAGGGTTAGGGCTAGGGTTAGGGTTAGGGCTAGGTTAAAGGCTAGGGATGGGTCTAGGTCTAGGGTTCGGGTTAACGATGGGTTAGGGTAAGGGTTAGCCTGCGATAGGGTTAGGGTCAGGGTCAGGATCAGTGTCAGGGTTAGGGTTACGGTTAGTGTAGGGCTAGGGCTAAGGCTAGGGATAGGGTTAGGTTTAGGGTTATGGATAGGGTTAGGGTTATGGTTTAGGGTTAGGTTTAGGGCTTAGGTTTAGGGTTAGGTATAGGGTTTAGGGTTAGGGTAAGGCTTAGGGTTAGGGATAGGGTCAGTGCCAGTGTCAGGATCAGTGTCATGGTCAGGGTCAGGGTTAGGGTAATGGTTAGGGCTAGGGTTTGGGTTAGGGTTAGGGTAAGGGTTAAAGTTAGGGTTAGGGTTCGGGTTGGAGTTGGGGTTGGGGTTGGGTTTAGGGTTGGTGTTGGGGTTAGGGTTGGGGTTAAGTTTAGGGTTAGGGTTAGTGTTAGGTATAGGGTTAGGGTTAGGTTTTGGG